>NC_133205.1:9083514-9348514 GCF_958299795.1 Porites lutea
GGGCTGTTTCTTTTGCCGATTTCGCTGAATCTGAATGAAAAAAATAGTTTTAAATATTTAAAAAGAGCATTGCGATCAAGCGAATATGGCAAATCCCAGCTCGTAATTCTAGTGAGATTTGATGAGTCTAAGAATTTGAACTGTTCATCTTGGAAAGGCTAACCTCCAGAAGAGAAAAGTCAGATACCCTGTTTAAAGGGAGCTGGCAATGTTGCTCCTTCCTGGAGCATCAATTATTGTGTGGCACGAATGTCATTGAAGTTGCTCGTTACCAAGAGACCATAAAGTAGTCGCTTAGTCTCTCGCATTGAAGAACGATTTTTCTCTCTTCAAATCTGTGGTGGCGCGAGCTGATTTTTTATCCTTTTGCACAATTTTCGTTCTGGCTTTTCTTCTTATTATCATTTTTTGAATCAGTTTTGCGACGGAAAATATCTAATGTGAAACAGTCGTCTCATTGCTCTCACTGCCTACCATTTGTTGGAGCGGCAGGCTTTCTCCCGTACGTTCCATAGATATCTTCACCCGGTCTGTGAACAGTAGCCTGGGGAGAGGCACTGATATTCCGTGTTGGCGCCATTCCTCTGGGTACACCCGGTCGCATTTGCATGGAAGACTGAGGCGACATTTGTGGCCGCATTTGAACTCCTGGAGCCCTGGGACGAACTGAAAATAACACATGCAATTTAAGCACTGAAGTAACCAGAATAGATCCTGCGGGTTCACATATCCCGGCCAACGCCTTAAGATTCCCTCTTTGTCCCAAGTTATCTCATCAACGTTTATTGAAAATCCTACTCTGGCCTGTTTGGCGGCGAGAGTTTGAGTACGAAAGATGAATCCGTAAATAACCTGAAACACGCCAAGAGCCAGGCCTTAAATTGAGATGTAGAGACATTCTGGATGATGGGCGTGTCCGTTCAGCGAGGGATGTCCAATACTATCAACATGATACGAGTGGACAGAGTAGACTGTCGAATAGACAAATGCATCTCATCAAGGGGACTTAGAAATTTTCTGGCTTGTCTTGTTGGTAAGAGACCCCGTCTGTTGAAATCGAAGGAGTTATAGATCAACTATAGGTAAGAGGGTTTCGACAGTTATTTTGGTCCAAGTATTCTCAGTTTGGAATAACTTACCCTGCATCATCTGGGACCCCTGTGGCCTCATCAGTGGACGGTTGGGAGCATTCTGGTAACGAACCATTTGAACCCCTGCTCGTCCAATGGGGCCCCCGACCAATGATTGCATCTTCTGTAACTGTTGCATCCTCTGCATTTGCTGCATTTTCTGCCACTGTTGCATCTGCTGCATTTGCTGCATTTGTTGCATTTGTTGCATTTGCTGCATCTGTTGTAATTGCTTATGTTGCTGATTTAACAGCTTGCGCTCACGAGCCTCTGTGAGGGCGAAAAATTAAAGACTTTTAGATACTTAAAACGAGGACGACTACAAAAACGGGCAATAATAAGTAGTGTGCGCACGTGAACCCACTATTTTTTGGCGGGAAAACGTGATAACCGGCGTCATTCTACTTAGAGTTTACGCGGATATTAGAAGTTCCATCATTTTGCGATCGGGAGAAGGCTTATCCTCCTTCAATAAAAATAACCGCGTTAACTTTTCCGGTGAAAAAAGTAAAATGAGGCTTTTTGGGGTGTCTAGCTAATTTTTGAGAATACGCCAAAGAAACTTTAAGTCAAATCCTCGTATTCTTCCTCGCCCTCAAATCTATAAGTCTCTATTTGTGCTGATTTGACACTGACTCTGACACTGATTTTGACTGCCTGGTCAAAATCTCAAGATGTATGCATAGCATTATTACGAAAATTCGGGTGCATCAGTATTCCAGTTAATCAATTTTGAGCTGAGGGAGTGAAGACGTCTTTTATTAAAATTGTTGTTTAATAAAACAGATGAATATAAAGTGAAGACAGACAAGATAGCAAGATGAACTATCTAAAGCACCTCCTCCCCTTTCATCGATTGAAGCATTAATTTTTTCGTTTGTCGTGCCCCTCTAAAATAGACAGCGAAATGAGAAGCATTAACGTTTGTGTTTCCTATTCAATAGACCTTTATAAGCCTCTATTTTTATTACAAACCTCGTCGTTTTCGCTTGAAGTCTTTAATTCTTTCCTTAATGGCTGCGCGAAATGCAAATGCTTCTAGTTCATCACAGAAATTCAATCCTGCGCGGCAGTCCTGTCGAAATAGGAAAAAAAACTTGCAAAGTGAGTCTTCTGGTGGATTAGAAATTGGTAAAACTTTGTCATAGGAATCGGTGAAGTCAAATTTGCGTAGTATGGAAAAAATTAGGGGGAACGAGAGACAGAAACCTTACAACACTTCTTAAAGTCTGTAGCAGCTGATGTCAGATGACCCTGAATTTTACATATAAAATTTGTCGCAGGTTGTAGCATTGACAGTCGCGCAACGGTAAATCGAAATGGAAAGTATACGAACATAGCATTTTAAGGACGATATACTGAATACGGTTGTTTTTATAGCTTTAATTCCTTGTGTTGCAAGTATTAAAGAGAAGAAGGGTAGACGAAGTAGTCTAGTGTTCAACAGAAAATATGTAGTGTGCTACTTTGAAAAACGAAAATAAAAACTGCGTTCCGCGGATCACGGCCTGACTTAAGTTTACTTTGCCGGTGAGGGCTACCGACGCTTCAGTTTGATAGAGAAGCCTCTTTTCGCAGGGTACTTTTTTGGGCGCTAGGCCAGCCATGGAACGCACATAACTTTACTCACATGAGCATTGAAAGTATGAAATGTCGGAGTTGCAGCTCTGTATTTGAACTGTTTGTATAACTCTTGCTCCCATTCCTTTTCTCGATCCTGTGTTTAGAGAGAAGAGAAAGAAATATCATAGTACGGTAATTGAATAATCATCCTCCATTGTGTATTCAGGCATCGCCGAATGAGGGATTGAATTCCTTGTACGTTATCTTGACTAGTCCCTACGCATCATATTTCAAACACACATTCTCTTCCACAGAGTTCTGCTCTAGAGAGAAGATTTTGCTACCATGACAACAAACGAAAACGTCACTTAAAAAGGAATTCGCACTTTTTGAAACTTCATCGATCTTGTCATGGTGATGGGCTCCTGATCTTATTTGATTTCATTTAATTTGTCAGATGTTGACAAAATTTTCAGCGGTTGAATCGGAAAGGACCGTATTTAAGTTTAGGAAAAGAAAAAGACAATTTTTGTGTTGTGTTCACCTACTCCATAAAGCGGGCGCGCGAAATTAGGAAGTTTCATGTCGCAGTCGTGCAACGACGGCTAAAAAATGTACAAAAAACCGTGATGCACGCGCAAAGTTGTTGTTTTGAAAATAAAAACCCATCGCCTTTTCGCCGTTCTGTTTGCCGTCGCCTTCGTCGTTGCTCAAGCTCCTTATTGTTGTGATCCAGAAGTTTGGCTGTCATGGTAACGTCTTCTCTCTATTGCGCATGAAAAGCCAGGGCTCTGGGGTCGAGAATATTCAAAGCGGCTTTTTGTGTCACGTGGTCGGCTACGTCACCGAAACGCATTGTGGGAAGACCTCGTAATAGGCCTAGGCAAGCAAGTTATCCGTGCGATTGAAATTTACTGAAAAGAATAAATACGTAAAGTTGTCACTAACTTTCAGATCCAGTACTTTTATGTAGTAGGATTTGTTGATGCCATCTTTGACCAGACATACCACTCCTGTGATAGTATGCTCCCAACGGGTTCGGTCTGATGGTAAAGCAAGGTATAACTGGACAACACCTGTTGCTAAGGACTATGGGAGATATGAAGGATAAATTAAACCAAGCTACGGTTTTCTGGCAAAATGAACTTAAGGCTAACGTCGCCATTTTAGAGACAATCTAGGAAATCGCTTTGCTAAAACATCAGGCCCGGTTCCTGAAAGGCCGATTAGCGTTAATCCAGGATTAAAATTTGGTTCCGTTTTTGTTTTTTAGTAACATTTTGTGTTATCTTTACTGTATACCATAGTAAGGGCTCAACGGTTTATTTTAAGTTCCATTTGCACGTTCTTAGAAAAGAAAACCGCGCTTTAATTTTGATTTAATCCTGGGTTAAACTTAACCATCTTTCGAGGAGCCGAGCCCAGTCTTTTGTAGCCCCAGCGAAAATATACATTGTTAAGAATGTTTTATGAAAATACATTGAAAAATAAAGAGAAGTCGTTACGTCACGTTGTCATGGTAGGAAACTTTCTGGTTCTCAACAAAACGTTGTACTGCAAATATTGCAGAAAAAAAGAAAAAATTGACATGTATGACTTTTCTGTGTCTGACTGTACTCAGGAACAAAACGGTATCCACAATTTACTCCCACTGTTCGAAAAAGCAAATGGCCGTCTGTGTCAAGAAAGAGTGTTGAGACCCAGAAATCTTGCTACTATAGTAACATGACGTCACACTTCTCTCCATTTCTCAAGGGGTTTGAGGCCTGGGTCAGAGGTGGGTTCGGAGCATGTGATTGAATGACAATATCTCTCGCTAAGAGACCAAGAACAAATTGAAATTTTTTCCCAAAGTAAATCTTGTGGTCTTCTTGCGCCTTAACGTTTAATTATGGTCACATAAAGGCATGTTACGTGACCAAAAATTGAAAATGAAGGGAATTGGCGAATTTACTTTGTTTGGATAAATAAATTGGCTTTTCTCATAGAAGATAAACACACCTAACTTTGCACGTTTAGAACGAATGTACGCGAAGTTTAAAATTAAAGTGTTGAATAATTCAAGGTTAATTAGGGCATTTAAAATGATGTTTTCCGTCGTAATTTTTATTGAAGTGCAATGGACGGTCATTCCAAGCGAGAAATATCAGAAATATTTAATATGAATGAGAAAACTGTTATCGCTCGATTTCTTTTCTTAAACCCGCCACCAATTTGTCAGCTTTTTAAGATTTTTAGCAAAATGGTTACGTGACATATCACGTGACTTATTAACAGCCTATTTATACTTTAAAATCATAAGGACGATGAGTTCTTTATGTGCGGCAAATTTTGTTTCAGGTCCATTATCTGAGCCAAAGCTATAGCCAATAAATCATTTTCCAAGTAAATCTACTAGACCCAGGCCTTAAACTACTTGAGATTTTTTTTCTCTGAAGATATTGTTTCATTAAGAATTTTCGTATGACTATGGTCCTGTAAAGATTGGCCTGCGAGGAAGTTCTTTACGGAGGAATATGGTGAGAAATCACTCCAAGACACTGCTTGCTCGTACGTAAAGATTGGTTCAACGCCGCATCTTTTAGAAGGGTGGAGTCCTTAAAATATGAGCGGTAGTAGGTGATGAAAAGTTTTTGCTGACAAAATTGTGAGCGGCTTGCTTCAGGTTAAGGAATAATTGAAAGAGAGTAAGCTACTATATGAGAATAGCTGATTGACTTAACTTTCCTGCCATTTGCCAAAGTTTACCTAGTTTATAATCATATTTGCAACAATTTCTAGTGCATAGTGGTATTTTGCAAGAAACTACGCTGTTTTCAAAGCAATAGCACATAAAACAAAAGCGAATCTCGATTCAAATACTGATAACTCACATATTTTTTCTGTCCTAATATCTCGCGAACCATACTGTTTTCCTCCTCTGTTAATAAAACAGAAGGCGCATGTTTCTTTTTCGCAGCCATCGTTCTGCTTGACTGTTATTCGTGCTGTTATGTTTTCGTTTCTTTGTTGACGTCAGTTAACGTCGAATCGTGCGCGCGCAAGATCGTTGGAATGACAATTTTTGTTGAATAGACCTTATTCACGATACCTGCCATCTTTGCACTCGCTTAAAGACGGACGGGATACAAGCGATGTCACATGGTCTCTCAGGGCGATAAAAGCGATAAAAACGGCTAATACAAGAAATCGCGGTCGAGTTTCTTTATTCTAGACAACAGAAAATAAAGAAATTTTTCTCCTTAAGACGATAATGGCGAATTATGGGTGGAAGAGATCATTGTTACCTTTTGCATGCAGTAAACTATAATCATGTAAAACTTGTCAAAACTCGAAGTACTACATTTTGCATTGCTAAAATCTTCTTCTCGTTTGGCAAAACTGATAAAAAAATAGGTATTTTTTGGGTTATAGTTATGCAACATACGGACGTAAACTTGACGCAAATCTCCCTTTCACATTTTACTAACTTCTCGGAATGATCCAAAGAGTAACAGAGAAAAGGTAAAAATACTGAGAATGATATTCATGATGAGCCATTTCGAGGCTCTCATGCAGGCCGGAAAAGAACGCACATTAGCCCCGTAGTCAAATGCCTGAAACGATGGAAAGATAGACCACTCTCTTATCCTTTTCGTTTTCTTTCTTATTTTTTTCCCAGCAATATTCCTCCATAACTGACCATGAACGAAAGGACAGGTTAATAACTCGAGTACCATCTGTGCAATTGATCATAGATTTATCATGTCCTTTATGGGTATAGTTTTAAAATTACATGTCTTTGATATTTCCATAACAGAGAGCAGTATAGTAAAAGCCTATTTCATCACACGCAGAGAGCACATTTAATACTAACAATTTAAATCTTTTTAGTGATAATGGATGTTCAAAAGTTTTCATGTTTTCATTCTCTCATTCATTTGCATAATGGCTCAGTGCATGAAGAATCTGAAGAATACGAATCGTGTGACATGTGTGTGGCATAAAACATTGAAAGTGAAAAGTAAGCATCTCCAACCGCTTACTGGTAATTCTGATAAGTTTTTATTCCTACTGCAGCCCGTAATTTGTCAAAACAAAGTAATGGAGTCCAGCGATGGAAAGTCCAATAGCAACAGCCTCGTTCCCAGTCGTCGTCGGCGATTGGGATGTGACATCACCTGTCAAACTTGTCGGAAGAACTCGCGCTCCCCCGCTCATTCGGGCAGCGCGAACTGACTTGGAGACGAGGCTGCAGCAGCAAATGTTGTTTTATGATTTAGATTATCCACCTATATCAGTCCCTTCGCTTATCTCGTCAGATAGACCGATCCGAAAGACTATAGGCCAGGATTAATTTGCACGCTCCCTCTGTAACTCAACACAGATAGGACAACGGCGTTTGCTTGCCCTTGACGTAAACAACTAAGTATCTGCAGGTGTCCTTAACTTTTGATAAAAAAACTCGTAATATCCTTTCTCTTTGACAACATGCATGATATACATGATGAATTAGAGACCTGTCATTTAGCTAAAAGTCAAGTTTTTCTATTGGAAAGTATCTAAGTTGTATTTCAGAAAGTTTTGCTTCAAGTCGTGAAGATTTTCTGATTACATGTACTAAACAGCTTTTCTGAATTCAATCCGTCTGTTAACTTGAGAGATATATCAGTTTGTGAAACCTTGGTCACTTATTTCAATCAGGTACATTAGTTATCACCAGGTACATCCAACTAAAGGCACTGAAAACTGACAATTCTGTTTCAGTAGAAGGACCAGTGGAGTTAGACGGCTTGTAGGAAGGTTAACTTAATTACATGGATTGTTTAGTAACTTTACGTTTTAAGGCGCCACAGTATCCAAATTTTCAAGACGAAATATATCTAAAATTATCGACATTTACATTGTTAATCTTTTCATATCAAATGAGATATCCTCAAGATTCTCGTATTCAATTTACTCTAGCAATTCCCCAGTTTGCGTCCAGTGGAGTCAAAATAATGAGAAAAATAATCAAATGATTTTAAGGAAACGACAGTGATGTACAAACAAGTCACCCGCAGACCAACACGTTTCCTAAAACAAACAACAATGGCACGCTTCATGATTTACAATAATTACATGGTCCACTGACGGGTTGAATGCAAACTCGAAAATAAACGTATAAAAGTATCTTTGCAGATGAATTTTAATTAAGTCGATTGAATACACCCATGATTTAATGTCATCATTTAAAGAGTGATTTACTTTTGTGAGTTAGCAATTTGATCGGCAAAAATCTTGAGCTGTAAGATTGGCCTGGGTCTTTGACCTGCTAAACAGGGGAAGAATTCATGCAATACTGACGCGGGCTAGATTAAAACATGGTAATTTCCCGCCTTTAGATTTTCAGAATTCCCAGAAGTTCAATGCTTTTAAATAAAGCGGACAGCGAACGCCTAATTATAAAATTTTCAGTTTTTAACTCAGACGTGGTTCCTTGCTTGTTTGTTTGTTGGTAACTTATGGTTGAGCGCTTGCAAATAACCTACCACCAAATTCATTCTAAAGCAACTAAGAAACAATTGTTTCTAATTCTTTTCTATTGCTTTATTTCGTTTCTTCGTTTTGAAAGTCATAAAAGTAGTGACTATATGACGTTAAATAAACCAACCAAAAGAAGCCTGTTTAGCCACGTTCACCATGAGGCTATTGCATATACGATTAAAATTTAACACACCAGTGTTCCTCAAACGAGAAATATTAATATTGTTTTACTACCTTTTCTCCAAATATTTTTATTTTATGTGTAATCTGGAAGTGGAAATATCTAAATAAAGCTGGGATCCTTAAAACACGAATTAAAACCGTTTATATTGTAAGTGATATAAACTTTTCAAACTTGCCCCGGTAAATTGTTCTTCATATCTCTTGTAAGTGTTATGTTAAGGGCTGAACGTGTCGAGCTATTTGCCCTTTGGTCTTATGATTTTGACTTTCACCCTATGCTGAAACAAGGTCCTCTAGACTCCCCTGATCATGCTGAGCCAATTTTCTAAACGGGTCTTCGTTAGACGCGGTGATTTTAAAGTTTCTAACGCAGTGGCCGACAAGCTATCCGGTCTCCACATTGAAGTCCTCCCCACGACGTATCGATGGACTTTGAAATAATGATAACTCTTAAAAAAAAACCCTAATAACACTCAGAAGCTATTCAAACAAAGTAAAGAAAAGTAAAATTTACCCCAAACAGGGCGTAATTAGCCTTGAAATGTGTTTTTCTTTTCGAATTAGCGCTGAAGGACCAGTTGGTATTAGCCGAGCTGATTTCAATCTTCCATCGATCACTGGGCGGAATAACTGGTACCCTTATGAATATTACATAATTTACACAAAAGCGGCTAATTGCCTTTGTTGTTCACACGCTCTTCCCCTTTTATGGTCCAACAATAGTCATTCATGTTTGTATTCAAGAGAGGGAGTAACCTCTCTAGTCCGTTGTCGATTCTTTGGCTGAAAGTTCATGTGCATTATGAACCCTTACACTGACGAGGCGACATCGGCAATTGACGTAAACATTAGCTCATTGACCAGATTGCCTCAACCGCAAAGCTCTTGTGCGGAATATTCCGACGCCGATGACTCTCCTATCCTTCTAGAAAACGCCTTCTATTCGCCGGAAGACTGTTCGGAAAACGAGGACCTTTCGAGAACATCCAAGCCGTCTATTGAGTGCGTCGTCTGCGGAGACAAGTCATCCGGGAAGCATTACGGGGTCTTTACCTGCGAAGGCTGCAAGAGCTTTTTTAAGCGAAGCATCCGAAGGAATCTTTCGTACACATGTAGGGGGTTTAAAAACTGCCCAGTGGATATTCAACACAGAAACCACTGCCAGTATTGCAGACTGAAAAAATGCATGAAAGTTGGAATGAGGAAAGACGGTAAGCTTTGCCACTTAACATCACTTCTTTATTTGGCGATGAAAATTTTGACCCAAGCTGAAACTGTATAAACTGCTGGTTCGTGTATTATCATTTTTCCGTTGTATTGTCCGATAGCCTGGTAGTTAACTTTATCTGACCGGTACATCAGACAATAATGTTACGGAACAATGAAAGTAAATAACACCTAATTTTATCGTAATCGTAAAATAAATAAGTGCGGCAGCTTGTGTTGCTATAATAAAGCCACACTCTTCTCTAAACCCGTCCTGTATCTCAGCTCGTAGAACATCCCTTATATTAAGGAGCAAGAGCATAAGGCCTTCCGTACTACTATTTTTCCTCACCACGTATTAGCTACTACTGTAGGCCAACTTGCTTTATAGCTTTATGTGATTTATTGGGCAATTTCTATATGCTATTCTTTTATTCATGTTCGTGGTGATTAAAAAAACAACAAGAAAGAATAAAATCCTAATCAGGCGACTGAGACTGAACAAAAATCAATAAGTGGAAAAGAAAGTATTTCATTCATTCTCTTATTCATTCACTCATCCATTCATTCCCAGTTCTTCCTTCACTCATTCACTCCTTCTGTCCTTCATTCCGGTCATTCGCTCGTTCATTTCTTTGTACGTTCTGGAGAGCACCACCCATGACTTAACAAGACGAGTTGGGATAGATACGTTGGACCAAGAGTCATTCTCTCTTGGTTGGACAGAGAATCGTGGGTCACAATGTCCCAACAGGAGTCTAACCCGCGACCGGTCGCTTACTAATTTAGAATCTCCAGCGCACAGCAGCTGTTGGTAATAAATAGGAACACTTACAAAAGCATATGATTTCACAGAAATTCGTTTGTGACTGCGTTTACAGAGTTGATCCTGATAAGAACGTGGTTTCCTACCCAGTCGTAGTAATTGAGCGCTTACCATTTGGAAAGGAAATTTCGGTAAAAAATTTCTGACAAATGGTACCTGACTTAAAAACGTCTCCGAAAAGAGAAATAGGTAAGAGTTGTATCATTTGCAAAACACCAGATAACGAGTGGGCCTGGGTTAAAACAAATCACCTTCCGCCTCAAAAGGAAGCCTGGCACTGGTTAACTCGACAAACGGTACAAATAATTTCGGTCGTTTCGGTAAAAACGGAAAACGTGTGATACCTCGAAAGGTATTACTTTTTTCCGGAAAATTTCTACCGGGATAAACCATACCATTTGAATTCTCCCCGGTATTACCGGCTTTTCCATACAAATGGTAAGCGCTCATTGTCATAGAAACTTTATTATCTTCGATGACATGGAGCCCAGTCTCCCTTAGGTATAAGACTTACGCAAATAACGATCGACTTAATTTACTGACTTTTGCTTTTGTCAACAGCTGTCCAGAAAGGCCGCATCTCAGCGGCGCAGCCTGACCTGGTCAGTTCTTTCCAAATGGGTCTAGGAGACATTCGCAATCCACAGTCCTTTTACTCAAGTTACATTACACTCCTACTCCGGGCAGACACCATCGCGCGCTACCAACAATCCCTAAGGATTCCCGCCAGCATTGCGGGACTGGAAAGCGCTTCAGAACTTGGTGCAAGATTGTTAGTTTCAATCGTAGAATGGGCAAAGAACATTCCCTTTTTCACTGAATTAACTCTCCCTGATCAGTCCATCTTATTGCGCTCATGCTGGAGTGAACTTTTTATACTAAGCACCGCACAACACTGCTCTCCATTTCACATGGCACAACCGCTGACCATTAGTGCCCTCACACCGCCGTCGAGCAGCGATTTGTTAGCGAGCAATAATGGATCAATGTCGTTTGATTTCGTTGAAAATTTCCAATTGTTTGAAGAACAAGTCGAAAAACTTAAAAACCTGCACATAGACTCCGCTGAGTTCTGTTGCCTAAAGGCTATAATTCTGTTTAACCCAGGTAAGTGCTTTTTAGGTCCGTATTTCTTCAATATTTTACTTCCATTTACTATATTGGGCTAACAAATTTCCTCTTTCAGATTAACCTCGGGATTCCGAAAAGGTTGATAATAACTGGGATCTAAATTTCAAATTGTGATTTGCTCAAGTAACTGTTTCATCCTTCTTTCGGAAGGAAAAGTGAAGGTGACCGTCTTCAGTTGGTCTCTGCAAAACTTAGACACTTATTTTGCCTTATTGAAGGTTATCTTCGTCTAGCATTCCTATGAGACGAAAAATTTGAACAAGAGCGGTTTTCAGCGAGCTGTAGAGGTGCAGTGAAATACAACAAAATTAATTTTGGGTTGAACAAGCTCTATTCGAGCTCCATTTCAGGGAGAAGCTGTTACACGTTAAGCACTAAAAATGTGGGGCTATGGTTGACAATCTCGAAGAAGTGGATTTTCCGAAAATTACACTTCAGAAAATCGTAGGGAATTTTCTAGATAAGGTTCGAAAATTTTACATGAATGGGATGGTCATCTAGACGTTTTTGGACTTCCTTAGAGGTATAGAAATTTCTAGGCAATTTTTGCTTCTCTTCTCCGAAAATATATTTTACAGAAGACTGTCGTTGGGTGCCCCTGGTGTAGTCTATCTATGAAAATCTATGGCACTTGTAGCCGGGAGTAAATCTTGACGAAGTGCCGGTTTAATAGAAGTGCAGATAACAAAAAATAGTTCTTATGAACCACGGAAAAGATGACAGCCACCTCTTAATTGAGATGACCGCTTAAAACGGTTTCAAAGACTTAAGTAAGTGATCGCTTGAAATAAGATTGCTTAATAAATGTTCGGCTGTATGTCTTTCAGATTCCCAGGGACTCGCTAACGCTGCGCACGTGGAAGGACTTCAAGAACGTACTCAGTGTGCCTTGGAAGATTGCATTCGTACGCAGTACCCAAACCAACCAACACGATTTGGCAAACTTCTTCTCAGGCTACCCTCCTTAAGGCTGATTCGTCCCGGAACGGTGGAAGGGCTTTTTTTCCCGCCAATTAGCTTGGGAAACACAGTGGAAAATGCTCTGAACGAGCTGTTGGTTATGAATAGTCCTAGTAGTACTGCGCATGCCCATGTGCCTGCAAGCTCGCCAAACAGTTGGCCTGGCAATATGTTTCCTAATAATGTCCCTGACATAAACAGTATTAGTAGCGTGAATAGCGTGAACATGAATGGTGGTGCTGTGGTATAGAAAAAGTTGATATTCCTGTGCCAACAAAAGATTCCGTCGGAAACACGGATTTCAAAGATTTGTTAGTTTGTGATTATGTGTATTAAGGAAAAAAGGATGATAATTGAAATTTAAGGTAATTTTTGGAACTTTTTTCTTTCTGTGTATAAAAATATTATTTTTTCGGACTTGTTAAAATTTCAATTTAATTTGTTTTACAAAATCTTCAACCAACTGACATATACTATGGTGCTTTGCATAAAATACTCTTTTCTGTCCTTAATTAGAGCAACTAACTTAAACATTAATTATGAACACATGTATCCCGAGAAAATCTACAATAGCATGAGCCTAACATTAGATAATGGACCTCCAGGTGAGCCATAATAGGTCCTATTATGGCTCTTGCTGGAAATGATTATTCCCTTATAAATGCAGTCAACGCCCAGAATAACGCTTTCTCTGATTATTATCTTCCTGTTAGTAAAAGCGTGCTGTTATAAGTAATTATTTTTTGAAAGAAGTGAACTTTTTTTCGTGAAAATTAACATGAGGACTGATGATGCGAACTAATACGCGGGTAATATATTTCTAAAACATGTCTGCATAAATGTTGCGTTGCATGCGGAAATTCACGCTGTTATCTTTTTTAACTCTCGCAACACAAACATTTTACACGCAGCTGTCGCCTCTACTTTCTCGCTACAGGCAAATTCGTCGCGCGTGGAGGAAGCATTGCGCCGAACTGATAGGGTGCGACAACACCCGTTTCTCCTCCCTCTTCGCCCAGGAGAAACGGATGTTTTCACAGGCTACCCAGCTGTCGACAAATCCAGTAATCTCATTCAGATCGAAGTCTGTTAATTAGCGATGCAAGGTTCTCAGGGTATAGGTAACAAAAAGACCCCAAAATTTGATAGAAATACACTTTGTTTTTAAGCCATAATGTTTAAAATTTATTTAAGCCTACTGATTTTCTGAAGGGCTCGAATTATGTAAGAAAATAAATATTTACCTTTACAATTTTCAAACAAAATATTAGACCATTTAAAAAGTATTTAAAATATAGACAAAACTGTAGTATAGTTTCAAATGTGTCATTTAACTAACACAAATAAATTTCGGTTCAAAACGAACTGTACAAGTTGTGAAGAGTCCTTTATTTGCTTAATTTTCCGATTAAGACCCATCCTCCAGCCACAAAAGACAGAATTGTTGGGACATCAGTATGGGAAGCTTTCCCTCTCCCTGTAAAAACGAGGGAAACAGCTCGTGTTTGGAGATTTGGTGTCTGGTGTTTCAGAGCTTAAACTCGTGAAAGCCTCGTGTTTTGCTGGAGATGTGCTTGAAAATCCCTGGGTTTTTTTTACAGCTTTGTAAGGTCTCGTGAAAGGCTTGTGTTTGGATATTTCTTGAAAATCCCTTTTTTTCGCAGCTAAGTAAATCTTGTGAAAGGCTCGTGTTTGGAGATTTTGTTGAAAATCGCTGGTTTTTTACAACTTTGCAAAGTCTCGTGAAAAGCTCATGTTTGCAGATTTTCTTGAAATTATCTCTGGTCTTTCGCTCATGAGCTATGTTAAGTCTCGTGAAAGGCTCGTGTTTGGATATTTTAGCTTATTTTGTTGAAAAAGAAAATCTTGTGAAAAACTCGTGTTTGGAGATTTTAATGAAAATCGCTGGTTTTTCACAGCTTTGCGAAGTCTCGTGAAACGCTCGTGTTTGGAGATTTCTTGAATGATCTCTGGTCTTTCGCAGCTATGTAAACAATGTAAAGTCTCGTGAAAGGCTTGTGTTTGGAGATTTTATTGAAATGATCTCTGGTCTTTCGAAACTTTGCAAAGTCTTGTGAAACGCTCGTGTTTGGAGATTTTCTTGAAATGTTCTCTGGTCTTTCGCAGCTATGTAAAGTCTCGTGAAAGGCACGTGTTTAGAGATATTCTTGAAAATCTCTGGTTATTTACAGCTCTAGTATCGCAAACGGCTCGTGTTTGTAGATATTTTTGAAAATCGCTGGTTTTTCACTTCTATGTGATGTCTCGTTACTAGCTTGCGGACAAAGACGTATTTCCATTAAGTTATTTTTCGGGTGGAGATCCAGAAGAGACGACCGGTAATACGTCTGTGTCCGCAGTTTATCTCGTTAACTTCTCGTGTTTGATTGAAGATACATGTATTCTTAGAAATCTCTGTTTTTTCATAATTATGAAAGCTAGGTGAATAGCTTGCGTTTGGTGATTGTCTAGAAAATCTCTGATTTTTCAAAGCCTTGTAGTTGGGGTCAGGTGGTTCGACCAGACCTCGTTTATAGGTCTCTCGCTCCAGGAAACTGGAACTGAGGCTGGGAACTGAAACGAGGCTGGGCTCAGCTTTGTTTGGTGTCTGGTGTAGGGTTAGGCACATTATGCTCGAAAATTTGATTATTATGCTGTTTAAGCGTCACTTTGAAAATTGTATCATTTTGCCGAAAATTATGCCGGTGTCGGCGGATTATGCTAAATCGACACTGGAGAAAGTCTGGTCCTTTTCCTGCCCCTGCCCAAACAAATTACCTCCAGACGTCAATAACACAGTGATTTTTAAATTTTAAATTTAAAAAATGTTGCTAGACAGTGCAATACAAGAACTTTATGAACTAACCAGGCCTCGAAACCAGTAACAAAGAGTTGGAATGAGCTTAATACTGAAAGAAGGCAGTTGGAAACCAATTATCCCCCAAATGGAGAGCCTGCTTGCAGGCTAAATCGCCATTATGCCAGCATCGTGCTCAACGTTTTAATCTTAGCATTATGCTCAACATTATGCAGACATAATGTGTCTAACCCTAGTCTGGTGTCCCAACAATTTATGACCGAAACATTGATCTTTACAAAACTTCTTAGTCTCATTCAGAAGTTAATATAACATTATAGTAACAGTGCATGGTGCAGTGCAGGTGTTCGATTAGAACTGATGAATATTTAACGTTAGTAAACTTGACACGCAACGACGGAAGGAGAGGTAGCGTGATGTTACACTGGACGATTCGCGACGACGATTTTTAGTACAACACATCGTTGCAAAGTTGGACAGCGTCATATCTATTCGAAACAATGTCGCAACAATGTTGCAACGCAGTGTTGGTCTAAACATCGTCGTTGCGAATCGTCTCGTGTAACATCACCTTTAGAACGAGTCAAAATGGCGGCAAAAATTGACCCAGCCTGCGAGCAAGCTGTTCATTTGGAGGAGTAGCGAGAAGTCACGCGTGAGCATCACTCGAAAGGAGACGCTCCTGCCTTTTCGCGTGGCTCGCATAATTGACGCCACACACTTCCGTTACTTCCCTCACTTCCGCTCTAAGACAATGACTACTGATTCAACGATCAGCTTGTTTTTAGAACCGTCTTCCTTGATCGAAAAAGCCAGGGCTTAGAGTTCAAATACCCTGAGAAACGAAGAGTAACAAATTCACTTGCTTGCATCAACGTCACAAAAGACGTTGCAAGTTTTTGTTGACCGTTTTACCACACCTTAAGCATGAAGCAAATGGGTTTCAGTAGCCCTTTTAAGAGGGGTCATAATCATATCATTCCAGTGCCTAAGCTCCGAGCCAAATGATTCAAGGCCCAGAGTAATGTAGCCAATTCTGTTTGTTTTCTTTACTGTATCACCTCGGTAGACTTCACACATTATGCTTGAGTGTTTTAGTTCTTCATCCTTCATATCAAAGACAAAGGCTTCATTGAAGACTGGTGAAGTGGATTTTTTAACAACTTTGGTCTTTTTGCGTTCAACGACTTTCCGTTGGACATAGTAGAGTACTCTAACAAAAGTATCTGAAAAAAACAAAATACAAGGGTGCCTGCAATGAGCGTGCCATAACGCATCAAAATGCGGAAACAAAACTTGCCTTTTTGAGCATCAGTAAAATACCTCTTCAAAAATGATAAAGAAACCGGGTCGAGTTACCTTTCGCAAAGACTTCTGGAAATGTTACTAAGGACAGGGGGAAAAAATTGACCAATAGCTGACCGTCGTGTCCCCAGTAGCGATCCCAGAAACACTAGCGGGACACATTTCGGCTGCAATTTCCTCGGCGAAATGTCATTAACGTTGGGCTGTCCCCGAGAGGCGAGATCACTCATCGGGGACTTGATTAATAATGGCACGCATTCGTTGTTTACTGCAAATCGTGCATGCAGCTGAAACACAGTCAAACTTACATGTTCGATTACCTCTCATAAGCGACAAGCTCTTCAAAATCTCAAATATATCTTTTCCAGTCAAAGCATTAAAGTTGAAACCCCTCAAACGCGACTTCTCTTACCTCCCTTTCGTAAACAAGCGATGCCATTTTCAACATTGGAAACCAGGTCTTAAGTCGTGGTAGATGTAATTTATATTCTGAATTAGCCTGTGCCAGGCTCTCTGTCAATGGAGACGAACAAAAAAGGCGGGCGAGCAATGGAAAATCAAACGAGCGAAAAACGGCGGGAAAAGTGAACATCTCTCCCCAGCTCCCCAGCGGTTTTCGCACAACTTTTGTCGATGCGCTTTCCGCATCTTAGAGCTTGGAACAGGCTAATCCTGAATTATGTTACTAGGCAAAAAATACATTTTTAAATAGTCTTATTGTCCTGAAGGTTTCTCTCATGGGTCTGGGAAGGGGACAGGATATCAACTGGCTGGGGCAGTTAGCAGTAGCGAATAATATAGACCAAGTACTTTTTACAGGGGAGGTAAGAAGTTGCGAAAGGGGTTTGGCCGAATAGAAAGTTATGTTACCAAGTCCGCCAGGCGCCTCTGCCTTTAGAGGGGGAAGTCCTGTCGCTTTTAGAATGATGACGTGCAAGTGGCCAGTGGACGGCTGTTGGCACAAAGAAACCATCAAGGAGCCTCGGTTTTCCGACTGAAAGAAAAAAAGAGAGTGGGAAATTAAATTTTGTAGAAAATATTAAGCCAAGAACAGTAAAAGGGTAAAAATGGACGTTTCGTAGAGGCCATTTTAACACTAATGTTTTAGTCCTTCCGTTGTTCTTGGAGACAGTTTAAGCTGGCGAAACTTGTGGAGAGGCTAGGCGATGCATTTCTCAAATTTAAGCGCATGCATGTCAGAACGAAATATATTTCTGTGAGCGAAAACTAGATATGAGCTTAGCCGGTAGCCGACATTTCGCCACGCAAACTCTGGTTTCCCAAAGGAATGACGTCTGAGGAACGAGCCGCAGACATTCCACACCGATGACGCGTCACTATCCAGATCTGGGCAATGATCCTGACTGGATGAATCAAACTTTCTACCAATCAGAAGCACTATTTAGATCTGGGTAGTGTCGTGTCATCATGCAGTATGGAATTTCAGCAGAGGTTCCTCAAACGTCATTTTGCGGGTAAACCAATGATGGCGTCGCGAAATGTCGGCGTTTTTCTTAGGCTAAGATGAACTGAATCCGCAGGAAGAGTTGGAGAGGTTGCACTAGAGATAGACTCGATTTCCACGGAACGCGGGCTCATTTCCCGAACAGCGGTTGGTAATCAAGCCTACAATAGAGACGATGGTTCGATGTTGTGTCGAGGTGCACTATGGGACTATTTTGGGGAACAAATATTGGTCCAGTTTTCTGCGCAACGTTGTAGCAATAGCCAATAACAGAAACGATAACGGCGCCATTTCCACAGAAATGGAAATCAAGCATCAGAAAAATTGGAAGAATTCCGAACTCCACATCACGAGAATCGAACTTACGACCCTTGTTTTACCGTTGAGGCTCAATGGTGAGCTGGGTCAGAATGTAATTATATCAAATTACACACCAGCCAAAGCGAACCGCACATTATAAAAGACGTTGTAATAGAACTCATTGCAAGGGCAATGATCGTGACGTCGTGACAGGCGAACTGTATACTGTACTTACGTCATCAATAGTCTTGGAGTTTAAGTGGCGTGACAACTTTGCTCCTTCAACCAAGTCAATCTCCAATAGTGACAGCATCACCTCGGCGACGAATTCACTTCGAGAAAATTTGTCGTAGTCAAGAACAACGAACTTCAGAGTGCAACTATAAAGAAAAGAAAACATCCGTTAAACAGCTTAATTTGTATTGGGTGGAGAACAGAATAGGAAACAATTGGACGAATAAGGAGCCTCTCTCTTACTTGCCCTCGTCCGATTTCCCCTGCTTGCGCTTGATATTACGAGCCAAGGCCCTTTAATTTGCCATTCTCTTTCCCAGAGCTGTGATCCTTTTGACCAGCGCCACGAACGGTTGTCCACGGATCGAGAGTTTTGGAGACGGAAGTCCGCAAATCATAGACTTCCAGCTTTTTGCGCTGTCTCAGAAATTTAAAATCATACTGGTTTTCAACAGTTTCAAAAAGGGTAAACTATTACGCTTGCCAATTATCCTGGTCCCAGCCAGACCTCTCGATCTGTGGCACTGTACAAAAGGATCGCAGCTCTGAGATTGCTTGTATAAAGCCGCACCCCCCTTGAACAAAATCGCGGCGAGGGACGATTGAAGGGACGGGCGGCTGTACACAGGCTACTCTAAAAACTTTTTGGCAAATTTAGAATACGTCCTGAGTCCCAGAAACCTGTCAGCAAAACCTACGAAAGTTAAAATGGTATTTTTGCACTTCTAATGACATTTCGGTCCCTTTTGACGTATATCATATTATAATTCGAATTTGTTCCCGTCAGAGAGGAGCTTCCACTTTCGCGGGAAAAAAGTGCCCTAAAATGTTTCTAAAAATAAGCCGGTCCAGGGGGTTCCTAGGGGACGAAAATGTTAATTTGGAGGATAATGTACCACTTAGGGTACGTCACACGATGACGAAAGGCTTTTCGTGCCGCCAGGAAAAGCTTTTCGGTATCGTCTGAACAGCAGCCCCCGAGACCGACACAAGTCGTTCACGCACATCGAATATCGTGCCGGAGCGGTAGGCCGCGAGAGCTGAATATTTACTTCCGTTTCAGTGGTTTCCGGTTCTGGTTCCTGCTTTTTTACTTCCGCGACGGCCGAATAGGTGTTCACATTGCACCAAAGTGTGGCACAGAAGCCCTATGAAGTATGATTTTTAGGCCGGCGAAAAAGCTATCGAGTCTAGTGTCAGCATAGCCTTACTTCCGTGCTTCTTCCAATGTCAGCTGATCGAACATGCAAATGCGGTTGGTTGAAAGATTCAGGAAACTCGACCTGGGTTCCGTATTGCGATCTCCAGGCAACAGGTGAACGCGAACATACGGGGTAGAGACCCCTGATAGACGTACATGCGGCAGATCAAACGCCCCGTTGACCTACAAAAGAGCGGCAAACGATGAGGAAATGGCATGACAGTCCTAGAGTTATATTGCATTTTTAAAAATAGGGAAAAATAATAGTAACACAATCAATACTGGCCTGCGAACGCAGACAATTTTCAGGTCCTCCCAGCTTCTCTCTACCCGAAAAGTACTTAAAAGGTGGGTGTTTTCGAATGGGTGAAGCGACGACAGGAAATACGCTTGTGTTCAAAGTCTTAGTCAATATATCATAGATACTCCATTTAAATGCCTAGATATATAAGTAAAATTGATTCTGCATTCAGTTTAAATTATGAAGTGAATAATAATAATAATAATAATAATTGATAAATAAACTCGTGACTGAAATCATAAAAATAATAACAATAATTATGGCAACAAAAATGAATCACATTAATAAGCCAAGAACATAATTTTTTAAGTGACTAACTTTGGACACACTTATGCATTTAGCAAAGGAATCCGCAGATGTCTGCAGGCAGCCAACAGATAGGGAAATCAAACTCTTTTAGCTACAGCACAAGAGAACAAAAGTTTCAAATAATAATGGAAGCAAACCTGAACAAACAGAAGATTTTTCTCCGTCATGAACTGTATGGAAACTTCCAGTTTTCCGTATGGTGCCACGGACGCTCTCTTCAGCGGCTCTCGCTTCGGTAGCATAACGTACTGCGACACAGCGCGGCGAAACTGAGGTCGATACTCCTTCGTAGCAATACCTTCTTCGACCGTCCCAGGTTCGACACTTTCTTTATTGCGGGCTATAACAAACCCATGTCTCTGCCCCGGAGGGGTCGAAGGAATAGGCATCGATAAGGATCGTCTAACTGCCAGCGGCGAAACCTTTCCCGTAGGTTCGTCGTTTTCGATTTCTCCGACCTCGCTGCACGGTGTTGTTGTACCCTCGCTTCCAGTTCCTTCAGAGATCAACTTATATGGCGGGATAGTAAACTCTGGCGGCTCTTTTGTCGCTATGTAAGCCCCAAATTGTCGTTCTATTTTAGGACCATTTAACGTCTTCAAATATCGTCTCAAGAAAACAATCCCCATGATCGCAAGAAGCAGCAGAAAAGTTAAAATTCCGAGTCCAACCGAAGCGGCAAAAGGTAAAGATTTCATATCTCCCGCCTTCTTTACTTGTCCGTTGAAAATTGATACTCGCACCAGAAAAAATCAGGAAAACTGAATCTCTGTAAGACCACATAAATTTCACTCACCAGTGTCGATGCATAAAAATTGATACTACCTTCAAGACAAACCATAAGTCTACTACACCACCGATCAAGCCGCGCCGATCTGAGTTCCTATTATCATTTTGAATCCTGTTGCTGTGATTTGTAACGATTTCAACTGATGATCGATAAACAGAAGCGTTCAAATATTGGCCTTGACGCCTTTTGTAGACTCTTTCTCTCCTATACAGTAATTCCGAAACAATCCAAAACCGTGGAATAGTGTCTGATACAGATTAATCAAAATTTTGAGGAGCTGAGGAATAACATTTTAGGGGTCGCCTTTCCCCTCATGTCATCAACACTTCGCTACTCGTAATCCTTGATCACGACAGGAGGTTTCGTGTTGTGTATTGATAAGGTATCTGGTTGCTACCACTTCCTGTACCTGTACATGAGGTAACGCAACAGAGTAACGCGAGTAACGTGGCCTGCTAGCAATCTCCTGTTATCTCCTCTTTTCCGATCTTTTTCAAGAACACAAAATGGCCCCAGTTAGCTTGCTTGTCAGCGTAAGTGGGAAAAAAAACGAACTCCACTCGTTTTAAAAACAGCAGTTATACTGACTCAAACACAGGGTATGTGCCGCTGGCCTCTCAGAGCCCCTACCCCATTATAGTCTATTCTTTGGCCAATTATAGACCCCATCTTAGTCACTTTTGGGCAAACATGAAATTTTCGCGATCTCAACTTAGTCACTTTCTATTTTTATGAATTGACCCATTTTTTTAGATTGAATGAAGAACACGTTACTTTTCGTCTACAGTACAAACATTCTGGTACGTTCGCTAACCGTAAATATGATGTGCGTTCCCTTTCTAGTAACTCTATTGAAAATGCGACCCCATTATAGTCAACCCAGTCGTGAAAATGCGACCCCATCCAGCGGCACATCCCCATTAGCCTGTTATAAGGAAGTACCCTCCCCCCAGGACTTAACATTGAAAACTAACTGTAGGTAGAAAACGAGGACCTAAGACCTAAGACCTAAGACCCAAAAACAGCCCTCTCAAAATCACTTATAAATAGGTATAAACGGCTATATTGACCTGGGATGTGTAGGAAACAACAAGATCGTCAATTATCAATGAATTTGACCCGTTTCTAGCTTTTTATAAGTGATTTTGAGGGAGGTTTTCGTTTTTGAGTCTTAGGTCTTCGTTTTCTCAGTATCCTAAAACTAAAGATGCTCGTGCAAACGAGCCTCGAAAATGAGTAGCACATATTCGTGGGGGGCCGCACAAATACAGAACTACTTTTATTAGCTGACTTATCCCTGGTTGGCCCGTTTTATGGCAGCGTTACTTTTTTAAACTTTTCAGACTTAAAAACACTTTACGGCCACTTTATGTTCTCATACGTGTGACACGATATTGTTCAATATTACTGTACTGTATTGCATTTTGTGTATTGCGTGTACAATACAATTATACAGTGTCGGAAATACCCATACGATAGAATACAGTACACAGTACAGTATTAACCAAGAGAGACACACAACAGCCTTTTACAGTTTTCGAACTTACGGTACTCTGAAACAATAGAGTTTTTTCTTTTAAAGTCTTAGGGATTACCCTACAAAGTAATTACAGATTTAATCAGCAGGAAACCAGTAAGTGCAGTGCCAATATAGGAGAGGCGGATCGCGCGCTGTTCAGGAAGATCTCCAGCATGTCCGGCCACCATTTGCATACTTTCCTTCCCAAAACCCAAAAAATTAAAGTTCTGTGCGCCTCCGAGTTCCTAGCAGTCAACTCCGGAAAATCATTATACACCCAGTGCTTTAAAAACAATTTTATCAACAGGCTCTTTTTAAAATCAGTACAAAGTAGTAATTTAATGTAAAACTTGTTTATAATGTTAATGTTAATATTTCATGCGGAATTGTTTTTTATTCTTTAACTTTCAGCTCAGTTTTTTATTGCTTTTAACTGTACGTTTTCTTAGTTTTTTCATGAATTTTCGCTTAAAACATAATTAGGACCTTAAGACATTAAAGAGGGAAGATACAAAAATAGAGGAAAAAAAGCAAAATATTGAAGTAAATATAATATAAACTTAAAATACAATCATGATATTGTGCCTCAAAATAACAAAATTCAAAATAAATATAGGATAATGAATATTTTCGAAAGCACGTAATTTGAATGTATAAGTTGGTGGACAAAAATTTCAAATATGTATATAAAAAAATAACAATGGAGGGGTGGTTGGCAATACGAAAAACAGTTACAAGTAATGGAAGAGTGGTAATTGTAACACAATAGATCTTCCAAGAAAATGTTCAGTTGATGTTAGGAGGAGTAAGAAAAACAGACTACTTCTTTTAGACTTAAGGGAGAGAGGGGAAGATTTTTAAAGAGATTTGGATGTTGGCAAAGAGGAAGCGGTAGAAACCCCACAGGTCGGAACTAAGATCATTACGAAAAGTTTATCAGCAGTTTTCTGACAGTCGTCCACTGTGCGCTTATCACAGCCTCGTCCGCCAGGGTCCTCTCGTTTTCCAATATGGCTTCTTTTAAAAGATCTTAAAAGGCTCGGAGCCATTCCTGTAATTGACGGCTAGAGGAGATTTAGAGAAGGGGTCTTCTTTCATGTCGCCGCCATATTGGAAAACGAGGAGACCCTGGGGACGAGGTTTCTTTTTTCAGGCACCGACGGGCACCATAAGATCATAAAGAAAGAATTTAAGACGATCCAAAGGTCCACGTGAACTACAGAGGCGGGGGGGGGGGGGGGTTAAATCTATTTTTGAGGCATTTGGAAGCACTCAAATTCAGAGTACGTTAGGTGAAAAGAAGAGTCAGAAAGTTTACAATAAGCCGAGATCAAAAACGGGAATTTCAGTTCAAAATTTTCAACTGTATAATCTTTACAAACGATAAACTGTTTCTTTTTGGCGTGGCTGATTCGCCAACCTGTCCTCTCTGCCAAACTGAAGTTGAATCCATCGAGCATTTACTCTCGACTTTTCCTGTAAAGTATCATCCGATTTTTCATTGGAAGCGTGTCTTGTCCTGAAACGAGGGCTGCCAGTTTATGAAATCTTTGCTGAAAACATTACAGAAGAAGATGTCATTTTTGGTAAGTTCGCTGTTGGAGAAGATTTTCTCTCGTTTAATCACATTTTGCTTTTGGGTAAGTTTAATATTTATTCTCAGAAATGCTAGAATTCTATTTCTTCTCTTCAGGGTTTCATATCCAGGACAAGGCGTATCAAAGGCGTATTTATAATATCGAACTCTAGATTCCTGGGAAAAGAGAAAAATTAGACAATCGCTTTAAAAAGTAGGAAAAATTAATTAACGTCGTTTCCAATAAGTGATGTTAAGATTATTTTCCGATTGTTTGTGTTAAGTTTAAAGTGTAGTGAGTGTCATGAGTGAGTGTATAGAAGGTTATAAACGGGGACACTGTATTGCTGTATTAGCTTTTGTGTGTGTTTGATTTTGAAGCCTGCGTAGCTGGCGGGATTCTTGTGCCCGGGAAACTTTTTTGGCGGCGGAGCTGCCATGAGAAATGAACGGCTTCGCCGCGAGGGAAAATCCTAATTGACTTCAAATTGACTTGTATACCCACCCCAGTCCCGGCTCCGCCGTCGAAACAATACAGCACTCCCACACTTATCCCGCCAGCTAGGCAGGCTATTTATTTTGTACTTATCGTCGGGTAGCCTGAGAAAACAAACGACATCTCGCGACGCTACTGGTGGTTTCCCCGCGAAAAAACGTCTTCGCGGGGAAACCACCTGTAGCGTCGCGAAATGTCGTCTGTTTTCTCAGGCTAATTGTCACAGTAATATGTAAGCGTGATTTTCTTTTTATCTTTTTTTCTCCCCTTACTTTTATTTTGTATGTAAACTTAAGTAATTCTTTGATAAAATATTAACAAAAAAAAAATACAGGCCGGGATGTAATTCTAGTGAGGATAAGGAAATAGACGCCTAAGAGAAGTCGCCGGAATAAATGGCTGCAGCTGGCTGATATATATGCCCAGCACGCTTCTGGAGACGAAGGAGTCGTAACAGGAGATGGTGGCAGCAACCCCAGACAGCAGGGGCCCAGTTGTTTGAAGGCCGATTAGCGCCTAACCTGGGGTTAAATTTAACCCGGGCTTTTTTTTCTTGTGTTCAAAAGCATTTTCTCGGATAATTTCCTCTGTTATTTTTAGAGCTTCCAATCATCAACTTGTAGACAAAAAGAATTAAAACTGAAATGCTTTTTAAGCCTTCAAATCTGAATTCAAATCTCCCACTAACCCTGGGTTATCTTAACCCAGCTTTGAACAACTCGGCCCAGAACAATAAATAAATTAGTTGTGAACCGAGTTATAAAATCGTAAAGAAGAGTTGAAATTAAGGTAAGGTTTGGTACGATGAGTGAGAGAAGCAGAGGCGATATGTGGTGCTCCTACGATAGGCCATTGTCTAAAAGAACTACGTTAAGAAATTTGGCAAAGTCCACTTGTTCAATAGATCTATAATCAATTTGGACCGATGCACTTCCAGCTGGAACTGTGTTTCTCTACATGTAGAGTCGTTATATTGCATTTTGAAGGTAGAGATTGAATTAGTTTTGGTTGTGTTGAGAGACATTCGGTTCAGGTAGATACAGTCCTAACAAAAGGGGGTGGAGACACATTGGCCTACACGATTAGATTGACGGAAAACCTGAGTACGAGAGTATAAAATTCGCGTGAGCTGTGGCATGGGTGCTGTGTTGCCTAGTCAATAGGCCTCGCTATTCTACGTAAACAATACGTCTCTGGTCACGTGGACCGAAGTGAAGCCTGGGAAAACGCCGTGCATGACTAAGCAAATTTGAGCACTGAAACGACAACGAAAACCCTCTTCAGTATCTCGCTATGCCAGGTCTACATTTAACTGACGTTTTGGCGCCAAAACTGAAAGCGCCACCAGGAGATATAAAGAGGTTTCAATGGTTTTGTGTTTTGTGGCGTATGCTATTGAATTCTAATCCTTATAATTGGCCCTAGTGGGAATAAGCGAAAAGAAAAGTACTCTCTTTTTTCTCATGCTTTCTTAACGCTGGTTCCAATTCACTAAGACCCTGAAACATGTGGCCAATCATGGACCATTGTTTATCGCATGTGCAAACTTTCTTCATTCTCTTAATTTTTGTATATTGCTCTGCACGTGTAAATTAATATATAGCTAAAGATCATTATTGAGTATCATTTTAATAATCGTAAGTACATTTTTATCTCAACGGAGTCGTGATTGAAAACGTACGATTCAGTCAGATAAGACAGCTAATGACGTTGTCAGGTCGTGTTCGCGATCTCTTCATATTTTAAATTTGATTGATTATTAATAAAATCAACATGTCACGGATAATGCTTGTATCTGCCCCCATGTAGAACCCTATTTGGACATTTAATCTGAACTGATACACGTGTGTGTGCTGGTATTTATTTTGGAAAGAGCTTTTGCGATCCCTGATAACAAAAAAATTATAGCCGTCTTTGTTTTTTCTTCTTTTCTGGAGAATGGAGGTCACGCTTAACTGTACTTATCCTGAAGAATGCCAAAGAAGATGCACAACAGCTGCAATCTTTATTTCCTTATATCTTAAGCGGAAAGATATTACGGAGAGAAAATACGTATACCCTGCTAGCAAGGATTCTATAACAGCATACAGTGCTGAATTGTAGTGAAGATTATTTTTGGTCTTTTATTTACTGGGGAAGTGGGGCAAATATTCTTTTGCGATCAGCAAACAAGATCAAAAGAAAAATTTCCTTAACTATTTTAGCAGTCAAATTAAACAAACCGGAAAACCAACAAACATCTCATACTCAAGTACTCTTAAAAATCTGTAATTTGATTCTATGATCTAGCTCGCTCAAAACCTTTCCAGTCCCACAGTCAATTCTCGAAACTTCATTTTGGGTAGTTTTATAGCCGTCGAGTCTGTGGATGAAGTTTTTTTTTCATGGCTCAATATTTCATAAATGAAAATTTGATTATTTATTCGTTTAATTTCTAATCACTGGCCCTCTTTCTCAACATATGGCACGGCCTCGTAACTTCCACAGAATAAGTTTGAAGATAAAATTGCACAATACAGCAAAATGCCCAGTCTGTGCAGGTTCTAAAGATTCCTCACTTCACTGAATGATTAAATCGCTTTGCAAGAGACACTTGTCAGAGTCTGAGTAAACTGGAAATAAACACATTTTTTCTATCAGTTGCTTCATTATTTTTAAGTTAACATACTTAACATTTTTAATGAGGGATTTGAATAAGTTTGGAAAAGTTCTGTTTCTTAATAATTGTCAAATCATAAATTTAATTGTGTTACTGACTTCCGGAACTAACTACGACTAGGACTGTGTTATAGTGGTCTGTTATGTCGCTACAGACGTGCTAACTTGCTTGTTTTCGGTGTGCATTGTATTTTGTTTTCCATCTGTTTGGCAACATGAACATGTCCTGATCTTGGTATCCCAGTCATAAATATATCAGTATATCTTGTTTTAATTTGAAGAACACAAAGATCTCCCCGGGATCTCCCTAAAATAAACAACCTATTCCTGAAGTGCTGAAAGAAAGGTCGAGGTTATTTCTGAGCGAATCCACGCGTTTGACATTCTTCTTACGCCCTGTAACTGGAGCCTTTTAGCTTAAACGGAAATTTGCAGAGCAATATTTAGATGACAGTTGACAAGTAGTCGTATGAACCGAGTAGTCATGCATACTCAAAGCGGTATGGACGGACTGATAAAACAGTGAAGACGCTGAACGACGAAGGCCTCTTATCATTTGTAACCGTCCGTGCATGTTTGGGGAATCTGACATTGCAGCAGTAGAAGTGTCTTACGAGATCGAGAAAGGGAGAAACTCCAAGCTCGAGACGGTGACCGTTTCTCTTTCAGAGAACAATACCTTTGCCCCGTTAAAGGAGAACGGCACGAATGTCCAGTTTGGTAACAACGCGAAATGTTTATCGGCACCTTGGTTAGACAGTTGTGGAAGGATTACAAAACCGCTTTAAAATGAAAGGTATTTTGCGATACACGTTTTTCCAGTAGTAATTACAATTTTGATTTTAACCAGGAGCGGTGTCTAATTTGATGAACAAGTAGTAAGGATTAACCCGATTTCTTAAATTTCAGGTTGCTAACAAATAGTTTTAGCGTTTTAATAATTATATAACCCACTTGCAACTTCTTTGTTATTTTTTTCACTCCTATGTTAGGTGGGGAGGTTTGAAGCTCTCAAAAAATGAGATTCCGTTGAAAAACGCTAGATCATAAAAGGTCATATTGGATCATTCTTATAATAAACGACCTTTCTATGTGATTTTGAGGATCATAAGCCCGCCAAAATTTTGTAACTTCATTTCTAGCGGATACGATAAATATACACTAAAAGTAAAACCTCGTTGGACACTAGAAATACCGACTGCTTCCCTATCACAACTTCAGTCTATATTCTACAAGTAACACGCATATTTGATCGATATGTCCGATATTCAAATACCACAACTGTTGATTGGTCCACCGACGAAGAAAATGATTGGAAATTCTTTTTGAGTGTAGAGCCATTTTTACACGCTTAGACCCATATGTTATTTCTAATAACTTGGAGTCTACCGTAATAGTCAACATTAGGCTGTTACACAGCCGAGAAACTGTAATGACTCCTTTAATGTGTCTGAAACACTGTTCTGACACTCGAAGATCATTTAACATTTTTTGTTTATTCATTCCTCTCACTTACCACTTTAACGATACTTCTAGAAAACAAGGAAGCTGAAATCTTCACTTGTTTTTCAAACCTACCAAGAAAGGTTGTTTTAAGAGCTCAGTCACGTTGTTTTCGTGACCGGTGAACCAGTTTAAGCAAAACGGCATGTAAATAAACTTAAACAAACAATCCTCATCTTCATGTAAACACAGACTCGAGGAAATTTTGGTTGATTTCTTTCCCAAACACCATTGTTTGAAGAAGAACCGACCGGCACAGGTCTTAGAGACTTTCTACTGCAAAGAAAACGTTCCCTTTCTCAATTTTAAAGCTCTAAAGGAGAGCTTACGAGACAGCATTTCGTTAAATTAAAGTTATCTCGTCTGTAGTCAGTTGGTTTTTTCGTGATTCATATGCTTAAATCCTTTTTCTTGAATCTCACCCCTCTGTCCTTTGGCGTGACTATTTTGAATAAGACCTTTCTTTTAGTAATTTCACATTGTTCATTTTGTTTTTAGGAACTGAAAAAAAATTAAATTTTTTTTGTAGAATTTGGTCATGAGGCCATAAGGAGTGATAGGATTGATAAACCCAAAATTCAATTTTAAATTCCTATTCAATCGATTTTTGAGCACTTGCAAGGATATGATGAAGAATGAATCCTCTTGATACAGATGCTGTGAGAAGATTGTTTGAATAACGCTTTGTTATAATACAGGGGCACCCAACGACTGTTTTCTGAAAAGTATCTGTTCGAAGAAGCAAAGATTACGTAGAATATTCTATAGCTTGAGGACGGCTAAAAATTTCTAAATGACCATTCAATTCATGTACGAATTTCGAAGCTTACCTGATAAATTCCCTACGATTTTCTGAAATTTAATTTTTCACATTTCACTCCCCAGTTTAAGTTATATTTCGAAAAAAAAAAGGAAACTTAAAATTTTCGGATTCAAACATTTGATGGAGAGAGGAATCAGAAAAATGCTAACCTTCATAAAGCTTTAAATAGCATCTAAAATTTTCGGGAAAATAATAATGAAGCCCTTGTAATTTCGAAAAGACTCAAGTTACCCTAGGATGACCGAACAGTTCCAAACTTTACAGCGCCGCTTAAAATGCATTTGTAGTGATCTAAAAGTACTCTGGACAGCCTAAAAAGTGTTTCAATGTATTTAGGAGGAAACAGACGTTCGGTGACCCTGATTGAATAGCGCTGGAGATATAAGAAAAGAATTTGATTTGCCCATTGATTTTGGAGACTTAGAGAAAACCTGTAGCCTCCGAGGAAAAAGCTGTTTAGGCGATCCCTGGGCTTGACCTCCCTTACCCCCCGATCCCCACCCCCCTCCCCCTTTCACAGGCAGGGAAGCAAGAAGATTGCAGAAAGAGAGAGCTCACAGGCTAAGAGAAACAATCGTGGTTTTTTTACTTATCACAGAGTTTAGACATGTTCAAGAAAATGCATGATGAAATCGATCCGTAAACATAAATAGAGAGAAACGAGGTGGGACTGAATTACAAAGGAAGGACAGTGTAGATAAAGCGAAAGAGGGAACCAAGAATCTCGTAATGTTTTCATTTACTTCTCTAAACCACTATTTTAAGGGTAGTCTAAGCATGTTATAACCCGTCAGATAGCCAAGTTTTACTGTGCGGTTTCTCATATCGTTTCAGCTCTTGCGACATGTATTTTGTGACCTGTGATCTCTTTTTAGCTTCAGCGGAACAGAAAACTTAGCCAAAGTCCTTGTTACCGTGCTTGATCAAGTTACATTGTACTAAGATAACTAAATTTCCGTAACACTCCTTTGATGCCAAAACAATCAAAAGGCATGATAAAAAAAGAAAAAAAAAGAAAAGAAAGAAATACCATCGTTCCAAAGGGATGGAGAGTCGAGACAGGACATTTATAACCGGTCTGCAGACTTGGCCTCTGAAGAAAATCAGCAAAATCAAAACATGCACGATGTCTACCATTTCAAAACACGTAATCTGAGCAAGAAAATCGGCGTGAGATCATGCACTTGCAGGTCGGGAGCTATTATTCCTGATTATGACTTCTGTTTCCGGGTTTTGTCGGCCAATCATCATACGCCGCGATAACTGGAAATGTTCCCATCTAGACAGTTCTGATAGATTGAACTTCCTAAGGTCAACGATTGTCTCTACAAACCACACAACTGTGATCATCCTCGTCAAGATACGTAGTTGCAACGCAAAGGCTTTTGGGAGGAAGTTCCAATTTTCCTCGATCCTCGCTGTGAAGATGACACGTTGACTGCAGGGGCCTGAAATGGTGGCAAGCAGAAAAGATAGCGAAAATAGAGCCGGCCAATGGTAGTATTGCGATGGATACAAGAGACTGCGGTTGTCGTGGTTTGAACTTTTCTTCCTGCTTTCTTCTGGCTCAGTATTTCCTTTCCTGCCCAACAAATTAAGCAGCATCCTTTACGTAATTAGTAGAAAGGGCCAGAATAGAGGGAACAGGGTGCCACAGGGTTATGCTTTTCATTTAATTCCTCATATAATCGTGAGCACGGTTCATGTCATCTCAGGCATTTCGAGACCTCTGGAGCCAGGGTATGAGTGCACTAAGTGGAAGATGCAGCAAGTTGTGGGTTATCGATTCCCTAATTGTTTCTTTTCCTATTTCATTTCTTGTTACCAGGAACTTTAGCCCTCGTGATATCAGTTGGTGTAGGAGCCGCAGTCCTTAGCGCTGTGTTAGCAGTATTCTTGGTCAAGTGCTACTTGAACTGGAAAAGACAAAGTAGAAAGAAGAAGCAGCAGTCGAGTTCGACCGCCGATGGAACTGTTCAACAGTTGGTCTTATCCTCACAGCCAGTTGACTTTGTCCCTCTCTTGATTCAAGATCAACTGGAAGAGGAAGAAAATGAAATTGAGGGTCCTGCAAGTGCCTTTGTAAGCGGAACATCAAGCGAAGATATTAATTTCAATCAGAAAACCAGTCAGGCTGACGAAAAGGTGTGAAATACCCTTTCAATGGTAGCTTTTTGCAAGGTGTTGCAGACGGTTGCAGTCATCAAATTGCGCAATAATACATGTATATTTAGATTTATCCAGAGCTAAAAGCGAAGCTTCCGAGTCTTCCGTTTATGCATTTTAAATTTACCACAGACAATGGACTTTAAACTTTTGAAAAGGCCACTAATCTATACTTAAACTCCAAAAACCACGCGACCTCGATGAGTTGGCCCCTGAGCCCGCGATAAGGTCATGCGACACTGGTCAGCGGATACCCTTTTTTGACACCTGTCAATTACCATAATATGACTATTATCAAGTTAAACACCGGTTACAGGTTCCCACACTAGCTTTGGATTGGCCTGTGGTGCAAAGATTGAACAGACACTGAGCAATACCCACACCACACATAACTCATAAGCAAACCAACAATGCATGGTTTCCGAAACACCAAGAAATACCCCTGATAATGGTGTCATAGGTTCACGCAAATGAGCCATCCTTACCAGTGGGTGGGTGGAAGCTGGGGAGGGGGGAGGGAAACGCGCTGATCACAACCTCAAAACAGAATTGGGCTTATCCACATTTTCATTCATATTTGTCTACAATCGTTTGTTTAACACAAAGTTCTTGGCTGCCATCTTGTAAAAAAGGTCATATCAAAAGGGTGATTTTCAAGTTTGCATGTCAAAGTTAAGGCCCCAGTTTTACAAAAAGTGGATAACGCAATCAGTTGAACAACCCTACTACTTAAACGCTGGATAATGATCTTTCCGTGGACATCGCTATCCATCGTTTGAACAACCGGAGCTTGTTCCAACTCAGAAATCTCTTCGGGTATAGATAAATAGTGTAACGAATTGAGTTCGGTATGTCTAAGTTGCAAACTTCAGGAACGTTTTTTTTTTCTCTTCTTTGTCTTCTCGGTTAAGGAGAAGAAAGTTGTACATCCTCCTCTTCTGAGATTAGACACCGCTTCAAGTATCCTGGACAAATACAGTCGGAAGTTGAAGAAGCCAACAGAAACCGGAACAAGAGGGGAGTCTTTGTTTTTTGATGACAGTGATAGTTGTAAAAGTGGTAAGACTAGAACAGTGATGTCTATCTAGTTTGAATTTGCTAAGTAGTAAAGGTCAAGTTTCTATAGCCTGGGATCAGGCTCGTTCGTGGGGAAAAGGCGCGGATAACCGAAATAACGGGGCGGCGAGCGCAAAGAAAGAGGCGAACTAAAAATCGGGTTACTGAGAAGGATAAAGGCGCTAAAAGAGGCGCCTCCTTTTTCCTCTTCCCGGCAAGCACTGGGGACAATGTTGCCTCCCCAGTTCTCCGCTCTGCTTGCGTCCCTCGCCGATTTTTTCGTGATGTTTATCAGACACGTTATACGCCTTTTTTACCCACCAAGAAACCTGATCCAGAGCTTAGTTACAAGAACATAACGTGCAACCATCAGAAAGGCTTAAGTGATAAGCTATAAAGTACGCTCAGTTGTAGGTGCTAGGCTAGCCCCAGTTTACTACTTTCACCAAAAAATTACTGGATCCACCCTTAGTAAAATACCGGTTAGACTCTCTTTTGATAACAGGCACTGAACATAAAAAGCGTTTTCTTAAAAAATAAAATTAGAAAAATCTCGTAATTCAAACAAGATTATTTCTTCGTAAAATATTTTTTTAATTTATGTCTCTTTATTGACAGAATCCTTAGGTGTAAAGAGGAAGAAAAAGACCTCTTTTGATGGTTCTTCTTTTTCACAGCGTCCCGGGGTGGGAAGTATCAAACGAATTCCATTTCGTCGCCGCCTTAGTTCGGACAGTACAAAGAGTTTATCACGTGAGTCGCTGATTAGCGAAGGGCCTGACCACACCCCACATATGATGAGTTCAGTTGTGTCTACCGTTGATACAAAAGCACCACGATCCAGATTAAAGCGACCACGAGTAAATGAAGAAACACCCAAGGGAAAACCAACCAGGAAAGTATCTCGCACTCCTGAAAAACGCGGAAATGTGAATTTCAAGGTGAACTACGTGAAAGATAAACACGCCCTGGAGGTACATTTGGTTAACGCCACAGGCCTACCAATCAAACGTAGTCAATTGTTGGATTCCTTCGCGCGCATTTCTCTCAAGACGCCGTCGAAACATCTGCGGCATCAGAGTAAGATTTATAAGAAGACCTGCAACCCGATATTTGATGAAAAGTTTATTTTCGAGAGTGTTTATTTTTCTGAATTACAGCAGGCAAATTTGAAGATCAAAATTTTGAATCGTGTGAGCGTCTCCCGATGCGAGCCGATTGGCGAAACAGCGGTGGCTTTATGCGATGAAGATGTCATGCGCGGAGAACCCCTATGTCGAGAATTAGTTGAGAAAGCTGGGAAAGGACAGGTGAGTATAGGTTGGAAATACGCTTCAAAACTCGTAAACGTCGCTACTCCAACAGGCATTTAGCATTAACATGCCTACGGAAATAAACTTTGGGTGGAATACGTTTAAGCAACAACGATTTATCTGACGCTAAAAAAATGTTTTAGACGGCAATCTACTTAAATCAGCTGAGAAAAAAATTCCTATTTCTTGAATTCTTGAGAGGTGTCACAGCTTTGTAAGCGGACGGGATCACAGTTTTTTTTCATATTTTTAATGTGTGATGAATATTTTTCTTCACATGTTATAAGAGACTATACTTATAGCTCAACGAACATTGCAATGTCTGGTCTTCATCAAAAGATAAATTGTATAAAAAGTTCTTTTCATAAGGTATCTTTGATTTAAAATGCAAAGACGCTTTCCATTATCTCACACAGTCTTCACCAGCAAAGTGATTGTCTTCAAAATTTCAAAGATTTTTTTTTAAACTTTTATTAAAGGAGTTTTCATTCTACACTAGCCAAGTCCAGACGTTAATGAATTCAGGGAGCGACATTGTGATTCCACTTTCTCAACATGCTAGTCAGTAATCTTGAAGTACGATCCATGAACCTTTCTAAATAAATTGATGCATTTTTCTTTTTGCTTTCAGTGCGCCGGAGAACTGATGGTAACTGTTTGTCACGAGGCCACCTCGTCGCACATTAAGGTCTTCATTACGAAGCTTAAGGATCTTCCAAAATCTGTAAAAAGTAAATAACTTGCCACGTCTTACACCCTTCAATTTAAATTATTGAGGGCGACCAGAGCAGCTCGCAGTCCTAATCTTCACGTTGCTATTACGCATGCGCGGCATGTATGTAGCCCGCATTCGCTTCACAACCGCATTCGCGGAATTCCACTAAGAACTAATGGAATACATAGAACGCAATCTGATCTCGCGCGTTTGGAGCCTCTATTAAGTGAAACTTACGAAAAGCAAAGCGTTGGAGCAGGAGCGTTTTCACGTGCTCGCCTGCACTCCCAAAGCTTTGGTTTAATACCACCAATGCTACTAACATTCCTAGTCTTCAAGTATTTCTCCCTTTCTAGGCGGAGTTGTTTTGGCACATGGCTCGTACAAACCGATTCGCTGTAAAATTTTTTAATCATTTAAATGAGAACTTTATTAATAACATTCTCTCCCTCTGTTACTGCTGCACATTTCTTGGTCATACGGGCAATCGCCCGGCTCTATCGCTGTGGATATTTAATGGCTGCACTTCTATTATACCATGATTTGACGTGTAACCCTTGTCAAACGAAAGCTCAAAAGAAATAGGTTGCTTGCTTTCCTTACAACCACGAAAAGATAAAGCTTCTAACGGTTATCCCTCTGATTAACCTATTCAGATCTCTCTTACTTTTCAAGGTCCCTCTATCACCGTGGAACTTACATATAAGAATGAAATTCTCCAACAACGTCAAGTCAAAGCCAAAAGGAAGACCCAGACTATAAACGAAGAATTCAGCTTTGAGGTTGCCACGAACAGTTCTTTCACACTGGACAACTTCGGTGTTCAATTCACCGTGTACCAACATGACTTCATTCGCGGTTACGAGCTTGTTGGACAAGTGAGACTTGCGATGGACGCGCCTTTGCAGACGGAAGTGAAGCACTGGACAGCGGTCGTTCTGTCTCCACACAAACCTATTGCTGAATGGCACAAGTTACATGCGCCTTTTCTTTAATTGACTGTTGACAGCGGTTGGCAGCACACCCGGATGTCTAGGAACTCAGATCAAGGAAAAAAACTGCATTGACTTGAAAGGGACTAGATGGGGATGTCTTAAGTAACATTAATTTGGAGTGAGAAAAAGCCAAAAAAGGAAACTGTTTTAAAGTTTTAGTCTCAAAGCTATCTTTAAAACACGGAATAATTTTTCACTCGTGTACTTCTGTTAAAATTTGCACTTTGATAGTCAATTTTTGAGCAAGGAGTTTGCTGTCTACTTGTTTATATTATTGTGGCGATCAGTGACATTTATATTTAGTTAATAAAAATGCCCAAAAAAATCTAACAGTAAACCTATTTAGACCTCCAATTGAAGACCGATGATATCGTCGGGAAAAATGAATTATTTTGGTTATTTTGTTTTACTATCACTAATGATTAGGCCATCGATAAAACAGTCTTTACCACGTTCCAGGAACCACTGAGGCAACTGAGATGTATCACTCCTTATTAGTTGTACCTTTTATTCGGAACGTGCGTCTCTAAAAAAATCAGGAGCCGATAATGAGAAGAATATGTTCGCCGATTTGTATCCATCTATTTTAAGTGCGGGCATTCCGAGTTTTACTAGTGTTTGCGAGACACGTATTTCTAGCTCACAAAATATTTTAAAAGATTATTAAAAGATTCGCTTCAGGTAAGGAAATCCGGATTGCGGGAAATTTTGCTCGTGGAATCAGGAATCCTGAGCTTGGAATCCAGAATTAAGCTCAAGGAATCCGGAATCCCGCTAACGAACGGAAATGAGTTTTATTTGTGTGAGATTTAAAAAAAAAAAAATCCGGAGTCACTTTGGGGACTGTGGAATCGAAAATCCAAAATTGTCTCAGCTGTCTCAATTTACTCGAGTGATGAAGGCCAAATACAAAAATAATTATACTCTCGATTATGGAGGGCTCTCCCTTACATTTTAGTAGTTAATTATTTAATAGCTTTTATTTTTCCATAAAATAGTACTTTAATAATCTTCCTTTCCAGCTGAACATATCAAGCAGTGCAGCTAGCGTTAAAGAACTAGAAAAGAAAACAAACGAAGGGAAACTGATTGGCACCAGAGAGTTTCACAAATTTATGTAGTTTATTCACATTTGTGTTTGAATTCTTGGCCGACTCATCATTGTCAATTTGATCACAATTTCATTTTAAGTTAAAAACACAACATGCTTACATAAAATATATATGCGTAATGTTTAAAAGATGTTCCAAGTAACTTAATATATAATCGGAAAAATGTGTGGTACTGAATAATTAATTAAGTAAAAAAATTCCAAGTACACATAGAGGTACCTTTTAATCTTGCTATCGGCTTGAAGATTCGTCGGTTTATTTTTGTTTGCAGCAAAGACAATAAGGGAACGGATTTTTCATCCGTAGGTTGTATGAGTGACGTACAAGGCTAAATTTTATTTATTTTACGGAGAAGTCCATATGTTTCTGAGTAGTTGTATTCCTACTCTGGAATAGGATTTACTCCTTGAAGAAATGTGATGAAAAGGTACTGTATTTACCCAAAGGAGAATACAATTATAAAAGAGCAACAATTTATGACTTGTATAGATTGTTTCATGATCTTGAAAATATAATTCGTGGAAGCAAGGAAAGCGAGCCAAAGAAAAACTGGAAATACGAAATTTGTTTAATTCAACAAACGAGAACAATGCAAATGGAGGCTGTCTCCCAGATTAGATCCCCACAGGGCAAAGTGGTTTCTTTTTCTTAACGAGGAGATTTTAGCTGCAAGCGTCTTTTCACTTATCCTGAGTGAAACGTACTAGAAATGATCGGCAAAAACGTTTGTTGTTATGTTATGGAAATGGCACGGCGGTTAATTCTTGATTTCAATTCTCTTGACATCCAATTGTCCACATATATGTAACCTATTATTTTAAGTAAAAGGAAAGGAAGAATTCTGCGCTGAGTTGAGGGCTAATTCGTCGATTATATATTAAAGAAAGAACGTTTGGTTACATTGATTACGTTGGAGTAGAGAGGTTTCGTCGGCCAACTTTAAGAGTTAGATCTGTTTATTGATAAACATGACATATCTTCAATTCTTCCTTTTAGTCATAATCTTCGTTAATATCCTTTAAATTTTCTTGACGTAATTTGAATTCTTTTCTTTACGTACATATCTGATTTGGCCTTTGTTATCTTTTATGCAGGAGATAAACAATCTTGTCTAAATTCAATTTCGATCACTGCTGATATTCAGGTAGACCGCTGATTCAAATTATTAAAGGGGTCGCGAAAATATTACTGAAACATCGCGACTCTGAAAGTTCACTTCAGTAATGAGCATGTACTCTAGACCAGCCGCTAAAATTTATGAAGCTGCAAAGAACAGGCAGAGTTGTTTTCCTTTTTAATTCCTGGTAGCTTCTGCAATTAAGATAGTTGAATGATTTTGCAAATGAAATTCATTCGATCTGAACAAAATTATGAGGCTGAGTCGATTACTTTAAAAAGTATGTCATTAAAACACCGTGGCAAATTCATTTCTTCAAAGGTAGAATCTTTCAGTTTGCCAAGTAAACCGAAAAACGATTGAATTGAAAAGTTTCGGTCACTTCAGTCCAAGAAATTTATTATGTTGATGGTTGATAAATTTAAAAGGTCGAAAACATATTAACTAAGAGGATTCCGACTTTGATTTCATTGAACTCTGGTGATCACCGCATTTTACAGACGACTTGGAAACAAATAAGAAATAAAATTCTAACCAGATAGTTTTTTTTCCAATCTTCTTAAAAAATTAATTTGAAACACCGCAAGATTGAATAGAAAAAAATATTTGTGGGTAACTTCAAGTTTACATCGCAGATTTAGAGAAGAGAATGGAATATTTACTAAATCACTTTCGTATGGGGAATGCTTTTGCGTTTTCTTTCCATTCTAGGCAATTTATGTCACAGCACGAAGCGTTTTAAACTAGCCTTAATATATTCGTCCCGCACGTCGCAAGACTTCGTTTTCCTCGTCAAGTTATGAAAAATTCATTTTCAAACAAATCCTTTGCTAGTGATCAACAAGCTTCGTTAATTTTAAATGTGGTCCTTATCGTGAAATCTATACAAAAGCAAAACAAATTTCCCTGTGCGCTAATGGTTTTTCTCCTTTTGCTTGTGTAATTGTAACAAGGCTGAATTTTCTGATACGCGTGTAATAATGACTCTTGCAACAATGGAATTTCCCAAAATTCAGTGGGAAATGTGACGAGGCAGGTGCTTATAGTGGCCTGTTCTGCATAACAATATGCACAACAATCGCAACTCGCTCGAGTAAACGACGCAATAACAGGACGCCTTTCTTATGAAGAAAGCAGTCAGCTCTGTGATTGCATTCTTGAAGAGGAAAAAGGACGATTTAACATTACCGCGGGATACAAAACCCGCTGATTCTGTGGACACTCTTGGTGAAGCTCAATCTGAACACGAAGACAGATTTTCAGTCGTTAGATTGTGCAGGCGATGTGTTTTGGTCTATGAAAACAAAACGTGGAATGAATACGTGACTCAAAGATCCATTCGCCGGTGTAACAACTCTACTGAGCTAAACTATGCAGATGTTTATTGTGGAGAAGAAAAACCCGAAATCACTCGATCGAACTATGTTTTTTCCGCAAATCTTTGCCGAGGATTTCCTGAAATAATCCGCGTTCAAAGATCAATATCTTTGACCTTGATTTTCAACCATATTTTACGATGCGCGTCGAACTTATTTTCGTTGAACCATAATTACGGGCCACACTATCCGCTTTTTATCTGGTTACAAACCTGCGAAAACGAACGAGAGGGGGAGGTCTCAAACACTTATGAAGATGACAATCAGATAGTGATAAGTTTTCCATTAGACGTGGCGTTTTTATTGTCAAACTTAAGCATTGAGCTTCCGGTTTCTGGCAAGGAAAGGAATCTGATTGTGTGGGTTATGGCGAACAAATTTCCAAGACTGGTTATAACGTTAGATATGGAAGATGACCTGGTCGATGGCTACCTCGATGATATATTCGAGGTGGCGTTTCTACACATTCCATTCTCCGTTGAAAAGCGACAACAGAAAATCGAGGCAATTTTCCGAGCTGTTGACGAGATTCTTAACATCAGCGCCAACGCTATCATGGTCAGCGGTGATTCACCCGAAAGCGCGATCACAGTGAAAGAGGTGATCATTGAGACCGCAACCGTGGTGACGTCCACGGCGGCGGAAAGCACGGCGACAGTTGGCATAGAAACAGCGGCAATGGCTTTGGGACAAGCAGCTGCTGGTATTGCTATATCAGTGCTAGTTGACATTGCGATAACCGCGGGCAGTGTTACAAGGGCAAAGTTACAGCGCGATAAAGGCTTGATTACTAACTCGCAGTTTAAATCTACTGTGAGGAGAAAGCTCTGTGATTCAGGCTGTCAATTTATAGGAGGCACTACTGGGACCATTGTAGGGCAGGTGCTCATACCAGTACCCGTCGTAGGGGCCATAGTTGGGGGTTTCTTTGGTAGCTTAATCGGTGTTGGGGTTAGTAAGGGTATTATCAAAACTTCGGAACTCATCGCAAAGGCACAAAATTCCCGAGCTAAAGCGATCACCGAAAAGTAGGTCTTCAGAGAAAATGCTGTAAGTTACCGCTTGCTGTTAATTGACCCAAAAGCAAACTCATCATCACCGAATTCGACTAAAGGAAAATTTACTCCTCCTGCAACGTTTCGATAGTTACTGATTGCTTTTCTCAAACGATACACTTGAAAACGAAGAATATAAAAATTTCTGATTGCTTCTCTGAAGTTCGCATGACGCTTTCAGATCGAAAGGTTCGTAAATTTGTATATGTCGTGGTTCAGTTTTATCCTTGATTTAATTTTTATTTTCTTTTGTTTTAAACTCATTATCATACATTACTATACCCAAAAACAACAGAAAATAAAAATTAAACCAAGGATAAAATTGAACCACAACATATACATGTTTATAGAGTGCGTGAGTTAGAATATCTTCTGCTCGAGGGCTGGCAAGATATTCCCTACTGTTACTGGGAATGCAATGAAAGACAACGAGATGTTACGCAACAATTTTTCGCTTTACTCTCCACTATATGTACTTCGCCATAAAACATAAAAATGTAAATAAATTCAATAAATAAACGTTCTCACTAAGCAAGGAGTCTAGATTTTTAATCTAGGGTGGTCCGGATACCGGCCAAGCTCCCAAGGCTCTGTTTGCATGTACAAAAGTTGTCCTGGGTGCAAGGGTCACCCGCCTACCCGAGCCACCCAGGGCGAGTTAACTTTTCATACATTTACTTTAAAAATGGCGAACCGTACGCATGAGAAACAAAACGTTCGCTCGGTTAGATGGGTGACCCGCCAAGCCGGTTCGTCCTTTTGTGATGGTAGTCACCCTCCTGGACGGGCCAGCCTTTCTCCATATAAACACTTTGGTTCGCCTTGGTCAAGGCGAAACAGTAGGAACTTTAACGACACGACGCCAACGAGAACGTGAAAAAAAACAAAAACAAAACAAAACAAAACAAAACAAAAAAACAAACAAAACAAAACAAAAAACAATCAAAACAACTTTGCATCAGCATCACACCTTTTTGTACTTTTTTTGCCGTTTTTGCACGACCATGACGCAAAAATGCCTAATTTCGCGTTTTATCACTTATGGAAAATGTAAACAAAATTTTCTTTCTCTTTCTAAACTTCGATATGGTCCCTTCGAATTCGACTTCGGGAGGGTTCGCCTTCATTTGACAAAGTAAGTGGATAGGAATACTCGCGATATAGACTGAAAGAACGCCAATTCACTTTTTAAGCAACGTTCTCGTTGCCGTCGCGTGATTCTGTCTTAAAAATTGTAAAAAGTTAACGTTGCCCACAAAGTATATTGATTATTATTGATTTGACTCTTCGACTTCTCCATTCACGTGCCTTCGCTTCAGGTACTGTTCTTCCCTTTGCCTGGAAAACAATAATGTCGAAACAAAGAAAACTATCAAATGGTTTTAATTTAGCTGCAAAGCAAGCGATAATTATATCAAACATGAAATTGCTAACGGCTTTCCTTCGATTCATTGTATTGTTAAAACAAAATCAAGCAACGAGAGAAAAAACAAAGGAAAATGCTAAGCAAAGGCGTTTTTGAGCTACGCACGTCAACCGGGGGTAAGGCCTTCTTAAAGAAAAGTATTTCTAAGTATTTTTGCACTTATATAAAGACGATTTGCCCGAATATTTAGGCAAAACCACTCCTCAAAAGTGCAGAAAGTCCACTTCCGGTTGATGTGCGTCGCTGAAAAAAGTCTTTGCTCACTTAAGCAACAACGACGGCGACGGCGACGGCTACGAAAACGTCACTCAAAAAGTAAAATCGCGCTGTTTCAAACTTTATCGCGCTTATTCCATCTCGTTCAAATGTTAGCAATTTTTTCTGGAGTTAAATTCTAAAAGAGTGTAAAGAAGTTCAGGGGAAAAAAAAACAAAGTCGTCGTCTTGTGTTCACGTCCTCCACAATACGTGAAATTAGGCATCTTCACGTCGTATTCTTGCAGTGACGTCAAAGAAATGTACAAAAAAGCGTGATGCACGTGCAGAGTTGTTGTTTTGCCAATCTAAACCTATTGTTGTTTTGCCGTTCTCGTTAACGTTGCCGTCGTCGTTGCTTAACAAAGACAACGTCAATGGACTGGGAAGCGAGCGAATATCAGATCTTGAATATGTAAACGAAATCTACAACCCCCCTCCCCCCTTACTGTGTAAATTAACAAACCGGATTGCCGAAATGAAGATAAGATTTCCTACACAAGGAAGTGCTTCTTGAAAACAGTTTGAAAGGATGTAAAGCGTATGCAATGTTCCTTCCATGGCTCTCACTTGTATTGCAACGAACGCTGCCAAAACTGGTCTGCGCAAGAGCACCTTCCTTTCAAAATACGCTGACATGTATTGATCTCATTGAGATCCTGCGCTTCACAAGACTTTAGCTTTTCCCTCTTATAAATTAAAATATATGTGAACTTACGCTCTTAACAAGATTTCATCTTGATGGTCTTTGTTAAAGTGGACTACAGCACCGTGATCTAATTGGATCTTGCATAATGCTCTTAGCGGCCGAATTAAAGCCTACAAGAGCAAACGACAAAACACAAAAATTAACACCTAAGGAAATATCTCCCATAGTTGTCAAGCAGAAAGTCTGTAAGAACTCCACAAACGTGAATCCTTTACTTTTTAACAGCACTTTCAAGCCTTTTCCTGCTTTCTACCAACGCGTGTAGTACTCGTAACTTACCGTACATGATCTATTACGCGCTGCTCTCGAATAAGCGCCGCAAAATATTTTAAAAAGCACCGCCCTCGAATAATCGCCGCGGCGCTAATTTGGGTATTTAGACATTATCGGCACGGTTTGTTTGATCAGTAAGCGGCCAAATAATGATGATGACAAACACCTGAAACCCATTCAGGCAATGACAAGTCTGTAGCAGTGGGAGTTGTTACTGTTTTCAGAAAGCTCAAAGATCATAACTTTTAAGTTTAAAAACCATTGATTATCTTTATAGCAAGGTGTCTACAAGGATACAGTTGACGTCTATACATGAAAGATGTCATGAAGAATATGACAAAGAAAGCCCATACAGTCAACTGTCATGTACAGACATGCCTCATGAAATAAAAAAAAATTAAATAAGACAAGGAGGGACTAGACTGTTCACCGTCTCCTACATGTATGTTTCTGTAAGATCATCAAGATCCAGAACAGACCCTTATGGGTGGCCATCTTGGTTTCCTTTGCCTGGGGAAGAGTGTCAAATCTACCTGGGGGGGGGGGGGGGGGCAGGGGAAGATTTGGGAGGTTTCACTGCCTTCCATCAACCGCTATAAAGCCTCATGACCACCCTCCCAGTACATTTGAAACCAAGATGGCCAACACTAGACTGTGAGTCTCTCTTTTGCTTCACATGTAGTGAGGGGTGTGCACAAGTGCATGAGCATGAGAAACAAGGGCAGCAGTCTCACATGGTCAAAGAAAAAATAGAGGCTGCTTGTAGTTTAGCTAATGGTAACAGAAAGCACTTGATCTCAAAGATCCTATGGAAAAATAGGGAACAACAAACAGTCTGTGTAGGGATTAACAATATCATAAAAAAATTCCACAAACTGCTATCCTCACCTCTGCAACTTCATCATTATTTTCAAGAACAGATAAAGACAAAGCAATAGCCTCTATGGTGCACAAGCTTTTACTATTGGGCTGTGTTCTAATCACATATTCACTGATATGATCATGTTCTAACTGCACCTGGAAAACATAAGAAACATTAAAATAACATTAACCCTTTCAATTCTTATAGTTGCCAAAGTAAAAAAAATTCACAAAAATTCCAAATTTCATCCTGCAAGTTCCTAGGAAATAATCAATACCATTCAAAAGTTCTGCTCTCAGGGTTTCACTCGAACGGTAACACCACAGGAATTATGTTATTATGGGCTCTGTCTAGTCTACGTGTAGCCACACCCTCTCCCCTAAAAAGGAAAAACGGAGAGTGGGGAGAGGGTGCAGCTACACGTAGGCTAGGCTCTGTCCAATTTGCCTAAGAGCACAGGCTTGGAACAGGCCATTTCTGAGTTACAAAAATTCTCACTTTCAAAACGAGGCTAAGTGCAAACCCTTTATTCTGAAAACGAGTTGTTATTTGCTTGGGAATAAAAAATTACTTTCATATCAATAGCTTTGCACATAGCCTTGCTTTGAAACAGAGGCATGGGCCAACTCGAAAATGGCCTATTAGATCTGTATGAATGATGCGCAGGGGAGCTCAAGCTGCAAGGTGCACATAGACTACCCAAAAATACCCTGATAGGAAACCATTCAAACAATTTAGAAATGTACACTGTATTTCGTGGCAGTGGCTATCCAGTCTGAGTTTGATTGTCATGGTTGTCTTCCCTATTAGACTAAGGGCCGATCCACAATACCACACAAATTTGGAACAGTCTTTGAAACATCTAAACCAAAAATTACATGGTGACAATTCTTGTTTTGAAAACATTTATCTGCACCAGATGTAGATGGAAACTATTTACTTTTAACAGGTCGTCACCTCTGTCATTACTTAATGGAAAGAATAATGGCTTTACACAAATCATTGACAAGAAAAATACCTTTCTGTTTATTTCATTGATTTTGTCCAGTTTTTACCAGGGGTAAATTTTGTCTGCAGCACCTTGAAGATTGTCCCATCTCTGGCAAAATTTGTAACATTGTGATCAACCATCCGCATTTGTTAAGCATTGATGATGACAGAAAATTTGTCTAAATAAACAGCTTTTTCACTAGTGCAGGTTGACTCTTATACAGCCTGTATCTGCAAATCTAAAACTTATGGAACTGCCCCGTAATATAGCATTGTATAGTACCTTTTCTGTGGCACCTCTGAGTTTAAGCTTACCTGTCTTGCCTGGCGGAGGAATGGATTATTGTGAAAGATATCTTTTGCTTGCCGCCATGTTCCATCCAGAACGATGATGTCATAATGCTCTCCAGGTGCAAGTTTATCCATTTTTTTAATATTCTCAGCTAATGGTAGGAACATAAGAACATGCGATCATAAGAGGTTCTAGAAAATCTTTACTCAAGTTACTGTTTTTAGTTTAGTCTCAACAGCAGTCAAAAGGATTCCACAATTTTTTGTTACAGTGGACAGACCTCATTAATATCTCTTTAATGGCCACTAACAGGTCTTAGCCATATTAACAAGGTGGCTGTATAAGCACGGTAAGGTGTCACATGTCAATCATCTCAACTTTCTGTTTTGTTAAAGATTCTACCGTATATCAAACAATATTTTTAGTACTGCTGAATTAAGTGCGAAAATGGCTATTTTATTGCTAGAACAGAACATACTGAATTCTACGAACACCACTTATACTCTCGAGCACTAGTATTTCTCAAGATTTATTTTTGTTTTTCACTTGTCTGGCCATTAGAAAGCAGATTTGGTTTTGAGTAGACACATTAAAAAGGTGTATTTATAAAGGAATGAATCTGCTGGGATTTCAGAAAATGGCCATTGGCTGTATTTAATGACATAACCTGAGATCATACATTCTCTCTAACGCCTTGCCACCGGAATGTTATTACAAAGCGAAACGAAAATTGAGCCTGATCTCAAGTTAAATGACATGGTTGCATGAACAGGGCTTCTTAAAAGGAAATGGATGGACAATACTTAACAATTTTGCTATGACATTGCTTGCAAAGCAGGTGTATTTTGCAGTGTGAATTATGACACTATTTATGTGACTACCGTAATACTCTCCTGCCATAGTGGACATTGAAACTGACATAGTTTACTTTTGGGTGAGTCCAAAAATGATTCCAAGGATGAGGATGACAAGCTATTTACTTTCAAGATGATGACTGTGATCAATGTACCTGTGAGCTTTCAATAAAAAAAAAAAAGGGCTGCCCAGTACGCAAGCCATGACAAATCAACATGGCCGTAATGGGCTTTTGCATTAGTTGATCATGTGATCAACTTTCTTTAAACGTAAAAACAGTTTGCTTTTGGAAAATTTTTGTTAGCACGAACTAAAAGAGCATATTAAAATAAGGCAACCTGTTAATTTTCAGCCGTAGATCTCAAAAGTAGTGATTGCAATGGCTGCTGAAAATGAGAAGGATATATATGAGAAAAACAACTTCTGCCATCTAGTCATGCTTGACTGGTTTTCCATACAAATCTTTGTAAACTTTGAAATTTTCAAACTGTTGTAAAATATTTCGTTAAGTATTACGGGGCTCAAATCTACTTTTTATTTGTAACAGGCAACTTGAACCGGCCCCTTAAATGCACAAGGGAAAGATTCAACGCCAGTTTAAAAATTTCAAAATTTACAGGATTTGTATGGAAAACCACTCAAGTATGACTGGGTGGCAAGAGTTGCCTTCCTCATACAAATCCTTCTAATTTTCGGCTGCTGTTGCAGTCACTAATCTTGAAATAAAAGGCTGAAAATTTAAAGGTTACTTAATTTTAATATGCTCTTTCAGTTCCTGCTAACAAAATTTTCCAAAAGTGAACTATTTTTGCATTTACAGAAAGTTGATCACATGACCAACTATAGCCTGTGAAGCACACACGTATGTCTGGTCATCGCTTCTTGAGAGAAGCAACGACCGGAAATACATCTGCGCTTTGCAGGCTAGACCAACTATTGTCCTTTTTTAACAAGCTGGCTGCATGTTGGGGCTCACAGCACATCAACCCAATTGATAACACTCACAAACCTTCAGGTCCAGGATACAGAAGTAGTGTGGTAGGCTTGGTCATAATTTTGTGAAGTTCAGGCCAATCACTTTTAGAATTAAATCTTCTTCCTCTACGAATGACGAGTTTCTCTGGGGGCAAACACACCTCCAACAGTGGTACGGTTGTTAAAAGTCGAGATTCCTGAAACGAAGAGCAGGATGGAAATTTTACATTAATACTATCAGTAAATATTAGTAACTATCAGTGATACATTTAGTAAGACTTTTTATTTACTGGTAAAATCTAAATCAGGTTGGGAAATCTACATAATTATTGACTATAAACAGTTACAGTACTGTGTTAATGATATATGAAATAAATCATTTATGAACTGCGGGAATGAAATGAAAGTGAAGAAATGATCGTCGCAGTGAACGCAATTGCATAAATTGCGTTCACTACGATGATCATTTCTTCACTTTCAGTTACAGTACTACTACATAATTATTTCCACTGACACATACCTCACGGGGATGCTGTAAAACATGAACTCTTGTGGAAATTTGAAGGTACTTGGATGGAAAGTGGGCACACAGGCAGACTGACAGAGGTCTCCTAAAAACATTTTTCATAGATTGAGGGGTTAAAAATCATACTGTAATAATTGCTGGTTTTCACCGTCATGCCAGAATCCATTACATAAAGACTTGTCTCTTCCCTGCTTCTTGATAATTATAAAGCTTTCCCTGTTAACCCTATTACTCCCAAAAGTGGCACAGCACCTCCCTCCTCCACAGAAGCTCCCGCTGGGTAATTCAATAAAAATAGAAATAAAATAGTAAGTACAAGGTGGACCTCTGTGGAGGTGAGAGTCCTGAAAAATATTTGTCAGACTCATCAATAATTTATAAAGAAAAGACAAAGGAAATTAATCTCTAATGACTGCTTGGAAATCAGATGGAAAACTGCCCATTTTGAAATCCTTAATTTTTCCTTCTAAAATCATTTTGTTTGAGAAGTAATATCAAGCATTTGACACTGTGTTTCATCACCAGATGAAACACCTCAAAGTTCGTCAAAAATACTCTCCTGCACGTTTTATTTTCAGCTCTCTTCTCAGTGTTTCATCTGGTGGTGAAACACTGTGTCTCATGCTTGATATATTACTTCTAACATTATTTGTTTGCTATTTTTGGTGCAATTAATCCTTTCGGGATCAATTTATTGGTCTATCATAATATTTAAGCAATAGAAAACGTTTTCTATTGCTTTTATAAAATAACTTTCACGAGAAAAAACGCAAAACTGTTTGTATGACACTGATTAAAAGATAAATTCTTCCCAGTCGCAAAATCTTGTCCACGAAGTCTTGCATGCGTAATCAGTTCTTGTTTTGCAAAAAGATGCTTTTCAAAATACGGATTTTTCTCGCTTAAAATGTCAGCTTAAGCGGAAAAAAATTGACACACCTTCTTTGTAACAATTTTTCATGTTTCAGCCAACAAAGGAATGGGTAAATAAAGTGAAAACTTGTCGAGTTTTGAACTTGTAAACTTTTTCAAATTTGTGCTTGCGTGATTAGCGCGCGAAAAGCAAAACATCTTGACGCCACAGCCATGTTTACAGGCTCTCATGCAAACACTCCTCTCGGCCAATCAGAGCGTGCGTACTATCTTAGTTATTTTATAAATAAGCATGGTTTTCACAGAAAATTCTTAACATCATCTCTGCACCTGTGTTTTTCAGCATCTTATTTCTGAAGTTGAGCCCTACAGTGTACGATGATTGAAAATAACCGATAGCAATCACCATCATAGCTTGCGTGCAAACTGCAAACGTCTTCTAACCCTTTTTTGCACGCCGAAAAGGGAGGTTTGCGTAACGCTGTCGCTAATCGTGTTCCATTTTCCGGTGAGTTCCCAAGACTTTTTTTTCCATCGGGTGATCTGATGTTGGTACATACAGACATACTGGTATATACGGTTGCTACATACACACAGCAGTATACAACATCTCTGATTTCTTCCCCAAGGCTTTTCTTTTTGCCGATGAAATAAGAAACAAGTTTACTTACTTGCACCTATCACACATGTCCCTTTTTTCCGGTGGGTTTAAGGGGATATCTGCGAAAAGCCGAAAAAATTCGCCACCCTCCTCGTCCGCCGACTCGTCCGCCATGATGAATTTCGAAAGAATAAACCGCTGACTCAAAATATCTGAATCTGCAACCGCGACTACGAGCACAACTTCAGTGGAAGTGCTCATCTTCGATAGATACGTCAAATATGAACCATAAACTGCCATCTGTTTCCGCAGCAGGTCGAGGCAAATATGGCGGCCTACTGGGTGAAGAACTTCAGAATTTATTGTTGTCAGTTACAAAATAAAAGGTGAATGTAAGCTGAATAAGATGAAACTCCATCAAGTGCTAACTGGGGCAACGAATACATTCGACGACAAAGCAGCAGTCGCCGTTGGAAGCGTAGATGATCACCCTTTTACGGTAAGCAAGGTGCAAAACCTCATTTTCCTATTGATCGATCAGCGATCGCGGATTGTTATGTTAACACATTAGTAATGCAAGAACACTGTCAAATTCCTTGTATAACTGAGAATTGCATTTTCTTCCAATCTAACTTGCTTCAAGGTTTGCTTAATCTTTCTTAAGTCTTTCAAGTTTAAAGGTAGAGTCTCTCAAAACGCACTTGAAAAAAAAAATCAAAACTCACTTGGTAAATACGCGCGTTTGCATGTTCAGATCATATTCCTTTCTTTTGTCTTTGTGGTGTTAATTTTATAGGTAGCCCATCCCATTTTAAAGATAAAGCCAGTGACACAGTTTGCTGGTCAACAAATGTTGAAACTCTTCTACAACAACTAAATGTTGAACAAAGTATTGTGCAATGTTGAATCACAGCTTCAACATTGGGCATTCACTATTCAACATTCTCATTTCAAAATACAATATTCAACCTCTTTAATTCAACATTGTGCATTGACAATTCAACATACATATTTCAAATACTGTTCACATGTGACTTTCTTGTTTTACTTCTTCACAAAACGAAAGGCCATATTTTAAATCCAACTTTCCTTCTCATGTCAAGATGGCATCAAAAACCACGAGAAGGTCTTGATTGAGGAAACAGACCATTCAACACCATATGTTTCATGAGAACAGACATGAGCTTTCTTCCATTCAAAAAGTTGCAAAATGGAAATAAAATTTATATTAACAAAAACTTGGGTCAAAGATGTTTTTTATCATTTCTTGTTTGTCAGGCTTATGCATCTGGTTGTGATGTTGTTATTCTTGTGAGTGGATTCACCAGAGTGCAAGTAATTCCTGGTTCACTGTATGGGTACAAGGAAGTCAGCTGCATAGATTGCTGTGATTCTGATGGAAAGGTACTCTTTGTTTCTAATGCACCTGTTTAAATTTAATTTCTTTTTCAAGACAGGTTTGATTTGTTGTCCTTTTATCTTAAAGTACAGTTTGTTGAAATTCAAAAACCTCAAAAACCTGAACAAAATTAACTCATCATGTACAGCTGTAGGTTAAGAGTGAAAATATTCCTACTTTGTTGTCGAAGTCTGTAGGTTTTTGGTTTCATTGTTTTTTATTGTGGTAGTTTCTCAGTGTTTAACAACCTTCTGTGGTTTTATAGTTTCCAATAGGTTACTAGTTTGAAAAAATTCAAACCCAAAAAAATTCTGAACCATAACATGCATACGAGAAAATTGAGAGTACAAATTTAGCCTATTCACAGTGGTCTAAATTTGCAGTGTAATTTTGAAAATTGAATCCAGGCCAAGTGGTGACATAATATGCAAATTCTATGTAAAATGTAATTTGGTTATGGTAATTTTATAAGGTGCAAAATAGCATTTAAATACCATCTAATGCGCATGTTTCATTACTTTGAAACTCATAAAACCGAGAACACCAGAATTATTTATGGAATATTATTGTGTTGCGAGGACAAAGCCAATTAGGCATGAAAAAACTAAACCTCAAACAGTAACAGTAATTAGTTTGTAGTTTTTTAGTTTGCTGTCATGTCCTGAACTTACAGTGTAATTGTGTCTGGTCATTACACAATCAACATTACTAAAATTTTTCCAGGTGTTCACAGTTTTCTGAATTTGACAATAAGTGTGTGCACTTACAAAAACACAAATAATCATGCATGGATTAAAACAATGTAACTAGATTAGAACCTTTTTTTACTGGTGGTATTTACCTTGTTTTTCTGATGCCTGACAATGAATTTAAATTTATTAACCAATAAATAATTTATTTCTGAAGTTCACATGATCTTCATTCTATGAAACTTTCAATCATGATTATTATCATAGAATGAAGATGATGTGAACTACGAAAATACATATTTAAATGAAGATGTAATTACGTATTGTACCTGTTATGGCAGTTTAAGCAAATGGAGTGCTGCAGCACTAATGCAGAAGCCATGGGTTCAAATCCCATTAAAGCTACCCGATTAACAATTAAGGAAAAAATTAATTCAGCAATAATATTGCTTAAATTGCTTTTTCAAATGCGATAATTATATCTTCATTTAAATTTATGAATGCTTACCTGAATAGATTGCAGCATCCTATGGGAAACAAGTCATTTTATTTGAAGCCAAATCAGCAACAGCCACTAACAACCATGTAAGTGTGAAGATCTATTTAACCTTTTATGTGTAAGTCTAAGCAGTGATTGGAAACTACTTTCTCCTTGGTGTGTTAATATATATCCAAAATGAGAGGTCAGGAGAGCGAAGGAAGTGGTCAGCACCATATTTTAACAGTCAATAATTATCACTGTGTCCAGCAGGAAGGGACTTTCATGAACCCCTCGTCACATAACAGTGGAGCAAGAGAGAGTGTTGAGGTCTTTTTTGGTGTCAGTAAAATACCGATTTGGGGTTGGATCAATTATTCATTTCTGATTTACGTGTATGTTTTGACTCATAAAAACAACAGGAAAAAAAAACAAACTAGCAAAAGAGCAAAGGACCCTGATGCTGACCCTGAGTTGTCCTTTTATGGATGGCCAGTATTTTATGACCATGTTTTATAATCTGTACAGTGGAAGCTATTTTATGAAGTTGATGTACATGTATTAACAAACAAGATTCAGAGACGAATGAGATTTCATTTCAGGTGTCAGCCTATGTGGGAGCTAATTAAATAAAGGTAAAATCTAACTGGTAAACCCGCGAGTGTCCTATCCAAGTTTGCCGGCTTACGGGAATGTTAATTACAGAGTTTGTATGTGTTTCATGCCAGTTTTTTATATCTTGGTTCATAGTACCAAACTATATGATGTGAGTTTGAATTACCTAAACAAAGCAACAGAAATACATGCTACATATACAAAAATTTGTGATGAAAGAACCAAACAAACGGGCAAATAAGAGATGTGCAAAAGCAAAAATATAGCAGTACCTGCTATTTATCCCTAAAGTAATAACTAGCATGAAAAGCCGTAATACACAAACTTAATCCTGGCTCACAATGAAGATTCAATAGCATTCAAATTTACGTGCTTCAGCAAAATATACAACTTTCATGTGAACATGGCGGCACAGCAAAGTCCTAGTCGTGTGACTTGTAGCTTAATTCAGTTTCAGTCCACCCCGAGCGCGAATGGTGTGAAACACTCTGCACAGCTGAAAAGCTGCAAGTCAATGACCTCGGCATTCAGTCATTATCATCAACTAGAACAAGCACCATGAGCCTGTGAACTGCTCTTTCGACACTCGTGCACTTCGCAGTGTCGGCCTGACACGGTTCTTGTATGATACAGTGACCTGTGGAACTTTGTTGTTGTGGCTGGGATGGGGTTTAGTAATGATGCCGATCCTCCAATCACCTTGAAGAGCGTTGCTGTCTTAAATCAAAATGATGTCCCCTTCCTTGGTATTCCTCCTTTCCACATGGCTGTATCTGTCCCTGACTCTTTTCTTAAATGGTCCGTATGGTACCTCAGGCGAAGCTCTGGCGGGTAGGAGATCATTCTGACAAAGTTAACTTCCATCATCTGGATGGTTTATTGGATGTTAGATTGACAAGCTGCATTGCCTCAAACATCATGGTTTGCAACTCATTGGTCTCCGACAGCTGCATTTAGCGCTTTCTTGATGGATTTCACAAATGCTTCTGTTACGCCACTCATCCATGGAGCATCGCCTGGAGTAAAATTGTCGTTTGATTTTATGCTTCCCGTCAAATGCCTGGAGTTTGTGCTGGTCTAGCCTACTGACAGCATTCTTTAACCCTTTAGATGCAGCACGAGCTGGGTGCCGCAATCACTGTAGATCTTCTTAGACCAGCCTCTGATACTTTAGAATGGCCGCATCACTTGGAGGAAGGAATCAGTTGAGTAATCCTTGCTGACATTGACATGCACTGCATGGAAGGAGAAGCAGACCAAAGTCACTCCATTGCATTTTCGGCGAATACTCTTCTGCACCTCTTCCTTGATAGTTAATGGTCCAAAGAAATCTATCCCAAATGTATAGAATTGCAGCAAAGGCTGCAGTCTTTAATACAATGCACCTGTGACAATGCTTTTGACTAACCTTTGGAGAATAGTAATCCAGAAGCAACATCAGATTATAGCAACAGTAGCAGCAACGTCTAGGTGTCCACCCTTCCTGTGTTCATCTTCAGCAATCAGTTGCAACAGACGGTGATTGAGAAGGGGGAGGATGAACGTTTGCCTGTTCTGCGTCGCCTGCATCCAGCACTCAGCTCAGCCTCTGACAGCTACAACAGTCAAGCCATCTTTATACTTCGGACAGAGTCTAATAAACTTGCCCTCTTCAATGTCCTTGGTAATTAACTCTTGTACATCCCTAATCTTGAATTGCTCAGCTGCATCAAGGTCTTTGGTCTTAAGTTTGTTCAGTCCGCTGGGTGAGTGTTCAGTAACTTTATTATAACACTTATAAAGCTTCAGTATTCTAGCTGTGGTATTCGTCAATAGCTCATTCTTACTAAACCTTCCAATGTTGATTCTAGTTTCCAATATCTCTTTCTCCATTGTCTAACATTTGTGACTGCTTTGTGGTGCTTGGGTGGCTCTTCTACATTGGCATGGCTCGATACCGGCCACACCTCTACTGGCTGCCTAAAAAAGTCTGGGCCTCTCTGCTATGTGCCGCGTGGTCCTAGTTCCGTGGGGTTTTTCCCTTAAGTTAACCAGTCTGTAATGTTTAAGTTTCCTGCTACCCAAAACCACTCCTGAGGACTTGTCTTCCCTTGAATTTCTCTGCTTTGCTTCGCTGCCTAGGTATTGAAGCGGTAGCTTTCCTTGCTTATCATGGCCTTAACTATTTTGCTGTGTACAATGTGATAAACAACAGTGAAAGTGCATCTGGTCTCAGCTGGAGTGAAAACTCTCAGTCACTTACCAATAACAGTGCCACTCAGCTCAAGGCACACAATGTCAATAACCAGGTAACAGGAGCTATCCTGTTTGTGCTGGCAATTATTTGTGCTTCATATGTCCCATCTTTTGTCAACCACCTAGCGTAGGCAACCACTAGGTATGGATTGCCAGAGCCATCTGAGAAAACCACCTACACTGTGTCCTAAATTGCATTGCTAGGTTCAATCCATCTAGGGAATTCTACTTCTTTTTTTTACTCGAAGAAAGTTACCCAGTCGATTCTCAAGCAGTCAGGAATGGGATCATCCCAATCCAGTTTCTTGTCCTGTCCCCAGAGCTTGCAAAGTATGATCTTAACATAAACCATAAACAGGGATACCAGACCCATAGGGTTGTACATTCCATTGACTTGAGTCATTTCATTCTCTTGGTTAGTGCTTCCGGGATGCTTGCTGAGATTTGCTCTCGAGTTGGTCTGGCTGTTTGTGTATCTTTCGCTTCCTTTTTAGAGAAGTTCAGTTTGACGATTGACATGTTCCAACCCATACCAAGTACTCTTTCCAATTCCATGGCATCATCACTTGTGCCAAACAAACCTCGTGCGAGATGCTGATCTTCATGGTTCTGTTTTTGAGCTCCTTGCCCTATTTCCCTGCCGACTCCAGGCATGGCCCATCCCTTAATTCTTAAACAGTCATGCTCATGGATTTTGTCAATTTCAGATGTCAAGGTCGAGGCTTCTTCTCTTGTCTTAACACTTTCTGAGATGTCGTCCATATAGCTTTTTTTCAGAATAGTCTCACAGGAGCGTGGAAACTTGTCACTGCTCATTTCTGCTGTTTTGCAAAGCGATACTATTACTATGGTTCCTGACGGGCGATCTCCCGTGTTCACGTCTGTCATTGCATACATATGTTTCAGGTTCTTTCTGGTCACCCAGATCCCTCCAAAGGAAACAATGAGTCATTTGATCTAACAGAGGTATATTAATTGAATGATACTCCTTCCTCTCAAAACCTTAGCAAAACATTGATCAAGTTGTTCAACATGTCTGGGCCCTTGGCATAGTTCTTGTTTAATACATGTCACCAGAAGTTTGCACTACTGTTAAACGCGACGTGGCAAGGAGTGGTCTTGCTTTCTGGTTTAAGAACTTCATGGTGGGATACGAAAAAATGTTGTTAACTGGTAGTCTTTAGTCTCCTTTTCAGTCAATTTGCGGGCAACACTGCTTTGAACCATACTTTCAATCTGCTTGCGATATACTGTGGCGTGTACTAGGTCTTTGCTGAGATGTCTCTCTGTAACTTTCAGGGCAGTGAAGGCAGCACTCTTGTTGTCTGGTGATGTTCTAGGATCCTTGATCCACGGGTAGCCTGCTTCCCAAATTTTCTTCTGATCTGCCTTACAGACATGTTTTTCTTCAATAATGTTGTATTCCCTTTCCTCCTTTAGCTGTCATATGTTTTCCTTCTGAATGACACTGTCCACATTTGCATGGTACACATCTTGGATTGCATTCAACCCTTAACTGCTCTAACCTGTAAAAGTCATTTACTTGCACCATGGCAGGATAGACAGTTGCATGTTCTAGAACCTTCTTGATCTCTTCAACGAGTGTAGGGTGTGTACCTCCTACCAGCAATCCAAGTCCATTCTCTAGCAGCAACAAGTGTCCGGTCACGTGCTTTCGTACAGGGTGGAAGGCAACATACTCATAGTCAATAAGACAGTCAACTTGTCCTTCCTTCCCTGTGTCTACTGATGAGGACCTAAACAGCTTCACGATACCATCTACTTTGATTGGAGTGATGTCTGTAGATACTGTATGCTATGTATCCCAAGTACGCTTATGGTGGCAACAGCATTAGCATTGTCAATCAGGCAAAGTTCATAGCGGCAGGACTGTAGCTCTTTAACTACCCCCCAACCTTAACTATTTGAAGGTTGACTTTGTGTCCTCTCAGGTTTAGCTTGGTGAAAAGTTATAAAGGACAGGGTGCTGCCCCCGCCCGACAGTGTGTTCAGGGTGGTCCACTAGCCTCTTCGATTGCCTCCATTAAGCTTCTGGAGTTGTAAGAGGATCTCCCTATCCCTGCCATTGGTCATTCCGAATATCTCTTCACTATGGAGGATATACCGGACGCGTGTGCTTCATGGAGCATGTAGTGGTGAGGCATACCCCAACCATCTTCTCTACATGTGAAGTTTCTTCTGCAGGATTTTGTCGTATGGCCTTGCTCAAGGCACCTAAGGCAAGCATTGTCCTTCCAAGCCAATTTAACCTTCTCTGATGCTGATTTACTGTCAAAGGCTTTGCACCTCCATATGGGGTGTCCATGGTGGTTGGGGTGCATCCAACAAGGCGGTTTTCTCTTCACTGGACTTTCTATCAACTAACAATGTTTGTGACAAATGGCCGGGCTCGCTGATTCTCTCTCTAAGGTTGCAAAACTTGTATTCTATCCTCTCTCTAAATTCCAGCAGTAGGCTCAGGAGGGTTGGGACATTGTCTTTGGCAATTCCGTGTTGTGTCTTGCTGTTAACAACCTTTATCTACTCCTTCTCAATGGATTCTGAATCTCCCTTTCCAGGCTCAGACTCTTCAAATCTATTTGCACTCTTTTGATCACATTTATCATCTCAAGCATTCGTTTATAGTCTGTGTCTACACTCCCTTTTAACTTTTTTATTTCCGACACTATAGCATCCACCAGCTTGCCCTCCTCTCCATTCTTCTCGTCAAGTCGCTCCCATATTTGTTTGATGTTTTCTCCTAAACCTTCTACTTCATTTCTTACTTCATCAGATAGGTAGTGCCTTAGTACAAACGCTTCCTCACTAGGCTTGTAGCGTGGTTTGATGTGCTTTAGAAATTCCTCTTTAAATTTCGGGTACTTTCGTAAGTCTCCTTTGAATTGGTCAAATTTTATTTTCTCGAGTCAGATGACACAAGAAGTACTGGGCTTGTCAAAAGGTGCAGTAGCTGATTTCTCCTCTGCACTGTTTTGGCTGAGAAAGATCTCTGTCCTTTCGCAAACCTTGTAGCACTTTTCAAGGAGGGTTGCAATCAAGTGCGACTTGCTGCCCATTGCGTCTATGCTAGTGAGAGACTTCAGTACACTGGACAAAACTGTTCTTGATTGATGTTTGACCTTATAAAAATAATACAAGCCAAGGATCCTTAATGATATTTTTGTTTTTTAAATTTCATTAAATTCCACACATGGACATTTTTCCCAACTAGAAAAACACATGATAAGGCATTAAAAATGGCGGGAAAACACTGTGTATGCTACGAGAATTGTTGCCAAAATTCTCACCTTTCACAGAAAATGTTTCTTTCTGAAACATGTTTAAATCTCCCGACGTTTTACTTTGAAATTGTTACAATCTTCATAAGTCGTGATGCCTTTTAAAAAAGGAGATTTAAATAATCCCTCTTTCAAGCAAAAGAGAAAGAAAACTCTGGTTGCAGCTAAAAAAATTTCCAGAAACACATATTCACCTTGGTTGCGAATGACAGCCCTAGAACGGATGGCGAGTGGTATCTTGTCCAAAACAGTTCTTGCTCAGTCTGGAATGAGAGTCAAAAATGCTCTCAAAAGATGGAAAGACATGGTTCAGGTGAGCAGAGATGTTACTCCATTGAAGAGATCTGGTGGCAGGCCGAGAAAAGTAAAACTCTCCCGAAGAAAAAGTTTTGGAGAAACTTACCGACGACGACCCTTATGCCAGCACAGAGGTATTAGTATGTCGACTTTTGAACAAATCTGTTATTGAAATCAGTTCAAGAACTGTCTGTCGACAACTGTACAGCAGAGCAGATGAGAGGTTTAGCTACAAAACTCCAATAAATCTTGCAGCAAAGACAGCTTGGAGAAAGTCATTGACATGCAGATGGGATATCTTGAAGGCATGCACAATGCAGTCTACCAATCCGGGTATTGTCCACAAGAGTTTTACTTCGCAGATGAATGCCCTCTTTTTTGCTGTCCTAGCATGAAAAGGCTGCTTTAGAAAAGGCAAACAGCTTTATGGAAGAGTTCCCTACCGTCCGAAAAATTAAACTCTTCATTCTGTGATAGGACCAAGAGGCTACTCTAGTACAAAGTTTGGCTTTCAGAAAACAACTCCAATGATTGCAAAGTCAAGCACTTTGTGCTTGACAATATTCCACCTCCAGCCTATGCACCAAACCTTGGTGGTCCTCCACTGCCTATGGTAATTCTCCCACACAGCTTTTTTATCTGGGATCGTCTTGGCTTAGCAGGAGGGTGCAATAATCCATCCAAACAGCATTATAATCCTTTGATACATGAGTGGTTTAGACAATCAAAGATTCAAGTTGTTTTGCTACCACCAAAGGGCCATGAGGCAAATCTAACAGAGCTTTTTCAAGCCATTGTGCAAGAAAACGTAAGAAAATGGCACGCACCTTGGAGAAGAGACCAGACATTTGGTCCAGCAAATTTTCGAGAGGTCCAAATAGCAGTGTCGGAAGTTCTTGGCGGCCTTCGCTTTAATACAGCAGCATTTTGCGGCTGGTACGAAGCGCAACCAACAGGCGGCCATCTTCAAAACAGAAGGAAGACCGATCTCGTCGCAAGAAGAGTTGTCAGATGACGAAAGTCTGAACAAAATGTATTTCAGTGGCCAAATAAGCTGTAGACTGTCCTAAAGTTTTTCTTCCATTTTCCTGTCAAATTCACATAAAAACATCCGCAAACTCGTCACAATATTCCAAACACGACAACATTCGTTTACAGTGTTTACAGTGCGTACCTTTGTGATTTCGTTACCAAGTTTGTAGACACCGTAATGCAAGTCCTCATTGCATGATCAACATGAAAATATTTTTCCATGTGTGGAATTTAATAAAGTTTAAAAAACAAAAATATCATTTAGGTTCCTAAGCTTGTTTTATTTTTATAAAGTAAAATGTCAATCCAGAACAGTTTTTTCCAGCATACTAGGTATTTTTCTTGTGCCTTCTCACAGGCACACATCCTAACATCCAGTTGTTTCTGGGCGTCCTTAACTGCACCAACTAGGTGTTCAGTGGTTGTAGCGCTCGTGGTTGCTATAAGGTTTTGGATGGTCTCAATTGACGTCTGGAACTTAATTTCTTCCTGGTCTCTTATGAGCCAACAATTCTTCCATCTGTTCCTCTGCTTTAATTCTAGCTTTTTCATTTTCTTCCTCCTTAGAAATTTCTGCCAACTCACGTGACCTTACATGTATCTTTGCTTCGTCCATGTCCTTACCAATTTTGAGCTCCACTTTTTGTGCTTTAGCAGCGTTTGATTCTTCCAAATAACTATCTGTTTTCACCTCCATCTCACTAAATGTTTGATTCAGTTCCTCAGTCCATTTCTCATCGTGTTCATCCCCAGGAAGTAATTTCACGTATGCGTCATGTTTGCCTTGAACTTCTTTCCATATGACTTTCAACATATAGTATCTGCTTTCGATGGCTGTTATTGGAACTTTGGCAGTCATGGCTAGGTCTAGGTTGCTAATTGCCTGGGTAAATTTTCTCTTTGCTTTTGCGCAAAGCTTCTTCGCTGATCCTTGTTCGCTCATATCTGTTTGGCAATCCTCGCTCGTACTCTCTGTTGGCATTTCATTTTGTTGGAAGGTTTGAACTTGGCCTTCTGTGGAGACACGATTACCCTGAGCTTCCAAGTGGTTTGTACCAGCAGCCACACATGGTACCTTCCCCATCGTGGAGGGTTCAACCTAAATATGGCTTAAGTAAGGGTGGTGTATGATGCAGCTGCACAATTTGAATGAACTATAAGATGACAGTACAACTGTTCAGGAAAGCAGATTCGCCATACATTGCTGCTTGTGCATTACAACAGACATGCGGCTGACAACAAGGCTATGTTTGGGGAGGATATCCATCAAATTGTCAGGAAAAATTTCTCTGTGGTTTTCAAAACCATCAACATAACAGGCAGTGCATTCATTATTGGAACTAATGCGATTGTTTCACAAAGGGAACTTTTGCCTTACTAAATTCATTTTGAACGTCAAGGATGTATTGGCTGCTACCCCGCCGAAGAAAGAACAATCAAGAATCTTGACCTTGATAAACTTCCTATAGAGAGAGTCCTCAGACAATAATGGAATGTTGTTACTGATACGGTTGGAGTCAAGACATTGCCGTCATCAGGACAACTGAGGAATGACACAAGGAGAGGGTGTTTGTCGACATTGAGCTCTATTCTTGATCCTCTTGGTATGATTGGGCCAGTCCTGTTGCCAGCAAAAAGAGTCTTACAGAAGACTTGGCAGCTAAAGCTCCATTGGGATGAGAAGTTACTGGAAGACCTGTTGAAGGACTGGATTAAGTGGAGGGAGGACTTGACACTGCTCAATCATGTTAGTATCCCTCGAGTTATTTTCGTGGTGGCTATTCCATCGATGCTACGTTCCAACTGCATCAATTCAGTGATGCATCAGAGGTTGGATACAGAACTGTCTCATACTTGAGACGGGAAACTGCAGACAAAAGAGTCAAGAGTCATACTGTCCCTCTTCAGTTTGTCTCTTTGCTAGGACTTGAGTTACAAGCTGCCACAATTGCTGTGAGAATACATTGTCTGATTCTAAAGGAGATAGATGTGACCATTTCTGCTTTGTTCTTTTGGACTGATTCTAAGATAACGCTGCAGTACATCAACAATGAGACACGATTTAAGACCTATGTTGCTAACAGAGTAGGGGAAATCTGAGATGCTTCTCAGCCCTGTCAGTGGAGAAATTGTCCGGGGTGTCTCAGCCCAGCTGACGAAGCGTCCTGTGGCATTAAAGCACACCAGTTCCTGATGAGCAAAAGATGGTTCAAGGGTCCTGCCTTTCTGGCAAAGCCGGAAGAAGATTGGCCACGTTTGGAATTTGATGCTTTTCCGGAAGATGATCCAGCAGTAAAAAACGAATGGCCTATATTCACTCTGACTCTTTCAGAGAAATTGCATGAGTTCCTTGTGAGGTATTCCTCATGGACAGTGCTCCAATGAAAGATAGCCTGGCTGCTGAAATTCAAGGTGTACCTTCAGCATCATAAAGACAAGAATGCAGATTATGAGAAGTGCCTGACAATGGCAGATTTAGAGAAAGCAACAGTGACCATAGTAAAACTAGTACAGAGAGAAGTGTATGCAGAAGAAATAAAGGATCTGGAGACAAGAGGCAATGTCAAACATTCAAGCATGACTGTAAAGCTGCAATCCATATTGGATGATAGCGTCATAGAGTTGGGGGCTGCATTGCAGAAGCCCCTATTGTATTTGATGCCAAGTACCCTATGATTGTCCCCCCAAAGCACCATGTGGCCCAGCTGCCAATTGCAACAACCAGTTGCAAAAGTACTTGAGACACTGTACTGTATTTTGGCTTAACTGGCCTGTCTGTGATCTTGTGCTTGTGATCCCCCCTCCACCCCTTATCAAAGTTGCCAGCAATACAAGACCATCCTCAAAACTTGAAGGAACAACTTTGAATGGGAGGGAGGAGGGAGGTCAGTATTATATCTCACAGACCCGTGACTAGCAGTGATTTGAAGCATGAAAGGTTGTTTTATTTTTGTGAGAGTGTCTCAACATTTCTGCAACTGGTTGAAGTTTTCATCAGAAACTATTACATGCTGGGCAAAATCTCATACACACGCACCTTAGGGAGACGTTTTGGATACCTTATGGAAGGTCTGCTGTGTCCACGAGGTAGTGAGATCGTGCGTGACATGCAAGAGACAGAGAACAGCAACCATGGAGCAGATTATGGTCACCCTACTAGCGTTTTCTACCACAGCGCATGAGCCGTGTTTCACATAATTTATGCAGAGGAGTGGACTGCTTTGGCTCAGACGTCGACAAAATGTGCAGGTTGGAGACCTGGAACTTCTAGTAGATTAAGACCTTTCCTGGGGACAGTGGCATCTGGGCCATTATTGTAAGGGTGATTCTTGGAAGAGATGGGCTCGTGTGAACTGTTGAAGTTAAGACCGGATTCTTCCTCATCATTGTTGCGACATATACAGAAACCTTTTCTGTTAGGGGGAGCAGAGCTCAGAACCTCTATTGTGATTAAGAACTTTGTTTGGATAAAGGATCAGACATTGACATTGTCATTGGTACTTATTTACTAAGTTTGTTTGGGAACTCACGCCTAGTTTGTTATATTGAAATGCTTCACTTTAAATGCGCCTGGGGCTGGGTGTTGCGGCTGGGTATCCTGTTTCTTCCTCCTGCCTTTAAGGTCATGTGATAAGCTGTTTTTGTACAAAGTTACTCAATGTATTAGCATGGAGCGATTTCACCCAAAGTTTTTAAAGCCTTTCTTTGCCTTTGGTTTGATCTGGACAATGTGCACATCCTTGTTCTGTATACATTGAATGGTTTGTCCTAATAAAAGTGTTAAAAGTCCATTTACAGTGGATTTGCACCTACACACAAACTTAACCCTGACTTACAATGAAGATTCAATAGTGTTCAAATTTACGTGCTTCAGCAAAATATAAAACTTTCATGCAAACATGGCAGTACAGCATGGTCCTAGTCATGTGATTTGTAGCTTAATTCAGTCTCAGTCCACTCTGAGTGCGAATGGTGCAAAACAGTAGGGGAGTTGAAACAGGGTTTTGTGAATGAGGTTGTAAGTGGAGCTGTCCACTTTCTAGAGTGTTCCTTAAGAGAGCTTCCACTGCATTATCATCATACTCAAGAAAATGGTGGAATAAACTGCAGCTGCTTGCGCTCATCATCAGACATTGGAAACTGACCTCAGCTCATCATCTGGACTGCAAAAAGGCAGTTTAACCACGAGTACGGCAACTTTTTTATAAACTGTAACGTACAGTATGTTATACGATAACATGCAAGTCTTAAGAAGCAGTATTTTACATTAAAAGCAAGTACAGCTGTTACACTCCTTTTAGTTTTTTGATCATTTTCTAAGCAGACCCTGTGATAGGGTACAAACCATTGAGAAGTTGTGCTGAATTTCCAGGTAACAATTATGCAACAGGAAAGGTCTATTATGGGGCAAATTATTCCTTTGTACAAAATTTCACCATCACAAAAAATAATAATAACATAACATAACATTGTCAGAAACCCTGTTTAAAAGGATTATTCGTTACATTAATTTTAGAGTTGTATTAACTTGTTTAAAATTTCTCTTTGTCTTCAGGGGTTTCCTTTTCATTGGGAAAATTCAGCAGAACTATGTTTAAATTTCAGGATTACTTGTTTATCGTGGAATAGAGAAGGTATTTAATAGCATAAATAATTATGCATATTAAACCTTTTCTCTCATGTAATAGTGGCCAAAGAAAAGTTCTCAAGAAAAGTCCATTTTTCTGTAAAATCCTAAGAAATAAATAGTATACTATTCAGAAATTCTGCCAACAAGGTTTTATTTGGATGGTAAAAACATAGGATTTTGGGCCCAGATTAATAACACATGTACTAACTCTTTAAGGAGTGGCAAAAGGTTTTGCCAGAATGTAGTCCTTGAGTTGAAGCATTAAATTTACAGCTGTATAGCAACAAAACAACACAGTCATGTTTTTGTTGTAGTTAATTTATCTCAGGTAAATTTTTGTTTTTTCTTTTGTTTTTGGGTATGGTAATGCATGTTTATGACGTTGAAACAAAGGAAAAATAAAAATTACCTGAGATAACTACAATATTTACAATATGTTAAAAGAATTTTGCATTAAAATTAATAAAATAAATTAATTAAAATAGTATATCTACATGTACTAGACAGTGTAACATCTTCCAGTTTGCTCTGAAGTTCTGAATGCATTCTACTCTTGAATTGCTATTTTTTACTTGTTGCTCATGACAAGTGTCTTTGTTGGAACTTAATGTAAACTATGTATGGTTCATATCAAATTTTACCAATGCTGTTTTTTACACAACTGACTTAAATCCTCTGACCAATTAACACTTTTTTTGTTATTCTGTTGCCTTTCAAAAACTTAGTTTTGTGGCTACTACGTCCTAGTTTTAAGGAAGGCATAGCCATCATGTTGTCATCTGTGTACGTCCATAAGTAAGTCAGTAAGTAAGTTAACTTCCTAAGGAAGCCCAATACTGCAACAAAACAAACTTGGCCCAGTTGCTGTTGCAGCTACTTTAGTGGTCCAAAAATGCTTCTTGCAATTAAGTTTGACAGCACGAGTACTTTACAGAGAAGCTGGAGGCAATCTGAACCATCAGCTTCTAAATATTAAAGAGTGAAATCCATGCAATAGAACATTGAAATCAGTCCTTGATCATAGTATGGCAGAATTTCCTCACAGAAAACGCCATAAATTGGGAAGCGTAGTTTAATGTGGCCTTGTGGTGTAACTGTTTTTTTTCCATTGCTCAAGATTTTTTTTAATGGCAGTATTCTTCAAAAATAAAGCATTAGCCTTATACATGTACATACATACATGCAGTCATAAACTATAAATTATATTTTTTTAAAGTAATTGTTTTTCTATGTGATGTTGATACAGGGAAGAGGTTGCTTGTTGGTGGAGATTTTATTCAGCTGTGGAGTTGTGAAGAGTATCAAGGACAGAAAAGCTTACTAGAAGACAATGTCTTCTGGACTTGCATCTGGGCGTGCAAGTATGTTACTAAAGTGATATGTAGACCTTTTTTATCTAGAGCTACAGTGTATGAATAAGAAAGGATGATCAATCTCTTTCTTCCTTCACAACAAAGTCAGTGGATTTACAAGGTCAGAACTGACCTAGATGTAGGGCCCATTCAGTTGACAATATTGGAACAGGAATGTGTGGAATAGACTGTGGAAATGGCTTGTTTTGGCATTCATGGCATTATAACATCTAGTTCTTGTTGAAATAAAAATTAAAATGCATGTAGCGTGTAGAAAAGACAGTGATAGATGTTTCTGTTGGTTTCTGGCTGTCATGTTGGTGCCCATGTTGATGGGTACCAACGTGGTATCTCTATACAAAGCGCTTAAATTTGGTAAGGTAATACTTTGTAATATATTTTTTCTCTTTTCTATTTTGGAATGCGATCAATCATACATGTATGCATCTTTAGTAAATAGCAATCATATGCAGCTATATGATTTTCATAAATCTTCAGCTAACTGGTGATGATTTGTACTTTCACAATGAATGCCAAGGAAGTCAATCCCTTACACCTATATGTTCCTTACCAATGCAAAATGCTGTGGAGTTAGGGGAGCCGGCAACTTTCACAAGAAAATTTTTTGTTTGCTTTCCCGTATGTGTTGGCACTTGGTGATATAATTTATTGACAAAAAAACCCCCGGGAAATCATTGCAAACAAATGGTGGACATTTTGAAAAACCTGAACATAACTACAACCTTAGATAAAAATATTGAGAAAAGTGCACATTGCAATATTTTGTTTTAAGATAAAGCTCTTTTAGCCAATAGCAATTATAAATACCTTCCCCTTCCCGCCAAAAAACATGTTGAAGTCCAGCTGGATCATTTCTTCCCCTGAACAAACAACATTGATTCGGGTGTTGTGAGGGGAGGGGTCATAGCAGTACCAATTCTGTAGGATAGTTATTCCGTGGGTAAGAAAGTGCAAAATTCTTGACACCCTTTGTCCAAGAATGTAGTTTTTCTTGGAGTCAACATAAAGTTGTATTAATTTTCAACTCTGCTTAATTTCACTCAGGCCCTCTGTACCTGTTCACCTTCTGCAGTTTTCTCCTGATGGACAGTATTTTTGTTCTGTTGGAAAGGTATTTGCTACCTTAAGTTACTTCGTGTGAGCATTTCCATTTTTCTTGGAGTCATGATCGTTGCTACTGACTGAGGGTTGGGAGAGTGCTACATTGTTCTTGCTGTTGAGACTAAGTTAAGCTCTTACCATGTTATAAACTATTAGATGTGATTCCTCAAAATATCTGTTGCAGTTAATGTTTTTTTCTTAAGGTGAATTTAAATTTTTAACATGGTAAAATCTATTTAACTTGTGAATATTACAAGCAAATATTAGTTTTCTGGAATCACTGGTTGCAGTAAAAAAATTGTAATATAATTGTTCACTGAAAGAAGCTGCTTTATTTTTGGTACTTGGTTAATATTACTGTTTGTTTTACTCCAGCATGACAGACTTGTTAAATTGTGGTTTGACAACAATCAAGGTGAGAATACTTCAGATGCAATAATTTTTATGGCATCGCCAGGATCCTAAGAGTTCATACCTTAACAGTGGAAGACATAAAATTCAAATTGAAGTTTGGCAGTCTCGGGTTCTGAGGGTTGGATTTGTAAAGCCATTCTAATTTGAGCCATGGGATCTTTCTAAGATCATGGCCAAGACAGTCTACTAATAATCTTGACAATTTTTTAGTAAATCTGCCATATGAAATTGATGGAGGTCAGAGCAATGGTATTTTAGACTACACCTTTGTGTACCTGCCCCATCCTGGTCCTGTCACCGGGATTTCCTGGAGAAAAACCAGTAAATATGTCCCTGTGTAAGTAAAAGCTCTTTTTATTAGTGTTATATACATGTGCAGTTGAACCTCCATTACACGGCCACCCCCTATAAAGTGGCCAGTAATCAAAGTCCCGAAGTAATTGTAACAAAGAATGGGAAATTAAGCCGCTATTAAGCAGTTCCTGCCACCTTTTGTCTGTCCCAACAAGAGTTCTCCCATTGTTGTCCCTTTTATTATGCAGCCATCAAGAGCTTGATCACTTAGTTTGGCTTTATTTCAAGAATATGATGAGGAAAATAAAGTGCGAGGTGGAACGTGACGACCGATTGTGGACCAGTAATGCTTCTCCCACTGCACTTTTGTTTCAAAATAAAGTGATGTTTCTTCTAAAGATTATGCTAATTTCTGACGAACCTCTATAGAGCAGCCAACCTCCATTAGGCGGCCACTTGCTGGTACCCCGAGGGTGGCTGCTTAAAGAAGGGTCAACTGTTTTGTCATTTTCATTTAAGTGTGTCACTTATTTCATAATTAACAGGTTTTAATAATCATTTTCAGCTCAACTGTGGTCAATTGCCTTCTTACATCCTGCACTGACAATGTTTGCCGCATTTGGAGTGAAACTATCAAGCAATGTGATCATAATGACCCACTCTCCTATACAGCATTGAATCGTAGCAAGTGTCTGTGGCATTTATCTCAACAGTCAAGCAAAGGTCAAACAAAGGATGAAGCATTAGCAGACCCACTATTAAGATATCAACTCTCCTCAACTTTGCAGTTTCATGTTGCTGCAGCAGTGAATGCTTTGAGTGATATTCCCATACTGTCCTCACTCGATTCCCTCTCAAGTGGCAATCACAGCAGCTTCGTTCTTCATTGGTTGAACAACAAGGAGATCCAGTTTACCATGGCTGCGGAGTCTTGTCTTGGTGCTCCAGTTCTTGCTCTCGAAGTGCAGAGTGTGGATATCAGTGACGATTCCTCCATCAGTGGCAGTGAAGCTGAGTTGTTGGTGCCCAGTGATGATGATATTTTAAGTTCTCCCAAGTGTAAGTATTTATAGGACGTGAAAGTTTGTATTGCCAGGTCATGCAATGCTTGGAAGGACATTAAGAAGTACCGGAGCATACAGGTGTAGCTGCATGTCTCATGGATTATTAGTTTCCCATAATTTTGCTTGGCATAGATATGATGTACAAGTCCAAAGAGGGATTCCATATATAGTAGAGCAAGGCTGGTAAATATTGCATTTCCATCAAAGGCAATGCAGCACATTGTAACTTTGCTCTTGATTGAGCGAATTTGTTTTTAAGCACAGTGTGCCCTCGCGATTTTTGTTCAAGGAGAGTAAGTTCTTGTGTTCAAAGGGATTGTAACAAGAGAACACTTTTCTGAAATAGTTATTTTATTCTATTGAAGCGTCTCCATTCATAACCCGCAAACTTCAGACAGTCAAGGAGAAGCACTCCCCAGAAAAGGTGAAAGAAATTAGAACCTCACCTTTGCCAAGATCAAGAACACCTCTTGATTACTTGAAACATCTTCAAGATGACACATTAAGTGACGATGAAGAATCAAGTACATATGCTGTAGTTGTGTCTTCATGTATTGGAAACCTTCTCCATGAGTGGTATAACAGTCCAGATACCTTGCTTGCTGTTCATCCAGTTGATGGTTCTCTTTTGGTGTGGCTTGTTGAGTGGCTTGACGTGCAGAATGGTGTGCCGTACAGACAACCTCAAGTCAGCTTTTTATCGCGTATTCCCAGTGTCCTTCCACCGGCAGATGCAAATTCGCTCCTGAACAAACTCTTTGTGTATTGCCCACGAGAAGACAAAGTGAGAGCATTGAGAAATGTCATGGTTAATAAGTATGACTTTACTTCCGTAGCTCATAGAAAAAGTGCAAAACCTGGTGGTATGGCCCTCAATATTTCAAGGTCAAGTTATGGGAGTATACCTGGAGGAACACATCCTACGGCAATCATGATTTCTACTCACAGGGATGGCGCACTGAATCTCTGGCAACTGGCATTTGCTGACAACTCGTCATTTTCGACAATAGTCAGTGTCTCTCATCATTTCCGTAGGTGTGGGCACAGGTATCCTATTACTAATATCTTAGCACATCCAGAGCTGCCCTTGATGCTTTCAACATCAAGCCATGTAATTGAAGCCAGAAGTGACGCAGATTTTTTCAGTCCTGTGGATGAGATCAAGGGCAAATCCCGAAAGTTACATTGTAATGAACTTATTGTCTGGAAGGTTGAAAGCGTGTCACCCTTGCGACAGAGTGGTGGAGTTATGGAACTGACTCGTATAAATTCATCAAGACCGAATGCTTTTATGAACGTAGCATGGGTTCCAACATTATTCTTTCATTCGCTGATAACATTTGACAGCAGCACGTTAATTCCACCCCATGCCGTAGCACCATGTGCATGCTTTTTGGCCTTGGATGGAACTTGCTATAGGTTTTACCAAGTCATCCTTGATGCTAGAACACTTCAAGGTTACATCTCAAGTAACAAATTTAGAACACGTTCAACTTTGTACTCTAGTGGTAGTGAAGAAAGCCTTGATTCACTGGACTTCGATAGCGAAAGCCAATCAGTACCTCTAGAGTATTTCATTGAATCAATAGTTAGTAGGCAGTCAGGTGCAACTCCTGGCTGCATTCTTAAACTTTGCTCATTGGTTGACTCCAAAGACATTCTACGGGAGCCCTTGCTGCTCCATGTGTTCACTGAGAACTCTGTGAAGTCATCTTGCTACTGCTCTCTTGACAAACAGGGTGTTGACGATTATGAAGAACAGCAGCAAAGTGCCAATACATCAGAGAATAGCTTTTATGTTGTTGGTGTTGAAAACGTCACAGACAATGACAACGGTGGTGCTGTTGCTTCAACGATTTACATGTGGCAAGTGACTGTTACTGCTACAAAGCCAGAACCAAACATCAAAGGAGCAGGGTTGGAAGCTATGTCAGCATATCCTGAAGTCGTACAGCCCATAAGCAGGAGTAGTAGCAGTACTTCCACCAGGAGTGTGAGCCCCCTAGACTTACCACAGTTAGGTCATGTGACCAGTAGCATTGTTTCTAGGAACGTGTGTACTCAGAGACTACCACTTCCAAGTGGAACAATTGTCCTGACGGCTACTAGAGCTGCAGACAAAATGTCATCCTCAGCAGTCAATCCGACTTGTCCAGCACAGTATTTGTTCACCACATCTTGCTCTGATGGTAGAGTAAGATTTTGGTCTTGCAAGGAAATCGAAGCTGAAAAGGAGTTCGTTTTTGAAGAAACCTCCTGGGTCTCTTTTGGACAGAAATCCTGTCATGCAACAAAGAAGTTGGATAGCCAAGCCTTGGGATTGAATGCCCCCGGTGAGGTTCTTTCCCTTAGTTGTGCTTATACTGGGAGGATTGCTACGCTTTGCAGGAAGAACAACGGAGAGGAAAACGGAGCTGAACTTTTAGTCTGTATCTGGGAGAATGAGTCTTCAGGAGGAATGGACTGGATCCTTGAAGACTTATTAAAACTTGATTGTCCATTTATCCCTGACAATTCACAGATTCGTCTCGAGTGGACTTCAGCTGAAGATGGGACTTACATTCTCACAGTCTGTGTCGGCAGTGAAGTTTTTATTCTGGGGTGTGCCTCAAGAATTGCTAACACATCGGCAAGAGGAGAGAGCTCAACAATTGGCAAAGAAACATGGCTCCTTCTTCATAGTATCCATCTAACATCTGAGAATAAGTGGCAGTTACTGACCAGGGCTTTATCTTGGATTCGCAATGGCGTCCTTGTGGTGGGTTTAGGAACTGAGATGCAAGTTTATTCACAATGGAAAGCAGTGACGGATGGAACTCTCTCACCTTCTGACACGATGACCTTTGCTCCAACAGCCACACTAGAGAAGGCTGTTGATGCTTCTAGAGGCGAGAAAGGAAATCTTGTCCCTCTGACGATCTCTCCTGGTACTGGAATTGGTTTGTTTGAAAGTGCAGCTGCCATTGCTCCTGTTCTACCTCAATTTCACCCCAAGCACCTGATGGAACTTATGAACTTTGGCAAGCTGAGAAGAGTCAGAGCCATATTGCACCATTTGGTAAGTTTCTAGTGATAAAGGAATGATGATTTTGTGAGTGAATTTCTATGCAGTGGATATGCCTTGATCTCCCTAATGCTTTCCCATTGGAGACCAATTTATCCACTTGAGGGTAAATTTCTATCCAGTGTATACTGAAATTGGTCTACCCATTGCTTACCCACTGGATAGCAATTTCTTCTTCGGATAGCATTCTACAACTTTGAGACTGATCTCACCAGGCGTACATTTCTAGGTGTACTGTGTTGCTGGGAGGGAGGCCATGGAGGCGGCATCCAAAGCAATTGACCATTCATCTTCACACAACAGGCCTCGGCTTAGCAGCATGAGTAGCATGAAGAGTATAGGGAATGTTTCGAGTTCAAGTGAGACAGACCTGAGGGGAGTGGAGGGTGATGACAAAGATAAAGCTCTGTCTGTTCCACCATTACCACTGTATGCTCTTCTTGCTGCTGACAAAGACACAAGTGGAAGTGGGTCAGCTACGGCAGGTATTGTGTTGTGCTTGTACCATTCACACTAAAGTCAGTTGAGACATTTTGCAAAAGACACTTTATATGCAAAAATATTACTGTCCATTCACGCTTACAATGTACTGAAAGCAAAGAGAACAAGGCCTTCAGAAAAAGAACCATTCCAGCGAAAGAATAGATTGCCTTCATTAAATGCCGGGAGCTCTGAATATAGACCTGAGCTTATGACAGAGTAAGTCTACTTACCCTTCCTTCAGGGCATATTGCTTTATTATCTGCATTTACCATGTCATTTTAAGTTGCCTTGTTTGTTGGGAGAAACTTCAACTGACGCACAAGCAAATAACAACTGGATACATTTTTAAAGAAATAGGGGACCATCGTAATAAAGCCATTTATAGTACATAGACAATACATAACAAGTTTTGCGTTGACATTAAGCCGTTGGCCTTGTCTCCGTTATCCTGTCTTATCAATTGGAAGGAGATAAAAAGAACCGACACTGCTAATTAGTGTCATGCGCTGTTGCAGAGTCCCTACCAAAATTGGCGAACCTAAGTAAGTAAATAAATAAGTTAATGATGGGTTATTATTGTTCAATTGCTCAGCTGAATCAGTTGATGGTAGCCAAGGCGTATCAACAGATGAGACAGACTATAGTGCTCTCTTTGAGACATCAAGATTCAGTGCCACTTTTGACTCAGATGAAGAAGACAAATACTTGGATAGGCACAGAAGTAAGAGCAGTCCAACGCATGTAGCTCAGGCTGGTAGCCCTGTTTACTTCGGCTTAGCACAGGTTTGTAACTATGTATTATGTGCAGTAGTATAGTGGAAACGTGTAAAACTGGAATAAGAGTAGTCCAATGCATGTGGCTCAAGATGGTAAACCTGTTGTGTTCACTGCGGCTTAGTAGAGGTTTTTAACTAAGTACTTCATTGTAGAGCCTCAGGCTGGTGGCCCTGTTCACTTCGGCTTAGCACAGGTTTGTAACTATGTACTTTGTTGTAGTAGTATGTTGGGAACGTTTCAAACCCAACTAAGAGTAGTCCAAAACATGTGGCTCATAGAGGTAACCTGGTTCACTTCCATTTAGAACTGGTTTGTAACTATGTGTTTAACAAATAGACTCCACGTTACCGTGAATCTGAATCTATTTGTGCTAGTTTAGGCATTTTTTAAGTCCTAAACGCTAATCTTCATCTCTGCTTCTTCTTTTACTTTAACTTTCTTGCATCCTGTCTATCATTTATTTGTGAAGAATATTAAGGGGGAGGGGAGGGGGCTTAAAAAAGAGGGAGCTTATTCACTTTCTTCCCCTGAAAAGGCGGGGGGGGGCTTATTTGAGGGAGGGGGTTATTTGAGAGGGGGAGCTTAATAAAGGATTTACGGTAGATAGTAGTATAGAGGGAACGGTTACAACTATAATAGGAGTAGCCCAGGGTACAGTAGGCTTGTAGCCCTGTTCACCTCAGCTAAGTACAGGTTTGTAAAAGGTTTGTAACTATGCATTTTATTTAGAACCCGAGTTAGAGTAGTTCAATTCATGTGGCTCAGGTTGGTATCGCTGCTAACTTCGGGTTAGCACTGGTGTTTAAACATGTATATACTTCATTGATTTAGCAGTATTAGTGGGAACGTTTAGAATCCAAGTAACCGTAGTGTAATACACGTGACTCAGGCTGCCGGTAGCCCTGTTCACTTCGGGTTAGCACTGGTGTTTAACCATGTATGTAGTTCATTGATTGTAGTAGTGTAGTGGGAATGGTTAGAGATGAAGTAAGTGCAGTGTAACATATGTAGCTTAGGCGTGTGTCGCTATTTAAGTTAGTAACGCTGTGTATATACAAAGAGTATAGTGGTCCTGTTTAAAACTCATTATCATGTGTGCTAAGTGGCCTTTATGAGCAATTTCCTTTAGGTGAACAGTAATGAAATCAACTTCACCAACTTGTTTTGTAGAATATGTGATTTCTTTCTTTCTCCCTTATTTACTATGTTCACAAGTTTCTTACCAAACTGTATTTTAGGCCCGTTTGCTGTCATACCAGCTCACAAAGAAACCACTTCCCGGCTTGACTAGCATTGAGCAACTAGAACTGTTAGCATTGGCAGATACATTTGCCTCAGCCAAGCTAGATTTGGAAGAGAGCCCAGGATCCATTGAAAGAGGAGTCAAGTTTGCGAAGAAAGATGGTAATGACACCGTTTTTTTTACTTTTTTGCCGAACCGGCCACCAATACCATAAATGATCTAATAGACGCCCTCTCCCAATTAGACACCTCTTTTCAATTGAACACCCCTCCTGCGATGTTACGTTTGTATTACTCGCCCTCATGAGAATTACTCCATAATACTAGGAAATAGCAAAAAGGAGTAAAATCATTCCAAGTGCTCAGCTTCTTGCTTGATTAACAAGGTTCTGCGCATTGTCTCTTGTTCAATGTCATGTTAAAGTAAGGATGGGCTATCAATGACAGCATAGTGACCCTGACCAGGGACCGTCTGATATACATGTACAACCTGTTCTCACATAGGTTCTATCTAAGATATCATCAAGATTTTCAAGGGTATAATTCCAGATCTAAGTTTAACATACGTAAGACTGCTGCTATTAAAGCGTAAATAGGGCCATTGGACATCAATTAATTTTGCTAGTAATGACTAGAATGATTTGAATCATGATACACGAGAAGCTGGGGATATTGCAACCTGTTAGAGGCTTATAAAGGGGAGGGGCGCTAGCTTATAGTAATTTATATTTAGTAGTTTTAACATCACTCTGACCTGTTAATAATATTCTCATATTGCATGTTTAGGTATTGTTGGATTGAGAAAGGATATTTAGTATTTAATATTTTATAATTGTTTATCTAGTTTCTTTTACATTTATATTTATTTATATATTTTGTTTTATCAGGACCCTATTGTAAAACACTTAAGTGAAGTAGGCTTCCTGAATAAAGTCTGATTTATTATTATTATAATAATTATTATATGTAACTTCTATGAGATTTGAAAGAGCATGTAAAACTCGATACGGACTAGACGTATTAATGGGTAGACTGGATATTCTGCTATTTGTAAACTCTCTCGTTATTTTCACCCGAAAGCATATTTCTTTTGTTAAGATTGTTACATTTATGAGAATAAACGGTTAAAAAAAGAGTTTTTAAAAGCACAGTATGAATCTTCGGTTTATAGCAGGCCCCTTTCCGAAGATGATAGCTGGATGGTTTGAAATGAAACATTATAGACAAGACTGCATGTCCGATTGAGTTCGATACTTTTCTATAAAATGTTGCGATCTTGCCTTTCTAGAATATTACATAGGCTTACAGGCCTTGTTGAAATTGATGCCATCACTTTAAGACTACTCTATATCTCGTATTGTTTTTCCTCAGATGAAAGTTACCATAGTATTGGCGGTCTTATGGGAGGTCCTGGAGGGGGAGGGGGTGGATATGCTACCACAGGCAGCATTGGTGCCACAGCGGGTAGTGGTGGGGATGCTGTTGATGAATGCGGACTGCGATTCTTACTTGCCATGAGACATCATACGTGTTTGATGAGATCACTTCCTCCAGTTCACAGAGCTGTACTTGAAGAAAAGGTGAGTTGAATGGCCACTTGCTGACAGTGACTTCAGAGAGGCAAATGCTCCCTCATGATCTGATAATCACAACTGTACAGTTCTTCTAAATTTAAATTACTCACTGCTAACTTCCGTTATAAACGCGTAATGGACCTATGGCTAGATATTGGTCAAGTGTTTCTTGCGTTTTTATGTATCGGGAGAGAAAAAAACGCAGGAAAAGAAAGAGCCCAGATTTCATCCATCTTGACCGAACAAGCGCGGCCAATAAATGAGTCTTTCGACGAAATCCTGCAGTGTGACTATTTAAAAGAAACCCCTTTGGAAGTTTCTTTCACATGATACTATTTGGTTTTTAGCATTTTACCAGATGACATTTAGGAATTTGTGGGAATTTCCTGCGAAAACTGTTGCCAAAACGCCACCAAATACAATTTGCATTTACAAGCAAATTAATTCTGCAGAACAAAACAGAGCGCGTACTGTCCAGAGCCGCTCCATGGGAGTTTGTCGAAGCCCATTGCGGTTATGTGTGCTTGACAATGAATATGTTTCCTTGGTGTAGGGTTTGTCGTCATCGTTCTATGGATGGGCGTTCCATTCTGAGTCTGAGGAGGAGTTGTTAGCAATGGTTCCACCGGTGTTAAGAGGCGAGGCAACCTGGTCAGAATTGAGGAAATACGGAATAGGATGGTGGGTCAGAAGCAATGACACACTGAGAAGGCTTATAGAGAAGGTAAAAAAAAAAACGATGTATAGGAAATGAAAATGTTAATACAGTTGAACCTCTCCACAACAGCCACCTTGAGGACAGAAAAAAATGACCGCCGTAGAGAGGTGGCGGTTGTAGAGAAGGTTAAGTAATGATCCAGGTAAGAAGGGAAGCAATTTGTTTTGTTGTGGCGCAATACGCTTTCCTCGCATAGAAATGTCTTCATAGTTACGCAGAGAATGCATAAACCTACAAAAAGGCAGGTTACGAAAGAAAATGTATTTAAACTCCACTTTTAAAGGGTGTATTTTTGTGTTAAAACATTTCGACCAATCACAAGAGTAGTAAACAATGGTCAAGAAATGTTCACAATTTTACATGATCCGCACGTACGATTTCTGTGTCACTTAGACTCAGACGAGAATTTGTTATAAGGAAGTGGGATAGAAAAAAAGGGATTAATATACATGCTGTTTTGCGAAGATTTTGTAAAATTTGATGTTTAAACCAATCAGAACCATAGTAGATACAATAGTAAAGTTAGCACCTTTTTGCATTCCGACGTGTTCACTGCGTTTTGATCCTTTCCTTCTTATCTGGACCATTACTTAAACAAGAGTCATTATATTGACTGTCGGCCAAAAAAAGTGGCCGTTGTCGAGAGATGACCGTTAGTGGAGGTTCGACTGTATCGTAATATCCACTTCCCTCAGACCTCAGGGCATTTCAGGTAGAATTTACAACATTGGTTGGGGAACTTTCCAGACCACTTGGGGCGCAATGCACAATTAAAACGTCATGATTTATGAATGCCCCCTTAAGGTAATTCACTTGAAAATGATGCACCCTCCAGATTGTTTTCAAACTTTGGCACAAATGTCAGCCATATGTTAAAAAACTGCTATAAAGAGATGGGGTCACCGTGCTTGTTTTCGCCTTGTGCGCTTGTAATTCCGAGTGTTTTTTCCTAGTTGCGCGCGAAATGTTCGAAACTTAAAGAACCGTCAAAAATTCTTATTTTATAGCAAAAACAACGAATCGCACTAAAATCTTAAGCCTGTTTGTTTGTCTGGGCTATACATTTTAAATTAATTGGACAGTTTTCACATTATCTCTTACTTCTCTGTGGCTCTTAATGCGGAAATTCAAGTCATTCATATCTAAAAAAGTAAAACTTCTCCTATCCAGACTTTTTTTTGTCCTTAATATATTTTTTGTGTAACCGTAGCGAGTAAAAGGCACAAATAAATAAGGAGGATCACCGTTCTCGCTTCTTCGCTAAACGACAACAAAGGGACAATTTCGGCGTCGAATGATGTTTTGCGTGAGGGGACTGGGGCGAGTTTTAAGATAAACTTTCTTTTAGCCGGGTAGAATTATCAACATCGCTATTAAAAGCATTAGGAGTACAAAAGGAGCCATAATTACCTCTTTTTAGGCGACCGGTGGATATCATCGCCACCTTTGAAGTCGCAATTGTATGCGCACGAGGTGATGCGCAGTGCAAAACGAGGGAATTACCTTAAAGGAACAGTATCCAGTTACTGCGCATGCACCAAACTTTGATTTTTGGACAGGATGTCGCGAAATCAAAAGATGCGAGGAGAGTAAGAGAATCTTGAAAAATCCGTTTGCATCGCGCTTGGCCGGGTTCAATACGACACTAGAACTTCTCAGGATTATAGATCAATGATATATTGTTCCTGTTACGTTTCGATTTGGGCAAAATCTGGATTTTTTGGCGTTACTTTTATTGCCGTTGGCCGGAGGACCAAAAGATTGGAAGCACTTTGATGCCGATTGAAGGCTTATTTCTTCTGCTAGCTTCCATACAAGCTCAGATAATTGTGAAAGGAATACGCAGAAATGAAACAGCAACAATAAAGACTGTAAGAAAGAAACCGTTGAGACATCGATGTGACTGAGGAGATCTTGTGGAGGGGAGCTTCGTGAAGCAGAATGTTTTGCAACGACGCGTTAGTAAACTTTTAAATGAATCTCCCTACGGCCGACAAAATCAAACAAACAGGCGCTACTTGTTTTGAAAAACTAGCGGCATGAAATCATAATATCATTTTTGACTAACCTTTGTGATGATTCATAGCGTTGAGATTGCATTTTTATTTTTGTCTTTCAAACGTTTGAGGCTAGAACGCGAGCAAATCAGGCAGATATTACTGGACTTGGAGCGATTGACCTCTGACACGAGTTTCAAATTAGAAAATATGTTTTTAAAGCGAGCGGAACGAGATTTTCGGGTCGCGAGGCGGCCCAGCTAGCGATAAAATCGCGATGAGTCTTCGAACCGCGAGCCAAATTTTTATATAAGACGAAAGACTTCTTCGAAAGTCTAAAATATTACTTGAGAATATAAACAACAAATCTCTGTCCGCGGTGCGGTCCGGAAGGAAATCTTGTCGAGTCAATTTGACAGTTCTATTGTCTTTTGAAGAAAAAACAGATGACGCTCGCGCGTGCGCATAATCGGGACACTGTCCCTTTAAGTGAAGTTGAATCTGAGATAGACACAAGGGGATGGCTATTGGCAGAGACTTGGTACGTTCGTAGTGGTTAGTTTACGTCCCATAAGGTCACGTTACAGAGCAAAAGTATTGATACGGGGCCTGTAGGTTTTTATCCTTATCCGAATAGACTAGAAAGCCTAACCATTTGTGATGTCGGAGCAAAGCAGTAATTTCTCGTCAGTCATTTTAAGGCCCCCTGAGTGTTGGTCCGGCAGGGAATCGAGTCTGGGTCTTCCACTTCAAAGTCAAGTGCTTAACCAATACACCTTTTTACCTTGTATGTTCTGTTTTCCCAATTCAGTCCACGTAATGTTTTCCAGGGAATTTCCATTTGTCTTTTCATTAATTATGCATACATAGGCATGTGGATGCACGAACATAAGACGAAATGTGAAGAAAACAGTTCTCTCGGGTACCATCACGTGGTCTGAAATAGGAAAACAAAACGTGCAAGCTAAAAACTTCTATTGGACTAACCAGGCGGCGAAGGATAGTTTTAAGTTTCGTAAAAGACGTACAGAGTATAGCCTTTACTCAAAGACGTTTTTAATTCACCCTTGACCCCATTTACCCAGACTTGCCTTTGTTTTCTAAAACCTCTTTCACACTTACGGTTCAGAAACCAGTAATTAGGATGAGCGAAACTTTGTACGGATACCCCCCTCCCCTACCCTTCCCTCTCCCAGGGAATGTTTCAATTTTCTGACAGTAGCGAGAGTACAACATGAAGCCAATATTCTTCCTTTACAGACGGCAAAGGCACAGTTTTCAAAGAAGCAAGAACCCATTGATTGTGCTTTGTTTTACCTCGCCATGAGAAAGAAGAATGTCATTTGTGGTCTTTACAGGTTTGTAGTCATCTGAATGTTGTTATTTTCGTCACATTTTTTATCTGCTGCGATTTTCTTTCTTTCGTTGACGATATAATTGAGGCCGGTAGATATGTCTTGTTTTTTTCTTATACGGAAAGTTTAAAATATTGCTTTTCGTTTTTCTGGGTGCTGGAGTTCGCGGTTTTACTGCTCTGGTCGTAGCTTGAAAAAACAGCCGACATTTTTGGACGCCACCAACGGTTTCCCCACGAAATGACGTCTGAGGATCGAGCGCATAAATTCCATACTGATGACGTGTCATTATCCAGATCTGGGTAGTGCTTCTGGCCCCGGTTGTTCAAACGTTGGATAGCACTATCCACCGGATAAATCACTATCCTGCGGATAAGTAATTGGGAAACCAATTGCGTTATCCACTGGATAAAGATTTATCCATTGGATAGCGCTGTCCACCTTTTGAACAACTGAGGCCTGATTGGTTGAAGATTTGATTAACCAATGAGAAGCACTACCCAGATCCAGCTACTGACACGTCATCAGTTCGGAATTTCTGCGCTGAGACGTCATTTCGCGGAGAAACCGTTGGTGGTGTCGCGAAATGTCGGCTGTTTTCTCGCCTGGGACCTGAAAAGACTTGTTAACCGCAACATCTTTCTATTTAGAACTGTAAGAGATTCCAAGATGTCACAGTTCTTTGCCAGGGATTTCACGGTGGACAGATGGCGCAAAGCAGCTTTAAAGAATGCTTATTCTTTGTTGGGCAAACAGAGGTTTGATCATGCTGCAGCGTTTTTCCTTCTCGCAGGTTCTTTATGGGATGCCATACAGGTATCAATTTGCGGTTTGTTGGGTGCAATGTTACATGTAATGATTCCACCTCAGTTACACTGCATATTACATATAAACACTCCATAGAAAGTAGTTCAGTACATCAGTACATCAGTACCCCTATGTGAGTGCTCATATTCTAGGATTTTTTCCACAGATTTAAAAGTTAGAACTCACCTTGCAAAGCTGGACCTACTACAAGTGCGCAGTAGCTTTCGCTTTAAAGGCCGCTTGAATCTAGAAATTTGGATTTTGAATCTAGGAGCACATTTAAAACAAGTACTGCGAACATATCCCTTAACGTAAGGTTCCAGCTAAGAATTGAACATGTAAAAGATCGGAAATGGCTCTCGTTTTGTGCTGAATTATTTTTTTGTCCTTAAGATCTGTTCTCCTCAATATTTGTCAATCAATCAATCAATTAATCAATCAATCAATTTATCAATCAATCAAACTTAATTTCATGACTGTGACTGTGCGGACTACGGTGTACTTTTACAGGTAACATTTTTCATTTCGTTTTTTTTTTCTGTTAGGTTTGTATTGGTCGTCTGCACGACCTTCAACTGGCCATGGTACTCGCTCGGTTGTACGAAGAAGAGACTTCCAGGGGTCCTCTGTACACTCGCATCCTAAAGGAGTGCATACTAGGGCAGGGGGACAACGCCCGAGAACCTAGTCAAGGTAAAAAAGAAACAAACCAAAAAAATGACTGTAAATTGTTAACAGGAGAATTAAAAGTGAGGCGGGCTTCAGACTAGCTCCTTCATTCTCCATCCTAGATCAGCACAGTATAACGTACTTTTGACGTTGCGCGACCTACCATCCAAACGGATCCAGTCTGAAGCCTGATGATATACTTATTGTGGTTTTGTGGCTCGTGAAAGGATAACCCATCTCAAACTCTTTATTTGATCTAGAGGAAACGAAAGAAAACACTTTCGTGAAGACGGTTTGGATATCGGAAGCTAATCACCATGAAGTGTTGCTTAATTTAGCGTTGGATTTCTTAAAGACGTATTGTTCATTTGAAGAGCTTCCTCAAGCAATCGACACAATTTTTTATCCGAGAATTAGACCTCTTGAAGTAAGCGCTAAATTCCCTGCTACCCCTCCCCCTTTTTTCCAGCCCACCCAACCCTTGTAAGGTATAATTATCGCTCTGCAGTAATAATAATAATAATCTTTTTTTCGAAGGATAAAAATACATATCCTAAGTTACAATGAAGTCAGCTATCATTATAAAACCTTATGCTTAAAAATTGACCTATTTACAAACGTTAAACTGTGAAGGTTTGAACCCAGTAGTCATTTCAAAAGGTTGAGTTTGATCGTCCGTTGTCTTAAAGCGCTGTGTGTCTATTTTTGGCAAAAGGCACCCTACCTTACGTAATTTGTATTTCGTTTCTTTTCTCTCTGGTATTATCCAGGTTAGGGGGTGGACATCTATACTAATTGATTTCGAAAAAATAGAGCGATCTTGTTTTTCCAGTAGACTAAAAATGTCTACTGGATATGATATGAAATGCCACTTATGACATCTCTTCAGGAAACGCCGAACTAAACTAAGATCTGAGTCCGAGGTTTGATATATTAGCGAGCATAAACAAAGACGTGCTCTAGCGACGCACGTCGATCGGAAGTGGATCTTTCGCATTCTTGAGCAGTGGTTTTGCTCACATTTTTGGGCACATCTTCTCCGTAAGGGTAAATGCAAATTTGTTAGCGTCAAGAGGGAAAAGGCCTTTCTTCCGGTTGACGCTCGTCGCCCCAAAAACGCCTTTGCTTAAGCTCCTTATTACTTTAGGGACAATAACCTACTTTGCAAACTTTCAGGGCCCAGTTGTTCGAAGGCCGATTAGCGCTTAACCAGTGGTTAAATTTAACCCGGGTTTCTTTTTCTGGTGTTCTAAAGCATTTTCTCGGATAATTTTCTCTGTTGTTTTTACATCCTCCCATCATCAACTTGTGCACAACAAGAATTAAAACTGAAATGCTTTTGAAGCTTTCAAATCTGAATTCAAATCTCGCACTGACCCTGGGTTATCTTAACCCAGCTTTGAACAACTCGGCCCTGACCTGCAAAAATGTGATGGTGATATTTTGAGGAGGCAGATGTCACTTTAAGGTTACGTAATGTAGATATTAACGGGTTTACTTAAATATTTCAGACCCCTTCCTCAGAAGTATAGCGTACTGGATATTGAAAGACTACAACCAAGCTTTAGAAACCTTGATTTTTGAACCAGCAACAGACACATCGCAGGAGAGGAAATGTAATCACCTAGCCGCTAATGGCAACCCTGATATTTTTAACTTCTACTTGTATCTGCGTAAACATCCGTTGATCAAACGACGGCGGTACATGCATGAATATGATAGCAAACAAAAGATAAAACCGGTGGCACGGAATGTCCCTTCAAGACAGAAAGGAAGTATTCGTGAAGAAGAGATCATTGATGAGCCGTTAACGCCTATGGAGCGTCAGCTGTTTTTCAAGACAGCGCATGCGCATTTGAACTCTGGCTGCCCCACCCTGGCTTTGCAAGTGCTGATGGAACTACCAGCTGCTGATACCGACGAACGTGATGCTAAAAGACTCACAAAAGGTGACGCACCCGTCCAGGAACCCAGCGGAGTCGTTGATGATGTCACGGATGACATGATCAATACTGGGACGCTGAGTGACTTTTCATTCAGTGGGACCTACACTGATGCAAGCACCAACGGAATTGTTGAAGAAGTGGACTGGAGTAAGCCAGTTTCCTCCAAACTGGAAGGTAATTCATCTTCCGACTTTGACTGGAGTCAGCCTATTTCATCTAAACTCGGTGGCGATTCAGCTGCCGATTTTGACTGGAGTCAGCCCTTGGCGTCTGATCTCGGCGGGGATACCGCTGATGATTTCGACTGGTCGAAACCTGTTTCATCTAAACTAGGAGGTGATGGTCTTGGAGATTTGTCAAATGGTTTTGACTGGAGCCAACCTGTGTCAACAAAGCTTGGAGGACTTGGGCTAGACAGTGTGAACGGCACAGACTTTGACGAAACGTCATCTAGTTCTGTAGCAAATCGTGACGATGATGTCGATTCGTCGAGAAAGACAACCAACTCTGCCGACGATGTCAAGTTAGAAAATGCTGATCTGCCTGTTTTGAAATCAAAAGAGACGCGCCAGTTAGATGTCATGGCTCAGCAGATGAAATTTTCCGCGATTTTGAAACTCTTGATAAATGAACTTCATGGACTTCCGTCCAGCTGTGAGATTGCAGATGAAGATTTGAGGCCATTTTTTCTAAAGTGGCTGGAAAAGGAGTTAGAGGCTCTTCACAAAATGTCCGACTATGGAAGTGTAGCTGAAGACAGTGACGATGAAGTGGAAGAAGCTGTTGAAATAAACGTTGAACAAGGTATTAGATAGGAGTGAGGGTTTTGTTGATTTTGCGACAAGGTGTGAACAGCAAATGGCATAATTCCCGACTCCAGAAACCCTAGGGTACAAGCCTTGGGCGCAGGGATTCCTGGGATCGCTTTATTGGACAAGGGTTAATTATGATTGGTTGGTGGTATTCAAGGCAACCATTGACCAATCACAAGTAACGCGTGTCCACCCAAATGATCCCAGAAATCGTTGCGCTGAGAGCCATTCCCCATTAGAATGGGAAATCTAAAAGAGAAGAACACTGGACAATACCCACTCTTAAACCAAAAGCTAATTTGAAAATCGCGCTACAACAGCACATTTCCTTTGGATACCAGATATAAGGGCCACGATACCACAGACGATACAACACATTGTGGGCGCACAAGACTGTACAGCTGACAAGTGACAAATCAGTGCGCGTGCGCTTGTTCGCCGTCTTGAATGAGACCATAAGTACGCGAATCAGGGCAAGGTTGCTTCTCGTTTGTGTCCATCATAAATCGCCTTTCAAAGGCTAAAATGCAGAGTTTGGTTAAGAAGAATTAAGGACAGTTATTTTTTTTACAGCGGATGAAATGCAGGAAGGGAGCCCGGCAGATAAGAATCACATATCTTTGAAAATCGATCGCTCAGCTAAACGCATTCAGTGGCTCAAGAAGAATCAGAAACTCCTCACAATGCTTCTCAACTATTGTTCTCTTCACGGGGCCAGCGGCGGTGACTTGGCAGGTAACGCCCTTCTCTTATTTGATTTCCTTAACTCTTAGGCTGTGCTTACACTTTACCGGATAGCTATATCTACTTCTGGTCGAAGTAGTAAAATGACGTCATCATGCAAATGGCCTATTAATAACTGTCATAATAGCTTACCCGCTGACCAGTGTCACATGACTGTATCCTGGGCTCAGGTGTACAAATCATTCAGGTGACGTGTTTTTAAAAGTTCTCGCCTGGCCAGTTAAGGTACAGTAAAAACCCGCATACAAGAACATGTGGATAAAGAACACCCAGGCTGAAATTTGGTAAAAAAGGAGCATATATATAAGAACACATTCAGCCTGAAAATTGAAATTTGTTCTTATATATAAAAACACTTCCCTTTTCAGTTTAATAGAACAGTGTCTGTAGCTTTACTGTGGTATTGCACTAAGATCTCTGTATAAATGCTAGTAATTTCACTTGCTGTGTATAACAAATGTAAAACAACTTACATTTTTTTAGGCTGATTTCACCTAAAATACCCGATATATAAGAACCCAATCAGCCTGAACCCCGAAAATGGGTGTTCTTGTATGCGGGTTTTTACTGTATTCAAGTGATCGCAGGCTCACAAAACTTTACTTTAGAAGAAGTTTTTAAAAGTACCCACGAGAGCTTCACCTGTCGCCTTTTGTTTAAATCTATGTTTGAGTTCTGTTTTGTAGACTATTTAACACCTCTACTTCTTTAAAGGAAGATCATGGGAAGTGAACGATGCTTAAACGATTCATTGGATGTTTTATTGCAGCGATGAATATGGAGCTTCTGTTGCTGCTCCATGAAGTGGAGCAGATGCGTTCGCTAGTTTCTCCGCTGTACGTACCGTCAGCGGGCCCATCCGTTCCACCACTTATTCTGGCGTCAGTGTCTGCTTATTCGTTCCTGGCGAGTCCGCTGGGATTTCTACAGTCCCTCACACAAGATATTCTAAGATTTCTCTTCAGGTAAGAGGATGACATCGCCAAGCATCAGAATGAAATAAGATTTCATTTTGTATGCTTAGCTTGCTGAATACCAAATATCACCATGTAAAAGCACTGCTAAAGACGTGTCATTTGAGTGGTAACATTATAGGGTTTTCATTCGAGAACTCAAATGTTAGAACCGCGCGCGTTCTTAGACTGAGCGGGGGGGGGGGGGGGAGGGGGGGCTTGCGTGACGAGCTAAAAACGGCTTCGAGCATTTGCTGTTGGCCTGACCCGCTGTCCTTTTTGGCCTTATACAAGTTTTCCCGCCAAACGTATCCATACTGCGAAAAGAAGTGTGTTCGATTTTTAAGTCAAAATGCTGAATAATAAGGAATGTCATTCAATTGGACGTTGCTTTAACTTGATATAATATTAAACATAATGTGTTATTACACGCTTCTGTCCTATAAAACGAATCAGAAATCTTAACTTCTAACGTTTAATGTCTGTAGCATGAAGCGACTGACTTGGAACAATGAAAGGGTGAGATCTATTTTGGAATCGTGACGTCCGGGAAGCGATGCCTATTTCCCTTTCGTAAAGGGTCGTTGCCATTTTAACGGTCGATGCCACCATTGGTAACCAAGCCTTTAGTCATGATAGATGTAATATATATCCTGGATTATGTGACAATAAGGAAAATAATACGTTTTTGAACAGTCTTAGAAAGAACGACGTTGAAGCCCAAGTTGTGTTTACGCTAAAAGTTATGGAAAGGGCTAGGGTCAGGTGTTATTGATGCATCAGTTAAGAAAAACAGTTTGCCAGTTGATGACTCAAATTGTTCGGAATTTTTGGCGGGTCGGTGTGGTAGTGTAGTGGTAAGGGAGAGATATTAGGATACGAAAGGTCTGGGTTGGAGGTCCTGGTTCGACCCTAGGTTGCGATTTTCTTTCTTTTAATAGAAACACTCTCATTAACAGGTCAAAAATTTTCTAAGTGTCTTAAAAAATGGCAGCGACCGTTTACGAAAGGGGCAACTGCGGAGGCGATAGTCTGCGCCACAGACGAAACTAAACCTCTGGTGAACTCCGTCCGCGTAACAGCGCTGAAATCCTTTTTTCTGGGCCCCCACCTGTGTACAAGGATCTGAGTTCGCGCCATGCTAAAAATCGTCGTTGCGAATTGTACCGTGTAACATCACCTTAAAGGGTTAAGGCTACGGTTAACTTAGAGTTTTATTATACACAGCTTACCGGGTCCTCCGTCACCCAGCCTTCCCATCCGCTTAGCAAATGTCCTACACAACCTGACAGGGACCTTATCAGACTGCATGTATCAGAGTCTTACTGGTATGACTAAGGAAAAGCATACTTTGAGTGAACGTCGCGGCTCTCTGAAGATGGAATCTTCAAGCGTAAAGACAGGTAACGTTAGGGTAGCCACGACGAAGACGGCAACGACGACTTCAAAAAACAATTGATTTTATGAGCAAACAGCTCTGCACGTGCATCACGCTTTTTAGTATATTTCTTTGACGTTCACTGCACGACTATCAGACTTGAAACGTCCTAATGCGACGCTTTATGGAGGACATGAACATACGAGGGCGAAATTTTCCTTTCTCTTTTTGAAGCTGGATTAAGTCCTGGAGAATTCAAGTCTAGCAGAAATCGCCTGTAATTGAGAAATTTTTCCAAATGGTCGCGATAAAGTTTGAAATGATGCAAATTCATTTTTTTGGCGACGCCGTTTCCACTACCGTCATCGTCGTTGTTGCTTAAGGTCACTCTTGTCATAACTAGTGAATGCGATCTATTTTTCTGTTTGGTGCGCTCCAAGGCAGGACAGTTGTAATTTTGTGACATGGCCCATTTAACGCCACACTTAAGCACTTAACTGGCTCCAGACCTGCGAAGTGCTCTCCCTTTAATTTTGGCAAAAAAAAAAAGAAAAAGAAAGAAAGAGTGACAGTAAAATACAGCTAAGCTTTGACTGCCTTTAGTGATACTTTCTGTTGAAGGTTCTTTGGTTAAAAATATATTTTGTATCCAAATAATTTTTTTTTTTTACTTTTCGTAGGCAAAGACGGTCACAAGATTAGTGGTGGTACCGATGCTGCAAAAACAGCAAACCCCACAAGTTCTCCTTCGAAATGGCCAGGGGTTCGCTTGCTCCTGTCTTTGTTGGCCACAGAAAACAGAGACAACAGTACCAAGCTACGGATTTTATTAAGCGAAGCTTGTGTAGCAGTGTATTTGAGTCTTCTAGCCCTTGCTTGGTCCAATTCCCAACCCAATCAGCTGTACCGACTGGTTGTCAATTCTCTCCATTCTGGAATGTGGGGAAAGGTGTTCGGTGGAGGCCTCAGAAGTACTGTCCAGCAAACTGGAGGTAACTACAGTCGAACCCCGCTTTACAGACACCCGCGTCATACGGACGCCATGTTATTACGGACAGTTTTCCTTGTCCGTGGGGAAAGCCCTTCCATTTATTTTCTTTAAATTCAACCCGTTTAATACGGACAACCGTTAATGTGGACAACGGTTACTTTTTTCTTGTCCGATCAACAGATTCTCATAGAAAATTAACCTCGTTAATACGGACGGACACTTAATTGTCAACTGCGTGCTGTAATAAGCCTTACCCATGCTCAAGGTACAAACCTTCGGATGATGTTGTAGTTGAGATAGATAAAGTATAGACGCTAATTTCTGACTATTTTGGCAACAAATGAGTTTAACAGTGCTCTGTTTTTGACTATGTTTTGTACATATGAGCGAGTTTTGTGTAATTTCGGGCACATGCGCGGAATAACGGTTTTTTGTAAGTTGCAGACGTTAAGTTTGACGATGCTAATGTTTTGTTTTATTGATTTAGTATTTTATTCCAAAAAATTGTCTTTTGGACATTGTTAACATGACATGAAGGAACTCACGATACCTGGACAACACTACGGTTTAAAAACGGTTGTGACCAAGTAAAAATTGTTTAAATTCTGAAAGGGTGCCAATTCTGTTTTCTTTACAGGGAGTGGAACCGACCCTAAGAAGAAACCTCGAACTCCTTCCAAAGGCAGTGTCGACAGCCGTGGAAGAGGACAAGCCGGCGACAAGTACTGGCAAGGCGCTCGCCAGCGATGGAACTTCAAGTTGTTGGGCCAGAGTCTAACTGAAACAATGAGTCAGTGGCTCACATCAGAAGTGAAACCCGTTTATGTTGAACAGTTTGTCCCTCCAAGCACTACACTTCTGGAATATTTTATTCACAAGGTACAGCAAGTTAGGCGGTGAAGTTCAATATCATCATTAAGATTTGCAATGAATTAAAATTCAAGTTGTATTTTCCACTGGCTGAGGAACGAAATAAGTGGAAAATGTTTTCTCACACACCGCTGGGGCTGGTACCGAGGTGTTGTTTTAAATCACGTGCTCAGTGTTGTTTGTCAGTTGCTTTTTTTGCTGTCCGCCATTACTGACGGAAATTTCAGAGCCCCAGTTCCCACCCAACCCTCCGTTTGAGTTGAAGACATACACTCTGTTGTTTAGATATTCTTTATTAAGATGTCAGCACAGAGTCTTACTAAGCTTATAACTCTTGTTTCATACTACTACTGTCTTTTGCCTACATTTACGTATAATCGTAGGCTGAATTGGTTGTAGAAATAAAATAGTCAGTTGGCGGCGGTAAGCTTGACAATGGTTCCCATGGGTGTGTGAGAATTTACAATTCATCGTATTTTGATTTGATTCTCGGGTTTTTGCGGTCAAACTTATCGCGAGATTACGAAAATTAGGGTCCTTTTAAGTAATGGTGCAGATAAGAAGGAAAGAACCAAACGCAATGAACACATCGGAATGTAAAGAGGTGCTAACTTTACTATTGTTTCTACTACACTTCTAATCAGTTTAAACATCAAATTTTACGAAATCTTCGCAAAGCAGCATGTATATTAAATCCTTGTTTTCTAACCAACTTCCTTATAACAAAATCTCGTCTGAGTCTAAGTAACACAGAAATCCTATGTGAGGAACATGTAAAATTGTAAACTTTTCGTGGCTATTTTTTTGAACTCTTATAATTGGTCCAAATCTTTAAACACACAAAAAACACCCTTTAAAATGGAGTTTAAATACATTTTATTTCCTACACCGCCTTTTTGTAGGTTTAGGCATTCTCTGTGTGAAAGTGAAAACATTCCTACGTGGGGAAAGAGTATTGCGCCATAAAAAAGGAAAGTGCTTCCCGTATTACCGGGATTATTACTTAAACTAGAATGACTGAATATGTTTGCATTTCTTAAATTCATGATCAAATTTGTTTGACCAAATTTTTGAATTAGAGAATAAATCCATAAGACTTGAGTATCTTATGTTTCGAGCGACTGAACGACCGCGTTTCATAACCTTCTGCCGCACGCTTTCACTCGAAAACCCGTCGCTTCGGCTCTATTGTTTTTCAGTTTTGGACAAAAATTTGTCAAGCCTGAGGCAGGACGAAGGAATTTTTGAAGGAATTCTTAAACAGCCTCACCACCTGTACGCTCTCTCTGACCACAAAATAGACCTTTCCACGGTTTCTTTCAACTTTTGACGTGGAGAAGGTCGGGAAAATCCGTTAACTCCGCTGGAACGTCCGCAGACGTCCGCAGACTGTAATTTTTCGCAACTTTACGGACCTATATCTTCGCACGTTTGAGGGCTATGGCTGTCAAACTTGGCAATTGTACCAATTTTAAGGCGGTCTTTTAAGTTTAGTGGTGTCGACGAATTTTCCCTAACTGATCCATGTCAAAAGTTGAAAAAACCGCGGAAGGGTGTGTTTGCAATGGAAACGAAAAAGCCTACTTTTGATGAGCACTAAATTCTTTTTCTTTTTGCATTTTTCAGCCAGCCGAAGTAGGAGAGAAAGGGATGAGGCAATATGATTCTGAAGATGAGGTCAGCGAGTCTGACGATGACGACCCCTTTGAGAGTGATCATGAGAGCGATCATGATTATTTCTCGTCAAAACGGAAGAAAAAAATCGAGCCTACAGATCATTTAGACCATGACTCGTACGGCTGGTGTCTTATGAATTACACCATAAGTAAACTAGTCCTGCATAACCTACAGATGTTTCTTCCCGACGTGGGGTTTGAACTTACAGGTATGGCTATAATTTATCCTGCATCTGACTCGTCTCCTTTGCTCCCACTGAAGTTAAAATAACGGCGTAATATCAGCTTAACTTTGGGAGGCAAGAGTTAGCTATGTCGGTAGAGCGCTAGGGTCGCGGTTTCAAACCATGGACGGCAGGTCAATAGCTAGGGTCTTACAATAGCTGAGCAGCACCTGATAGCTGAGTGAGAAATAAGAGTACAGCCATTTAGAGATCTGAAGAAAACCACCCAAAGTGTGTCATTTAAGTCTGATGAGTCAAATACAGGTAAACCCAGCCTTGCGTAGATTAAGCGTGATTGGCTGTAACATGGGGGCGTTACGTGGGGGCAGGGGTGTTGAGTCTGGAAACCTTAGCTCTGAAGTTCTAAGTGCTAACCACTAGAAAAGCATACCTCTACAACCTAAGTCCGAATTTCAGAGAACCGCTTAATAGGTAGAACGGTTCGTTAAATAGCTACACTGCTTAATTATGTGGACCTGTCAATTGATCTTTGTAAATAACAGAATTTGTCAGAAGCTGCTACCATTATTTCAAATGATAATTAAAGTTATTACTTTTATCCGCTAGATTTGCCGTCGTTATCTTCCCAGTTACACGCTGCTCTGAAGATGGTCGAACGTTGGACTCAAACCTTTCATGATAAGCTGGAGAGTTTTCAGGGACCACCACCTGACTTCATCTCGCAATTCCCCGTCAGCCAGGACGGATTTCCCAGAGGTGGACGAGCGTTGATGAGATACAAGGCGCTGATGGATCCACAGAACACTCCTTTTAGGTAATCACCCACCACGCGCGCGCGCGCGCGTGTGTGTGTGTTGTGTTGTGGTATCTCCAGTGGAGGTGTAGTCTGCTACACAGCCGTTTTTAGTGTCGTCACGCAACGCTCCTCCCCACTAACGGCTGCTGAAATCCGAACCACATTCCTTTCCCGCGATTAGCCAATGAGAATTCAGCTCCCATTTTCTGGAAGGTGTTCGCGCCACGTTTGCAGTATGGTGACTCCTCCAATCACAGCTTTGCTTTTATCGTTGCCCCATGTGTGAATGACAGAACAATCAAAATCGTCGCGTGAAAACAAGCAATCAACTAGAGTAGTGTTGTCGTAGTCGAGTCCTTTTAAAATTTTTGAGATAAGCAGCAACAGCAAGCAAGTCGAGCAAATATGATGCACAACATGGATGTGCTTATAAAGTTGCCGGGTATAGTTTTGGGAAATCGCTTATCGATAATTTATAAGATTGCTTTTGTTTGAATCAGTACCCCTGGGAGTTTAGTCCACACAGTCTTAGCTTCACATGTACAACAACACAATGAGCACATCCGGCACATGAAATTCATCATACATATGCACGTTAAAAAGAACTAACCGATCCTGGTAAGAGTCTTGTTGGCCTATCAATCCTTTTTTTTTTTCACTTGGAATTTTGTTAACCGCTTAAAACAAACTTTCTGCAAACAACCTTTTCGTTGCTTGCAGACACAGAGCCCATCAAAATTCAGCGACGATTTGTCGAAAACTGAGAAGCGTGTTCCCTCCTAGCGCCCTGCGGCTCACGTTTTGTCAAGTTTCTTATACATGATTGGTTTGTTCGTTAGACCACAAACACAAAGGGAAAGGAATGTGGTTCGGTTTTCAGCAGCCGTTAGTGGGGAGGAGCGTTGCGTGACGACACTAAAAACGGCTGTGTAGCAGACTAGTGGAGATGAAGAGAACTTGGGACATTGGAAAATCCCTTGCAAGTAATTGTTACACAGGACTCTGCTCCTAATGACAAGTTTTTGATCGGCCTTAGGTTCATCCTACTCCCCCCCCCCCCCCCGACCCCCTAGAAATGTTGAGCCCACAAGAGGTTTTATTTCCATCCATTTTGCTAAAATTCAACATTGTTTAGGGTGGGAGGGGGAGTTCGCTAGTTTTACTAATATCAGTGGAAAGGTCCCAACACTTTTTACATCCATTGTAGTCTTGCTTTGCGAGTTTTCGTTAAATTGACTCATGGCGCAACCGTTGCCACTCTCAAGATATGTTGGCTTCTAACGTTGCTGTATATCTGCCCTGTTCTCCTCTTGGGGAGACGTTTCCGCTGATGATGACGACGTCGATAATGATGATGATGATGATGATGGTGGTGATGATGATGATGATGATGATGATGATGATGATGATGATGAATAGTGGCTCCTAACTTCTTTCGCCGATACACTGCTTAGTTTACATGCACCAAAGCCAATTGCAAAATCATTACTTTGGCCATCATACTAGAGGCTGGCCTGACAATTGCTTTTACTGCTGACCAGCTGGCAAAAAGCCACGCGATATTTTCAGTTGTAGAAAACTTCAGATGTCTCACAGACATTCAGGCACTAAAATTCAATTCCTTGTTTCTTCTTGCTATATGTTACCTCGTTCTTTGTTGCTTTCCTAGGTCCGCTCGTAACTCTGCCGAACCTGTAAAACGTTTATGGCGAACCTTAGTACATCAGGAGTCCATAAAAGAACTTTTTATACAGAACATATTTAAGAGAGAGATGGCATCAACCGAAGAAGTAAGCCCTTTCCTCATTTCCTTGCTTTTTCCCATTTCATTCTCTTTTTTCTTCCTTCCTCGCTTTCTTTCCTCCCTCTTCCCTCCTCCTCTGACTTAGCCTCTCCTCACCCTCTTCTAACTCCTTTCACACTTCTCTCTCCCCTTCCCTTGATCTCTCCCCTTTCCTGTTTTTCCTCTTCCCTTCCTCCCTCCTACTTCTCTCCTACCCATCCATTCTTTCCAGCCCCCTGCTCATTCCCTGCGTTCTCTCCGTTCTTACACTTCTCTTTTCCTTTCTCCTCTGCTTGTTCTTCCCTATTTTCTTTTCTCTACGCACCTCTTTCTCTGTCATTTTCTCCCCCTCCCCTTTTGATCCCGCCCTTCTTTCCTCTTTCTCCTTCCGTATTTTTTTTGTATGAGCCATTTTGCGGTTATGCGAGAGACTGGGTCACTGTTGTGTCGAATTGTAACATGGTACTATTTGGGGGGACAAATATCGAACCAGTTTCCTTCACAGCCTCGTAACAGCCAATAAAAAAGAGATAGTGTCGCCAGAACAGTCCCACAGTGCTATTCGATACCACACCAACGCAGTCTTACGCCCGACCTCTTAATTCGCCACTTGCACATCTCCGATAATGCACCTTATTTGCCGCCCTAACCCTTTTTGTTTATTTTCCTTGGTATTACAACCGTCCCAAGAGAAATTGAAAACAATGCTTATGCAAAATTCTGGGAGGCAAATAAGGTGCATTATGGGAGATGTACAATTGGCGAATAGCCAGTCACCGTATTTATTAGATTAAACGCCGCACCTTTTTTTTCCTTGCGTATTCAAACGCAGCGTTTATTCGAGGACGCTGTTTACTACGAAATTATATTTGTTAAATCACTGCCAGTAATAGGCCATTTGCAATGGCGTCATTTTACCACTACGACCAGAATCTTTCAGGGTATTGCTTTCGTGTGCAAATTAAGGCTTTTGTTATTCAAACCTCACTGGGATTACCAAATTTAAATAGCAAAGAAGAAACGAAATGAATTCTGGTCTTAGTAGTGAGAGACGTCATCGTGCAAATTGCCCATTACGATAAATCATTTTTAAATTGTGTGTAAACCAGAAAGATGTTCAAGTTCCATTGTCTTAGTCTTTTGCTGAGATCCAAATGTACCTGTCTGGATGGTGTAGATTACAAATTTCTACCGAGTTTTTGGCGTTTATTTGGCGATATAATCGCCAAATAAACGCCGCATTCTTCCGATTGGGTGCGGCGTTTATTCCGGGCGGCGGTGATTGGTAATTGTGCTGCTATCTGCGGCGTTTAATCGAGGGCGGCGCTTAATCGAGCAAATATGCTTCATTCTTCTGCTTGCCTCTTTTCCTACCTGAGTTTCTTCCTTTGGTCTTTCATTTCTCCGTCTCTACTCAGCCCGCCCTTCGACCTCTGCTCATTTCTTACTTCGCCTGTTTCTGTTTTAGGTTGATCGAGTTGATGCTGCAATCGAAACAAAGCCAGTAAAGATAGTCTACAAAGATGCCGAGGGTATCAGCACATTCTGCATAAATAAGGTAGACGTATTCCCCACAATACACTATCGAGAAGGGAACTGGAGCCGAAATGCGTCCCGCAATTGTTTCTGGGATGGTTACTTGGGAAGCGCCGGTCAGCGCTTCACCACTTGCACATCTCCCATAATGCACCTTATATGCCCCCAGAATTTTGCATAAGCATTGTTTTCAATTTCTCTTGGGGCGGCTGTTGTACCCAGGAGAAATGAAAAACAAAGGTTATGCAAAATTTTGGGGGGCAAATAATTTGTATTATGGGAGATGTGCAAGTGGCGAATTGACCATTTTTTACCCTGTGTCTAGTAACAGTCCCAGAAGTGTTTTTGAAAGTTAACTCGGACCCAGTTTTCCTCTCGTTTCTTAAGTGCTGAATGGCGACTAGACAGACAGAGCTGAACAACGTCTGCGCATGTGCAGAGACGGGAGAGGTCTGGGATCTAAACTAGTATCGTTTGCCAGAATAAAGTAATGTTTAAGTAAATCGTTTACGTACGATCGAAGAAAAGTCGCCCAAACTCCAGCACATTGCTCTTTTCTGCAAACTTACTGACGATCTGCATCAAAACAATAAAAAACCTCGCCGGAACGGTCAAAAACATTTTCCTTGATCACTGGATTACGTAACATTTCTTTCCATGAGTTACATTTCTAAAGTATTCGTAGAATTTCTCCGTCGTTGGCATTCACATATATGAGTTTAACAGATGGTCGAAGATAAAATGGTCTCAGATGCAAGAATTTCACTTTGCACAAGTGCTTCGCGCACGGGCTAGACAAGTAAACAATTGATGTCACGGACATGCGTAGTACGTTATTCAGCTCTGTCGACTAGGCAGCCACCTGGCAGATAGCTGTTTATTCAATGTTGTGAATTTGCTATTTTGTCCATTCATTTTAGCGTTCAGTGGTCGTAACTTGTAATTTTTTTCGATCCCAGGCAAATCCAAATTGTATTGCAGTAGGGAGTGTGAAGGATGTTGAAGAAGTGGACATTTCTCGTTTATTGAGTCCGGAACAAGTGATGTGGAATGACGATGAATTGGACCATGAGATGACTGATACCCTGAGAAGAAGGTTTGTAAAGTGTAAAGAAACTAATTGGGACAAAATATCTATAATTATAATTGCGGGCCTAATCTCCAGGTTTCTATAACGCGTGCGCGGCACTTATATGTAGCCAGCATTTTTAAGGCAGTATTCCTTTGGTCTTCCAATGAGAATGGGTGAAATGCATAGAACGCAATCTGATCACGTGCCTTTGGACCTTCTATCACGTGAAACTTACGCAAAGCACAGCGTTGAAGCAAGAGCGTTTTGACCTTCGATCGATCTCACCCGCACTCCCTAACTTTCGGTATTACTAGTTCATGTTAAAGGAGCTGTGTGTCACGAAGTTTACCAAAGTTTGGACAGTGCAAACTACCATCAAACTGAGTGAAATACAAAAGTAGACACGGATGGACAAACTTGAAGGAGATTGAAAAGGATTGCAATTGTGGGTTTTGAAACCTTGTCAGGCTAACAGTTTTTCAAAGTCCATTTCTGTTTTTTGTAACGTTTGATATAATGCTTAGGGGACATATTTGTTTGATAGGAAGCTGTGATTTTGTCATTCACAAAAAAATTCTTCAGTTACATAGTGAATAAGGACACGTAAATTGGCCTTGTAAACAAAATGAACAAGCCAGCCGTAACACACTCCCTTAACCTTCTATAGTAGTGTAATTCTGAGGAATGTGTGGCAGACTAATTGTCTCAAATTAACATTAAAAGAACTGTCATGTTTATTTTGTAGTATACTGAAAAGTAATTATGCCATATAAAAGTACTGCTGAAGAGGTTTCACGTACCTGGTCACACCACAGAATTTTATCCACAGACATCAATACAGCAACTACATAACCTATCTTCAAGATTGATTCTAGAAGCGTTTTTAATTTGTATGGAAAAACGAGCACCGGAATGAAACGGTGCGACTGGAACTGCTAAATCTCGCTCGAACCAGAATGAGCCAAACAATTGTAAATAAGATACCTTTGGTTGGATTCGATTGAGCTTATTTCGGAACAAGAAGGCTCAGAAATGTTGCTGCAAATCTTTTTTGCCGAAAACTTTTCACCTCTGGAATGCTACAGGCATTATTACTACTGTACTTCAGTCGGAATTGCAGCAGTTACTAAATGACGAATGTCTGATTAGGTAATTTCTAGAGTCTATTCAATTTATTCTCGGTTTATTCTAGGCTTAGAAAAAAGCCACAATATCCAGATTCCACCACTGATTCCCCACAAAATGACGTCTGAGGAACGAGCGCAGAAATAGGCTGATTTAGCTACAAAACGAGAGCGTGAGTGGACGACGGCGCGCGGAAACCAAACAACTGGCTTGACCAATGGCAGAGCGGCAAATTGGGCACCGGAAGTCGCGTGTAGTCCTTTTCGCGCGCTTTCCTGTCGTCATCTGACGTTCCTGTTCTGCTTCTAAATCAACCTATGACTCGTCGCTAGCTAGATCTGGGTTATGACGTGTCATCGGCACGGAATTTCAGCGCTCGTTCTCAGACGTCATTTTGCAGCGAAACCAGTGGTGATATCGCGAAATGTCGGCTGTTTTGGCAGGATATTCTTATTCCAGAACACGAGCAAACGAACGGGCCCTTACCTATCTCGAAAAGCGCCCTTAAGTGGAGGGTAAGAGGAGTTGATTTGACAAGAGGTCAAGACATTTTGCGGGCTTTCTTGTTAAGAGGCACACGTCGGAGGATTTCTATGTTTCCCAGTATTTTTTCCCACCAATATTTGCTTCCGTGCAAATGGTATGCGCTCTAGGAGTCACGTCTTTTCAAGACTGACGGCATCTTGAGAAGATGTCTAGTTTGAGAGGAAGCTCCCTTTTTGGATGAGTCGCGAGAAGTCACGTGTGCGGGGGGGGGGGGGGGACGGGAAAGGAGTCGCAATAGTGAGAGGCGATGGAACAAAGGGAGAGCCTTCGCCCCCCCCCCCCCCCCCCCCCCACCCCCATCCCGGTTGTGGACTCTCTTACCGCTAACTTTTCTGTTTCGTTTATTAGTGATGAACCGGACTACAATCAGTCAGGTAGCATCAGCCCTCAAAAGGCGACACCAGGCGGCCAGTCTCATTACTCAGGCAAAGTGGTAAGCGTTAAACAAACTGCATGCTAAATATACAAGAAGACCTCGATAACTTGTACCCCATTTCTTTTGACGCTTTTCACTTGAATCAAAGTCAGATTTCTTGTGGTTCAATCAAACGTAGCTTCCAATTATAGCAGCTTACGATTGCATGATAATTCTTTACTTTGGCGAAGATATGTTACACTTAGTGCGGCGAGTCATTCGGACGAAATATATATGCTTTTAAACCGAATCGGTCAGATTTAGGAAACTCTAACTTTTAGGCCATATCTACATCATACCGGATAGCTGTTCATGTCGACGTGAAAAAATGCTCCATCCTGGTGTGAACAGAAACGGCAGAGAACTGGAACAATTTGTCTAGGCATCGAGCATCTTGCCGCAGCGGTTGGCCGTGAGGGCGTGGTGCTCTAAATGCCATTCCTCACTCTTGAATATTTACTTTCGTCTCAGTGGGTTCCGGTTATCGCTCCTATTCATTTACTTCCGGTATAGTTCGATTACCTGTTCACACCAAAGAGTGGCGCAGAAACCTTAGCCATATGTGACTCTCCACTTTCAAGATCGGCTTCGCTCCGTTAAAGAACCCTCGCTGAAAACACCGTTCTTATGTGTGAACAAAATCCCTAGCAAGAGCTATACTGTATTGTGTGAGCATAGCGTTAATGTAACATTGTCCAGTCACGTAAGCAACCTAGCGAGCCAATCAAATCTCAGAGCAAAAACGTGTGTCGGCTTCTCTTCGGCATGTAACGTGATCGCGTTTTTGTTCTTTGCTTTTTACAGCTTCTTAGGAGACCAGTTCATGGCGTTAAACGGATGGACTCTCATCCTCATCTACCTTACTGTAAGTAAATTCAGTTATATCAATCGCATGATACTTGTGCGAGAACACGACAAAAGATGTTACCAGTGGCAAACCGGATGACTGAAAACATCTAACCTGGGGAAAATTACCATTTACAAAGACGCATACATGTAACGATGCCACTGGTTCTAGTTATCTGTCTGCACGACGCGTCGGTGGGCGTGGCTTGGCAAATGGTACAGAAATTTCCGATCGTCTCGGTTGGAATGCCCTAGGAAAAAGGGGAATAGTTTTGAGGATTTCGACTTCTGTGGAAAATTTTGACCTAAATGAGCTGCAACGAAATTTCCGTTTTCCTTTGCAAATCATAAGCGCTCGACTAGTAAGCACGAGAGACATATACCCAGTGCCAATCGCGGAGAAACACATGTATTAAGCTCTAGCTGGTTGAGAGATAAAACTGAGAGTTCTTAGAGAATGCTATTAACAAACTGGCAGTAGCGCCTCCCCCAACTGAAAAGTTTCAAATCAAGTATTCCTTGCCACATTTTCCAGAGGAAGGTGATTTTTTACACGGCGTGCTTGTAAAGCCGGAAGTTTTCTTTCTTTTACGCTTAATATTAGTTCAATTTAAGTAGATTCATCCTAATATTCTCTCATTCCTTGTAATTGCCTGAAGGATTTTACCGTGTCTAAAAAACGTTATCTTGCTTATCTTATCTTTTCCTATAAGAATATACGTCCCGTTGGAGGACTAAGCCGATTTTGTTGTAAGTACGTTTAATATAATGTACCAGTCAGTTCCAAAACCGCCCATACCCCCAGCGGGCATGTGACGTTTCTGAGAAAAAATTTGATCAAATTCCCTGGTATGTTGGCATTTTAGATGGTCAAATGCCCCACTGGCTAGTGCTTCAAAAAGCATCAAATTCCCCACCCACCAGCGACCACTCAAAAATTTTCCTATGCATCAAACCGTTTATTCAAATGTAAATATCGTGCTAAACACAACCGAAATAGCTAAGGTCTCGGAAAGCTGTCTTTCGGAGGTTTTGTCATTTCAAAAAATTTGTTCATTCCAGAAAGACCACATTTAATGGGCTTTTTCAAAGGCTCTCAAAAGCTCCAACGAAACAGTGAATATAGGAGCAATGACCCATGGACACGATGCACAAGCTGAATGCGGAAAAAATTACGAAATCCCTTTGCTTGCAACGTTGACCACCGTTTTGACACGAAAGTCATATGCCCAACTAGGAGGGGCTCATTTTGGGTCAAATTCCCCACTGTACGGAACAAAACTCCAGTCAAATGCCCGGGGTATGGCAAGTGAGGATGGGCGGATTTGGAATTGACTGGTACATAACTGTGTTTCAATGAATTTACTTCAAAATATACTATATTTATTTTTTCTATAGATATCTCAGGCTCCCAAGATGGCAGTATTCGCATGTGGGAGTTTGGTCATTCTCAGGAGATTACATCGCATCACACATCAGGTTCTTATCAAAGAGTCACTAGGGCACGGTTCAGCCCGCACGGGAACAAGGTAATATTGATGTTATATTAATGAGTACTCTCTTACTGTATTTAAAAGCAATTTTCATTTTCATTTTACTTAAAAGTAATCTTTTAATTTTACTTCCGAAAATTAGTATGTAATAAACATATCGCGGTTTTCCCTTCCAGTGTTGAACACTGTAGCTTCTGCGTTGCTTTTTATCTACAAAGATGAAAATAACAGACAGTAATCGAATGCTGGACTGATATTGGCTTATGTCCGACCCAGTCTGAACTCTTGTCAGACATGATAACTAAGTTCGAGCCACTTTCCGAATCAACAATAGAGATACACAACCAAAATGATCAAGACATATTTCATTTGCATGTATACGTTTTCCCACGCTTGAATTGAGAGGGAGGTGTGGTTTTCGGCACGCTGAGGAACGAATGAAGCGGAAAGCAGAATTTTTCACCCAGAGATGGGAGAATGGGTTCAAGTTTGCGGGGTGTCTTCTGGTCACATGGTGTTTCAGAGTTCAGTTGTTCAGTTATTTCCTGACTTGCCCCTCCCATCCACCCTTCATATGTTTTGTGAGTTGTTTTGGCATTTTTGAAGTAGTGCCAAAGCTTTGGTTGTTATATTTCATTGTATCAAGTCTCAGTTTCTAGTCAGCCGTATATTATCTCTTTTGTGCTGTAATACTTGTGATTTGTGGTGCTGATATTAAAGATCGGGCTGCATGGTCCGCTTGGCATGGCTCCCAGTTTTGTGTGAGAAAATATTCTTCAAGTCTTTAAATGAAATGTAAATTTGTGGTCATCGCGTTATTTGTGCCACAGGCTTACCAGCTAAGCGGTCGAAGGGGCACGTTATGAGCAGCCAGTTATGAGTTACTGCTTTTCTGTTTAAGGTTGGAATATCAGATGTCAGTGGTCAGCTTTTGTTGTGGCAAGTCAGTATTAGTAGTACTTCACCTGATCCATTTCTGGTAAGACTTTTTTGTTGCTTAGTTCAAAGGTAAAAGAGACATGAAGTTATTTTTATAACAGTTAATTGGTCTCGTGAAAACTTTTGCTGTTTATCTAGTATATAAAAAAGCTGTTTTTGCGGAGGGGATTAAAGTATGGGGAGTAAGTATATTTGGCACGAAGTGGTAATTGTGGGGACGGGACCGCCATTTTATTTAGTCACCTGAGCCACGCGACGGTCTAGCCGTCCACCACTAGGATTGATCCGGCCCTGGAGTCCCAACCCGCGACCTCCTTCCCAGCAGACCAGCGCTCTACCAATTAAACAAAGAGTGTAATATTCCTCGACCTTGGGCGTTTAGGTAGCGCATGTCAGTCAGAATAGCTCACGTTCAATATATTTAAATTCTAACACGACTCCGAGGCTTTAGGGTCAAAATTGCAAATTTTTCACGACTCCATTTTCTCACAATTCCCAGAAGAGACTTGAACACAAAGAAAACCAAACCAAATATAGAAAAATGACCAGAAAGCCCCGGAGTCATGGTAGAATTTTAATATATCGAACGTGGGTTATTATTTCTGATGGATTTAGGTTTCTGGAAACTGCCCACCTACCCCTCCCCTAATCCAACATTTTGCCCCAAGTGAGAAGTAAGTGTTAATGTTGACTTAGGGGAGGGGCAGGTGGGTAGTTTCCCCAGAAACCTAACTTGATCTATTATTTTTTAACTGCTGGTTCTTCATCTTCCAATTACTCTTCTTTATGATATCTAGAGAAGAAAAATGGGTCGAGTCAGCTTTCGCTTACTGGGGACGCGCCGGTCAGCTATTGGTCAATTTTCCCCCTGTCCCCAGTAACAGTCCCAGAAGTCTTTGCGGAAGTCAACTAACTCGGCCCAGTTCCCTTCTCCTTTCTAAAGTTGCGAATAACACAGTTTGTTTGGGACCGTACGGAAAAGCACTCTTGCCGCTTTTATTTCTTATGTAGACGCTGAAATGCCACAATAAACAGACAAACGACTTCGCGTTTGTTGGATCGTCGAGTTTTATAGCAACCGCAGGTCACTCTTCGGATGGAAGGTAAGCCTCCTCATTCCTTGCTACCAACACGCGCGAATGTGCGCGGAAAAATTCCCTCGCGCGAGGTATCTTCTCATTTAGTCGATATTTGCTTTAGCTGATTAGAATTTTTTTTAGATTCAAGCAACACCCTTTTAAAATCCCACACTTAATGGGAACATTTTCTCTTTTCTTCTTTCTCTCTAGCAATGTCTGTCTTTGGGACACGCTGATTCCTCAAAATAGTTCACTTGTTCACGGTAAGACATTTTTCTGAAAATAAAACTCGTTTTCAGCACATCTAGGATGTGTCTAGCCTGCGCCACAGACGTATCTGAATTATGGTTAAGTCATTCTTCAAAACAGCACCGAAATCCTTATTCTGGGCTCCCCACCTGTGTACCGAGAATTGAGTACGTTCCATGATTGGCCTGTTAAAAAGCCATTGTCGATTTGCCAGTCAGGTTGAAAGGAAATTCGAGACCTACTGGAATCTTTTGGAGGTCCAGAACAAGGATCTCGTGGGTGCTTCACAGACGTTAATAACCGGGGTTAAATTTCGTCTACGACGCAGGCTAGGGTGTCTTTCCAAGTAAATGACCGTTTTTCTTTCATTTTTCTTTTCCAGCGTTTATTTGCCATGAAAGCGGAGCTCCCTGTCTTGCCTATGTTCCTGGTCAGCAGCTTCTCATTTCAGGAGGTCGAAAAGGAAATATTTGTATCCTTGGGTTTTAGAAGAAATTGTGCCAATCCGTCAATAGCGTAGTCTCGTTTTGGTCGAAAGTGTGGCCTACGCGAAGTCAGATAAATATCGAGTGTAGCTAAATGTTGTGGGTCTTGGGTAGTGGGTAGAGGTTGTGGGTCGTGGGTGTGGGTCGTAGGTCGTGGGTGTGGGTACATGTCGTGGGTAAAAAAAAGCTGTAAATATTAATTTTATAAAATGAAAATCTCCTCGGGTAAATGTCAAATATAGAAAAAAGAAGACAATTAACAAAAAAATAAAAGTTAACTAATTAAATATAAGAAATTGTAAAATTCATGAAACGAAAATCTCCGCTTACACACCAGTCCCATTCCCCTTTCCCGCGGTCAGCAAAGCAAATAAGCGAAGCCTTAGCCACGTGGAACTTGGGTCTCCTTTCACAACGTCACTGAAAAAAAATGGTAAATAGGCCTGGAGGGACGCAAAGAGTTGGCTCTTTTTGTTTTCCTTGGGGAGTCCTTAGACCCGTTAAAGGTAACCATTTTGCCTTGACTCATGGTAGGTATTTTTGATTTGCGGCAGCGGCAGCTGAGACACACTTTTCTAGCTCATGACGCCCCGGTTAAAAGTATAGTTGTGGATGAAAACGAGGAGTTCTTCATTTCTGGTTCAGAAGATGGAGATATAAAGGTAACTACAAGCTGCACTTCTAAATTACGGGCTATTGAAATGTTCACCTTTTACTGAGGTTCAAACATGTTCTCAAGGCATTGCCTAGTCCCTGTACGGCGTTTTGCCAGGCCTTCTCGGTCAATTCACTTCGGTAACGTATCCGAGGCGAATTGGCGAAAAACTTCTCACTTCTTCGCTCGGACCACGTGACCCGAAACGCATTAGCCGCGCGGAATAATGAGACCTAGGGACTAGGCAGCTCAAAGCATTGTGAATGCTCGATTCAATGCGTTTACAATGAATGACGCATATGATTTACTGACAAAAAAAAGTGCAGACAAATGCCGACAAAGTCTGGAGGAAAGTGAGGAAGCCTTCCCACACTACAATAGCCCCAACCCCCCTCCTCTTCAAATTTCTGCGACTTATAGAAATCAAGCCAGTGTAGTGTTCTATACAGACCCCCTGTGGGCTGAGTGACCAGATTAAGGAACTGGTATATCTTTCTGTTAGGTTTGGGGCTTAGCTGTGCATGAAGAATTGGAGTCTTATCCAAAGGAACACGGCAAAGGAGCGTATCTCCTCAAATACGGGACTCAGGGTGTGGCTCTTATGCACCTACAGCCCAGTGGTCAACTGTTTTCGTGTGGTGGAGACGGCACCGTCAAATGCAGACAGCTGTCAATCAGAGAAACTATCGTCAACACCAAGTTACCTTGAACTGGGTTTTGCGTCGATCAAAAAAAAACCTCGAAGTGGATTCTCTGTCAGATTGATTGTCAAGATGCTTTGAACTGGGCTTTATTTTGATCAAACAACTGCTTTGAAAGGGAGCTGTTGAAAACAAATCATCGGAGTGACTGCTCAGTCAGCTACTTGGTTCGGCAGCTATTACTCGCAGAAATAATCCTGTCATGCTGCAAAGGGAAGTCTTATGCTTCAGTGGACATTGTCAGGGAAGCAAATCAAAGTCTCATATAATCTACAATACTCGTCACATCTGTTGAAAAACACCTGTCATGTTGCGCCCCCCTCCCCCCCCCCCCCCAAATGTTAATTCACGTATCACCCATTTGCAATAGGCCATTTCCGAGTTCCCCCGGGCCTCGGTATCAAAACGAGGTTAAGTGCTCAGCCTTTGATATGGAAATGATTCTTTATTCTTATGCAAATAAAACTCGTTTTATAAGAACGGTTGTGCACTTGGCCTCATTTTAAAGTGAGGGTTTTTGGAACTCGGAAGTGGGCTATTAAACTCGAATCTCAGCATTGGGAAAGGAGAGAAGAAGTGCTCTCGGGGAAACGTTAAATATGTTGGTTGAGTAGGCGTGACATGAAAAATACTCAGATTCAGTCTGTTGTTTCAACGAAATTTGATGAGTATTGTTGGTCATTTCAGCATGTATATAGCCGTTCCCTACATTGATGGAGAGGCAACCTTGCATTCCTCGCGAACTTCAACCTTTTAATGTGAAAGGGACTGAATGAACATCGTAAGCTGAAAAAGCGTAAAAACCGATAAGATTTTCATTAAACAAAGAGCTTGAATGTAATCTCAAAATAGATACAATCTGTACAAATTTAGGAATTACATTTTATCATGCCAAGACTTGGTTGTCCGAAAAGGGGTTGCATCTGTTACGCAACGATTTTTACAACATAAACGTTTGGAGACGTGTTTGTGTATCAGGGGGCTTCTATTCAAAAGCACCCTAAAAATTAGTCGTAATTTTTTTTTAACCCCTGCATTTAACAATCCGGTCCTCTCAAACAGTATGTTCTAAACGAAGAATTTGAACAACAGATCACGGAAAAGCTTTTTCTCGAATTTCACGAAGGCTCCATTACCAGCTGCTGTTCGGAAAAAGAGCCCGCGCTCCACCTCCTTCTGGGTGATCAAGAGAATCGCTGCACTTGCAAAACAAAAAAGTTACGTTTAGGTTCTTTTGGCTCTAGAACAATCAATTTTGTTACATTTGTATTGTACCCTTCTTTGTAAAGGATGTGAAATAGGCTCTGAGTTCTAAAAACTGACACTTTCAAAACGAGGCTAAGGGCCTGTTTACATGGAGGTAGGGGACCCCATAGCCTACGTAGGTGGGGTAACCCGCCTCCCGCCTGCCATATAATCTCCAGGAGAGCCATCACGTGTAATTTCTCATTTTAATTTGATCACATTTACATGATAGGTGGGGTGACCGCCGCAGGTTACCTTACCTACCTGGGGTCCCCCACCTCCATGTATACAGGCCCTAAGTGCAAAACCTTTCTTGTAAAAATGAGTTAAATTTGCATGAGAGTAAAAATTCATTTATATCGCACTTAGCCTCGCTTTGAAACAGAGGCTTGGTAGGCATGATTTAAATTCGAATTGTAAATAAGCAGAAACATAAATGGGTTATGTAATTGACCCTGGCTGATAAAAATAAGGCTTGCAATTAGCCTTTAAGATATTCAAAAATAATTGAAACTGCTCTCGTAATTTTCTCCTTCTTTGAATCGCAAAGAACTGCGGTATTTGAGTATTAGCGTAATCGTTTAAAAAACTAAATACCAAAATGGTAGATTAAAGAAAAATTGAAACTGTACCTGTCCTTTTGTAACCGTCTGTGAAGTGTGGGACACATCAAAAACATGAGAACGGAACAAAGCTCAGGGAACGGGAAACTTCGTTCCCATGGCCACCAGGGGACGGAAGGAAGAAAGACCCTGGGACCTAGCCTCTCTCCACGTTGTCACAGGGCAAACTTGTAGGGGTGGGTTGTTTGGAATAAAGGGAAAATTGCAGTGGATCGTGAGTAAAATGTGGTGGGTCCTGAGTCATGATATTTTGGTTTGGTGGGTGGTTTGATTGGTGGTTTCGGAAGCGTCTTCCTCCCCCCCTCCCCCTAGAGCTATAATCCCCGACGCCTGCCCTCACGGTACATTTGAAAATCAAGATGGCCGCCATTAACGATCTCACGAAAAAATAAGGGACGGTCAACTGTCTGTCGAACGACCGATAACTCGAACTTTTTCTTCTTCCCTTTAAAGGTTTAGGAGTCGACTGTATATTGGTTGAACTTGTACAAATGTTCACAGTTTTGTATCCTCCAGGATTCCCTGTTCAAATGTAAGCTGCAAATTACTGTGGTCCTTTGTCCACATTTTATGCTGTGTCACCTGCGTCAAAGCGGCAGCCATCTCGTCTGTTCCTGTATTTTCTTTGCTTCCTATTACTTCGCGCCTGGTGAAAAAGAATAAGCTTAAGGCTTGTTTAGACTCGGGAATCCGCAGTGCATACAACACTGGATTGACTAAGGAGTTGAAAAAAAATATCAAGAAAGTCACCAGGAAAATGTTGTTAGTTATTTTGTACCCAAGAAAGACAATCAGGTTATAAACAATTGTAGGGATCCAGGAACCCGAGGCGATAAGAGATGCAAATAATAAGGTCTTTGTTAGGCGTCTGTTTTGAAAGGCTCTGTTTTGGTGATGAGGAACAGTTTTTTGCTGAAACTTTCTCCAAATACCGATGTTCAGGCCGCAGATAGTCAGAACAATAGAAAAGCCGTATAAACACAGTAAAAAATACAAATCCACGACGCTTAAGGATTTTAGTAGAAAAAATGTTGAAATAGAACCAAGGATAGCCAATAACCACACCGTTAAAATAACAAGCCTGTATGCTCGCGTAGAAAGTGTTCGCTGCTTCAGCGGCCAATAGATGGCGTAAAATCTCTCCGCAGATATCAAAGCAGCAGAAATAAAAGAGGCCTGCGCGAAAACAACAATAATCATTTTAAGAAAAACGGGAGATCTTTCCTGCGATAACCGTTGGTAAGTTACAAGGGTAAAAATAGATATAGGTAGACACACACTTCCCAACAGTAAATCAGCAAAAGCCATATTTATAACAAGATATAAACTTTTCTTTGCCCGAAGCTTCTTGATAAATGTAAAGGTAATAATTGTGAATAAATTTCCCAAAGTAATGAAAGCAGCTTCCCAGCTAAGAACACAACTCCAAGTGATGACTTGTGCGTTAGGAAGGACTTCTTCAGTATGTGAAGGGGGCTCGTCTTGTAAGTCCTTTGTGGCTGCCATCTTCTTCATCTCTTGTTTCTGGCGTAAGTGAAGTGCTTACTTACGGAGTGGAAAAAACCTGGCAATAAAGCCAATCTTTCTCACAGAGGCAATTTTGCTGATTTAATGAAGGTAAAATCCCTTATTTTTCACTACCAGAGCTTTAAATAACGCCTTTTTTCCGGCCACATAACAAACCAGGACAATATTTGGCATATCTGACATTAATGAGAACCCGTGTCAGGGGCGGATCCAGGATTTTTTTTAGGAGGGGGTGCACTCGTCTCTTTCTCTACTTCAACACCAATAAACGACATAGTTTTTTTTTTTGCAGAATACCAGTTGTATTAGAAAACCACAGGTCATCTCAGGAGGGGGGAGGGGGGGGGTGCGCACCCCCTGCACCCTCCCCCTAGATCCGCCCCTGCGTGTAATACACTTTTTGGAAACGATAATTCATCAACTACTTCCCTATGCTTGTTATGCGAGAAGCCGCTACTTACTATTTTAAGGAATATGAGAAATACCTTATACAAAATTATCCCGAAATCACGGATACAGTTAACATTGCAGTCTAAACAATAAAATAATGCAAAACAAAATACATAGGCAAGAGTAACAGGCTCCTCGCTATAAAAGATAAAGTTAAGTTGAATGAGTGACGTCATTAGATAATGACAAGTTCGATTCAAAGAAGTACGAAGAGAACTTTAATTTCAGGCAAACATTAAAATTAAGTAATATCATGCAGTCAAACTTATATGAAGCGGCATGGAAACAAAAGGGCTATTTTCTGGCAAATATTGACAACCGACTGATTTCAGCAAAAAATTACTAAAGGTATGTCGCTAAAATCCTCAACAAAGATTAAACAACAACAACAACAACAACGAAAAAAAGGTGCAAGCGACAATAAAGTTAATAAGCAAAAGAATTTTTCTGTGGTTGTCAAAAAGGTAACTTCAAGAATAACAAAAAAAGCAACTGAGGATACAAATGGAAACACAAAGAGGGCCCCGATCAGTAGGCCAAGAAGTAAGCAAATTTATCGCATCAGCCAAGAAATTTTTCTGCGACCGTTAAAATAAATATATCCCAATACAGCAAGAGCGAAAAAAGTCTGGAGCGATAAAATGGCAAATGGAAAGAGGAACTTCAGTTGATACCCTGCTCGCGGAGCGGAGGTTTCTTTCCAAAATGATTATTAGCACGTACGAAGTCGCTCGCCCCGCAGACATTCGCGTAGTTGGCTTGTTTGCGTAAACAAGTCGACTATGAGAATGTCAGGCGACTTCGTGCGTGCTATGAGCCATCAGAGCCATGCCGGAAAGGAAACTCAGCTAGAGGGTATTAGAAGACCACAGATCTAGCAAATTAACGTTCTTGCGGTAATTTACCCATTGGGTTAGAATCGTTTCAACAGTCGCAAAAAAAGTCCTCCTTGTTACTTTTGGTAAATGTTGTTTGGTGAAGTTATGGCCTTTTGCGAGCCCTCCTCGCCTTTCCCATTCCCCTCTTATGTCTTTAACGATTTTTCCTGTTATTGTTTTTACGTTATTTTTGTTTTCATTGAGTGAAATTTGCTAAAATCATGGCCTGCTGAGGGACCTTTCTATTTCTTTCTCATTTGCATTTCTTTTCCTACTTGCGACTTTTACCTTTTAAATTTCCACATTTTTGTTATTTGTCCTGGAATAGTTTTTCTTATCACATTATATATTTAAGGAGGAGGAATGGACATGTTCATGGTCGTATCACCACACTTTTTGCTATTTTGTTATTCGTGCCACAATTTTCTTTTTTGCTGCATTATTTTTCGGTGAGGGTAAAAGGAGGAATGAGTTTGCGGAATGGCATGTGGCACGGCTTGCGGAATGACATTATTAGGCCGCATGAAAAATATGGAAAATGGCGCAAAGAAATAAATTAAACTGAAAAACATGTGCGCGTCTAAAAAATGAAGTTTTTTTCTTCTTTGCTTTCAGTCAAAAATAAGACTAGAAATAATGTTTAATAATATTCTAGATAAAAAAGAAACCTTTTTTGGCGATAAACATTTCATTCCTTTAAAGTCCCAAAAATCACATTTTTGGCAAAGGGGTTAACCCATTGTTTTGTCCAAAAATGTCATTTTTTTCTTTATTTATTCTTGGTCAAAATAAGGCTAGAAATAATGTTGAATAATGTTCTAGATAGAAAAGAAACCGTTGAGGGTAAAAGGCGGAAGAAATGAGTTTGCGGAATGGCATAATTATGTGAAATCTAATATATGCAGAACGACCCAAAGAAATAAATTAAAGTGAAAAGTGCGTCCTTTTTTGGCGCCAATCAATTTGCAAACGCAGCCGCTGTTTTAATGTTGGCAATCAAAAGGCCACGAAGGCTCATTGTCGATTAGCCTTTTCCGCACGGCCACAAAGATTCTTCTTGCCTTTATTAATCGGGCTGCATGGCAGAACCGATACTGCAGCACGAAAGTCAACCATTGAAGCAAAGATGTTTTGGAAGGTCACGCTCCCTTCTATTTAACTTTTTCTGCAAAAGATGTTTGCACGATTAACTTAACAGTTTCCTTTTAGCTATATTTGTATCTTCAACCGCGTGAGAAGTGTTTGTTTTTCAGACGATGGGTTTGGAGATGAAAACGGATCTTGTATTTTGTTACGTTTCCGGCACGCGAAGCTAAAAGCCGCTGGAGAAGGGCGAGTTCGAATCCTGGCAATTGAGTGTGTCTTTTTTTCTTTTTTTCCCCTTCCTACAGTTTTAGCATTTTTTCACGATCAAACGCACACTCTCAAACAAAGAACGAAGGTGCGAAGACACGCGGAATGGCCGAAAGGAGACAGAGAGAGTTCGCTTTACTCGATTTCTGGATAAGAGATTAATGTTTGACTCAGGGTGTTCATTTAGTCTCAAATATGATCTATGATTATATCTTTTGCTAGTTGTGCACGTGCATATGAAACTTGAAAACAATGCCAGTGAATACTGAGGACGCTCACTTGTAAACACAAAATCTGGGGGGGAAATTGGTTATATTTGAGGCCCTATTTAAAAGCCTTCCCTGTTTTCAATGTTCAAACCAACATGACATGAAGCCTCGTTCCCAAAGCTTATCATTTTATTAAAATATTAGCGAATTGAGCGGCTAGCATGCTATTTCACTGCTTTGATGATTCTTAAAACTGCATTTCGAAATATCTCGAAAACGCTCTAATAGAATTTCTTCAAACTTTGCCATAATGGAGGCATTTATAGCAGGTACATACTCCCTTAAGCGATTTCTTCAAAAAAACTCCTGGTACAGAGAAACACAACGATAAATGAAAAACGTAATGGCGTCATTACGTTGCCATGGCGACTCCGTTTGCAATAAAACCCAGATCATAAGAAACTTTCATCTTTATGTAATACAGTTGTGGTAACCTTTTTTTCCATATCTTTACTCATGCCGACGTAGTTAATGCTCAAGCTTGGGAGGTATCAACCCCAAAAAATCCAGTCGAGCCACCTTAAGAAGAATATATCAAAGATTGAGTGTTTTGTTTACATTCTACCAATTTCAAACAAGTTTTTGGTTGTGAAGTTGAGCGTTTTAATGATTATCGCTATTTTTCTTCAAAGTATACCGTCAGCTTGATGAGTTTCCACGGATGATCACAATTTCGTATACTCCACAATTTCCCTTCGAAAGTGAGCTGTACCTTGTTGTGATTGGATGCGATATCAGCTTTTCCTGCATTTCCTTCGCTGTGCTTTACTTCCTGCCTTTTAAAACAGAAGAAATTTAAAGATTGCCTAAACTCAGGAATTCTCAAAGCGTACACTATTGGATTGATAAACGAGCTGCTAAAATGTATAAACACAGTTAGGAGGAATATGTTTTTAGACATTTTGTATCCAAAAATACTTATCAAATTGTAAATAATCGTCGGGAGCCAAGAACACGAAGTTGAAATAGATACTGATAATAACGCCTTTGTCAGGCGCTGATTTTGTAAGGCTCTGTTTTGGTGATGAGAAGTAGTTTTTTGCTGGCATTTTCGCCCGATACCGATGTTAAAACCACAAATTGTGAGAGCTACAAACAAAGCGTAGAAAGATACGAAAGTATACACAGCTAGAGGGGTGAAGAATGGCAGAAGATAAACCGTATGAAAAAGAGTTGCTACAATCCACACCGTCAAAATAAACAGCTTGTATGCTCGCGTTGTAAGTTTTCGGTGCTTCAATGGCCAATATATGGCATAAAATCTCTCTGCAGATATCAAAGTAGCGGTAATGAGTGAGGCTTGCGAGAAAACCGTAACGAACAATTTTTAAAAAACTGGTTGGAGATGTAAGTTCCTGCGATAACCAGTTACGAGTACCAAGAACATAAACAGATGTAGGAAGACACACACCTCCAAGCACCAGATCAGCAAACGCCATATTCAGAACAAGATATAAACTTTTCTTAGTTCGAAGCTCTTTGTTAGATGCAAAGAGTACAGTAGTGAGCAAGTTTCCAACGACAATAACAACAGCTTCCAACGCAAGAGCAAAACTCCAAGTGATGACTTGTGCCTTCGAAACGATTTCCCTGGTACTGTAAGGGACGTATTGTGTGAGTTCGTCGTAACTGATATAATCGCCATTGCTTCGTTTTCTACGAACGTTACTTAAAAGAGAAACAATACCAAATGTTGTAGTTTGTTATCGAAGGCTTAATCTGTCATATTTGAATAGTGATGTGAAAATGGCTTTTCTGTAAACGCAATCTATTTACTCAGTAATATCATCCGCAAAACACAATTTTCGGGCAAAGATTAATTCGCACCTGTTTACAATAAGTATTCAAAACTACAAGAAAATTACCATCGCCACAAACGCAAATTTGTAGCATCAGCCTTGTACTATTACATGTTATTTACATTTAGTGTACACCACACAAGTAAATCAGTAGTGCTTTTAGTTCCCCAGCGCTGATTGGTTTAAGCTTGGGTGATTAACCTGAAAAGTACTATTCACTACTGAGACATTAAAAACTTGAACTGCGCTTTTTTTCTTTGATTACAGGATTTCGAGGCGAGGCGTTTGTGGCCGATCGGTCAAAACCTCGAACTCCGGATCTGGAGGTCCGGGGTTCAAGCCTCGCCCGTCACGTTGTTTCCTTAGACAAGGAACTTTACTCCTCTTTGTCTCTCCTCACCCAGGTGTATAGATAAAGACAAACTTCTGGCGAGGGTTCTTTTAATAGCTGCGATAGACTAGCTTCTCGTCCAGGGAAGAAGTAGCAATACTTCTAGGCATGCTTCATGCTAAGGAAACCAAGATACCCGCAGGCCGTTTGAGCATTTAGGTCGTGTGCACCTTAACCTTTTCTATTTTTTCACCTTTACAGGGTTGCGGAGTCCAAAGAAATTGGAATAATATTTCTGAAGATCGTCCACCGTTTCAAGTCCTTCATTTCGTTCACATTGTTTGACCTTATTTCATCCGGTTACCGTGTGACATTGTCAGCGTTAATACATTGCGCGGCGCGCAAATTTTTCTAGCATTTGACAAAAATAAAGTAGTTTTGGGTTTTCCAGTTATTCAGCTTGTGTGGTATATACTAAAACAATTATTCACCTCAGTGTCGGTGGCTAGTGGTGGATTTTTACCTCCACTTCTGTGAATAATTGTTAAAAAATAAAGCATATCAGATTTGTTGTGCAGTAGCTTCCAGCTATGCTGTACTGAGTTTTAATAAGAACGAAACAGCTGTCTACAGCTGTAACCCGACTCTGTTGGGCTCTTTCGTATGAAATGTTGATGCTTCGCGAAGTTAATTTTCTACGTAGCAACATCGTTGTTTCTTTGTTTGTTATGTTGGAAGGAAAGCAGCAACTATTTAGCACAATACATTACAAAATCTTTGTTTTCTTTTTTTCTTTTCTCCACACGATTTTCTTTCCATAATGTACTTGCACCAAATCTTAACTTGATGTAAAAGATATTCATTTGGCACGTATGAGTTTGCTCAAGCGAAGAGAATTTGACCAAAGGAGTGACTCCAATGCAGCATATCATTATTTGTCGTTCATTTCGGGTTAGGTGAACACATTCTGCAAAATACATGTATATAAAAGAGTAAGAAAGTCTATTTTCTCACGGACGTAGTAAAACTGCCACAAATTATAACACATCAATAGTATACTGGAATTGCTAGAATTCAAAAGCACTATATGTGCTTGAAAAACAACAATAATAACCAAGCAGTTAAGGTACTAAATTTAAGATAAATTAGAAAAAATAAAACGAGAATTAACGTAGCAATCACGGAACAAGTGAGACGCTGAGTTTATAACCCTTTGAGCTCCAAGAGAGATCGGAATCAAATTTCTCCTTGTAATATCACCGCTTTGGTACACAGAGTGGTAGCGAGAATTAATGGCATGATGAATTTGATTGAAATTTTGATAACTTCTCCCTACTAGTTCTATTGGAAATGTATAGGGGGAGCAAATGAAAATTTTAATTTTAATATTTGGGTAAAAAGGTAAAAAAAAAAAAAAACATTTACTCACAGTTTTAGAAGTCAGCCATGTTGAATGGTTTTTTTCTCATCTTGGTGTTCTGAATGTTGTGAAGTTCAGTTTGATACTGTGACCAGCGCTTTTCCAGTCGCACTTGTCTACTCTCTTGACTTGCAAGTCTGTAGGATAAAAGTAGACAACTAGCATCTAGCATTTACAAATATATAATCTAAAAAGCAAAAGGTTTATCACAGTTTCACCTAATGTTAAGCAAGAGAACTCCTTTAGCATCATCTTCCTCTACAACTGAAACGATGAGGGTCAACGATTCAATTAATATCCATACCATTGTTCGCAGAATGCAATCCCTACTTAAGTGTTTCTATCCCCCTATGACTTTTTAGGGCAGAGGTTATGTTGTTGGTACTAGTGTATAGCCCCCACCCACCCACCCCCCTTCCCCGTTTCCTTTTTCAGGGGCTCATTTCCGCCTAAGGTTTTCATCGGCAACTGAAGATGACGTATTTCTGACCTCCTTGTTATAGAAGACTTGTTTTATAACTATTACGTATACGGAAAGAGGTTTTTCATCGTTGCACCTAAGGTCAAGCTAGAGAGCGATTCTTTTAATAGCTATAGTCCTATCAGTGCAGAAAAAAGAAACATTGGCCGTACAGTTAAACCCCGCCTAACGGACACCTCGGTAATACGGTCACCTCGTTATTACGGCCACTTTTTTTATCCGCCTAGCGAGACGGCCATACAGTTTTTTGTTAAAAACTCTCGTTAATACGACCAATTTGTTTTGGCCCATTAGTGACCGTAGTAACAGGGTTCCACTGTACTTGCCAGCCTAGTGATAAAAGTCTTAGAAAGGGTTATACAGTAAGTGCGCGGCGGCCATTTGAAGGAGTAAAACAATTAAACCCTTTTCCTTTGGGAAAAAAATTTCACTTTTATGCAAATGATTTTTTGGTGTTTACCCCTCCAACATGGTCGCCTCGCACAGACTCTATACACTTCTGTCTGACTTACTTACGTCAGTGGCAATTTAACAGTTCAAGGTACTCATTGATAAACAAAGCGAAGAAAATATACCTTTTGAGTTACAGCTTCTCGTTAGAGATGTTTTACTGGAACAATTTAGGTTTCTGCGAAACTGCCCACCTACCCCTCCCTAACCCAACATTTTGTCCCAAGTGAGACGCAAATGTTAACGTTGAGTTAGGGGAGGAGTAGGAGGACAGTTTCCCAGAAAACTAAATAGATCCGTTTTATGACCCAATACTTATTTTTTTGATCTCGATTAGTACCTGTCCTGTATCAGTGACTGTATCCGTGCATCAATGGTGCTGTTACTTTTGTATGATAACAGGTTAGTGGTTTCTTTTTTCCAGTGTTTGTTGAGCGTAGGAAAATTTTCCAGAGGGAAGGAAAAAGGTACCGCCGTCTGAAAACAAACAAAAATTTATACTTTTTGCAAATGCTTTTAACAGACAAATTGGTTTCTTTTATCTCCGTATATCAATAATTAAAGTCAAGTGCAGAGTAAAGATTGTTGTTTAGCTCTGTCTACAGTGCCTCTCAATTCAGAGTGAAACTACGCGGAAATCGACTCGACCGGCCTCATGATCACTAATGTGTCGCGAGCGGAGAAAACTATAGCATTTACTTAGTCAAAGGTAAGAATATGATCCAAAGTATAATATACTCTTTATAAAGGAGAAAGCACAAACAAGCGGTATTTTAGCTAATATATTCTAGTTAGAGGCTGAGAATAATTATGTATGTGCGTACAAGAGTGGTGTTGGCCCGTCTATACCTTTAAAAACTGTCGTAAATTATTAGCGAACACGTCTCTCTTTCTGAGGGGAGGAGGCGGCTATACACAGGCTGACGCAGATTACAAGGACGAATTAGGCAAGACGCTCAAACTATAAAACAAGGCGTGCCACAGGGTTCTGTTTTAGGACCTGTTTTGTTCCTGCTTTCCACTACGGCAATCGAGATCTACTGTTGATATTTTCGCGGACGATGCAACATTAACAGCTACTGCGCGCTTTTCGGATATTTAATCTCTGACCCAGTACCTAAATAAAACCCTTTGCAAAAACGGTTCGGTGTCACTCTTGACTGGAATATGACTTAAGACCCAAATATTAACGAACTTTGCAAAAAGAAATATCTAAACACCTAGCTCTCCCTAAGAACGTGATTCCCTAGGTACGAAGGAAAGAAAGAGAAACTTATAACGAAGTTATCAAACCTATTTTAATGTACGGGACGGGGTATCGTTTGGGACAGCTGCTTAGCGGAATCCTGTCACATGATGACCACGGGGTTCTCAAGCTTCAATAACCTGAAATGGCTGCCTGTTACTGAAGCAGTCTTTTAATAAAACAAACTCTTTAGTTTATAAAAGCTTCGATAGTATTTTAATACCCCGATTTACATACATGATTTATCAATCAAGAATTCGGACATCCAAAGACATGCAGTACTCGTAATTTCGATCTAAATTTGGGAGGGCGAACCTTTAAGGACAGAAAAGTTACAAGGTTGATCACAAGTCATTATCTACAATTTCCTGTTCAAAAGTGAGCTGTAAATTATTGTGATCTGTAGTCAATGTTCTTCGGTGCATCACCAGCGTCAAATCGGCAGCCATCTCGTTTCCTTTTAAATTTTCTTGGCTTCGCCTCACTTTCTTCCTTGCGAAACAACATTGATTCAAGGCTTGTTTAAACTCGGGAATTCGTAATGCGTATACGACAGGATTAATAAAGGAGCTGGAAAAATACATAAAAAAAGATACAAGGAAAATGTTGTCGGACATTTTGTATTCAAAAAAGTCTGCCAAGGTGTAAGCGACTGAAGGCAGCCAAGAACTCAAAGCCATAACAGAAACAAACATCAATGCCTTTGTTAAGCGCTGGTTTTGCAAGGCTCTGTTTTGCAAATGGGGAACAGTTTTTTGTTGAAATTTTCTCCAAATACCGATGTTCAGGCCGCAGATGATCAGAACAATAGACAAGCCGTACAAACATAGTCCAAAAAATAAACCCACTACGCTTACGAAGTGCAGGAGAAAAACTGTAAAAATAGAACCAAGGATACTCAAAATCCACGGCGTCAAAATAACAAGCCTGTACGTTCGCGCAGAAAGTGTGCGGTGCTTCAGCGGCCAATAGATGGCGTAAAATCTCTCAGCAGATATCAAAGCAGCGGTAATAAACGACACTTGGGCAAAAACTACAATAATGATCTTGAGAAAAAACGGCGATCGTTCTATCGTCAATTGGTGGCGAGTGTCGATGATAAAAATAGATAAAGGGAGACACACACTTCCCAACGCTAGATCCGCAAATGCCATATTTACAACAAGATATAAACTTTTCTTAACGCGAATCTTCTTGATAAATGCAAAGATAACAATTGTGAGAAAGTTTCCCAAAGTAATGAAAGAAGCTTCCCAAGTAAGAGCACAGCTCCAAGCGATGACTTGTGCCTTAGAAAGGGCTTCTTCTGTTTGCATAGGGGACTCAACGTGTGAAACTGTAGTAGCTGATGTATTTTTCATTGTTTGTTTTCTTTTTGCGGTTGTTGTTTTCACGTTACTTCAACGTATAGCGTGGATTACCAGAAGGAGAGAAATGACATGACCTCAGAGTTGAATGTTCTTATCATGAAAATTTTGCTGATTTCTCGTCCATGCCAAAATCCATTATTTTGACTGCCAGCCCTTAAAATGGGCCAAGTTTCCACATAATATAAAATTGGCTTATCTGTGCACACAGTCTATTTGCTTAGTACTGTCACCCGCAAAACACACCTGTTTCATCCACACAGGGCTTACAAAAAGCTATAAAAAATTACCCACCATTAAAACTATAAAGAAAAACAACTGACCTGAAAGCTGTTAACATTGGAGGAAACACAGTTGAAATATACAGCAAAAGCAAATTAATCAAGAGTGACGTCATGATATGAGTTTCGATTCAAAGAAACTTACCGCCCACGAAGCAATCTTTTCATTTCAACCAAACCTTAAATGTAAGTTACGTCATGCAGTTTAAACTTAAACAAAGCAGCAGGGAAACAAAAGGAGAGGTCACTTTTAAAAAACCTTCACATACGAACAAAGAATCGGAAACGCTTAATTTCTTCAACAAATGTAAATACGGTATACTTTGGAAACTCTCTCACTATACTATGAAGTGGTAGAATGTTACATTAGAAGAAACAATGAAGTGGGGAAAATCCGGGATCGTTTACGATAATTCTTATCAGCTGCAATATAAAAAGGCATTTTGGCTTGTTGGTTTTATGTTTTGGCAGATAAGATCTCTTGTGCAACCTCTTCTTGCTAAACTGTACTGACGCGTTCTGACAAGAACAAAACAGCTGTCTATAAAGGCAGCCATCTTGCCGCCTGAGTTCTATGCAAAGTTAATTTTCTTACGTAGCATCATTGCTTCTTTGTTTTGTTATGTTGGATGGAACTAGTAGCAGGCGAAATCTGATCACTTCTGGAAACTACTGAAAAAATCCCGAAAACTCTCTTTCCTTTCCTTTCTTCAGACCAGTTTATTGCCAGATGGTTATATTGGTAAGAAATTGAAGAAGGAACAATGGACCATATTTCTGTTAAATCCTTACTGGCGAAAATCATAGTTTAGACTACAATTCTTATTAAAAGCTGGTGAGTGTTGAAAGCTATTAATATTGCAGCAAATACAAAATAAAAATCTTTAACACAGTTGAGACATACAGCAAGAGTAATCAATTCAAGCCATAAACTTTTAATTTTAACCAAACTGCAGTTTAAACTTAAGTAGCAGGGTAAGAAAAAGAGAGGTCACTTTTAGGAATGTTTCCGGTTGGTACAAAGAAAAATTAAACCTTATATCTTTAACAAATGTAAATACAGTTTGGAAACACCTTCATTATACTAAGACGATACAGAAAGTAAGCTCAGAAGTAACAGTGAAATCAGAAAGGGACCGCTAACGAAATTTCTAATCATCTAGACTATACAGGTGAATGGATTTTATAATAATAATAATAATAACATGTTTAAACAGGATGACCATTTCAGTTATAAAAACTGCTATCAATATGGGTCCTGTATAAAAATAAATGAATAAAAAGATAAAAACATTAATTATATACGAAACTGGGATACATTACATAATTATAATCAATGAAAAAAGGTAGCCTCCTTATGAACAAAACTACATACAATCATTAAAAAGGGTAGCCCCCTTATAAAAAAAGGCCCTCTTAGTCAACTCGAGATTTATTTTATCAATAGATAACCCATCCTTAGACCTAGTGTCATAGTCATGAATATCATAAGTTCGCCGTCGAAAATAATCTGAGAAATAACTTGGAGCTTGTCCATCAAGACAATTCTTGACAAGTTTGACGATATGTTTCTCTCTTCTTGTCTTAAGAGGGTCCCAACCAAGACTGGAAGCCATATCTTGAGTGGACAAATGCACCGTTTTTAACACTATCCTAGCAGCACGTCTCTGCAGGCGTTCCAATTCTTCTTCATTTCCTTTACCACAGCCATGAAAAACAGCACAACAGTATTCCAAATTTGGTAGTATCATCGATTTATACAATCGGTTCGATGCTTTGGTTGTTAATGATGATCTAATTCTTGAGAACATCCCCAGTGTTTTAGAAACTTTCTTCTTCACATAGTCAATATGCAAATTAAAGGAAAGACTGTTCTCCAAAACTACGCCTAGGTACTTAAAGGCATCAAAGTGTTTCACAGATTCTCCTCCCAACGTCATATGAGCCCCATCAATGTCTTGGCGACATAGTCTCTGGTGGGTGCCAAAAACCATGAAATCAGTCTTCTTTAAATTGAGAATCAGTTTATTTGTAGACAGCCACTCAGACAGATTATGCTTGTAATTTGTACATTTTACCAGCTCAGATCTCTGCAACATGCAGCGTCTGGCTACACTAAACGAGTTCAAATGAGAACAAAACAGCTGTGTACAGCTGCCACCCCGCTCGGCTGAGTTTTATCGTATGAAATCACAGGGCCCGGGCAGGGGGAGGGGCTGTGGGAGCCAGGCCCCCCCCAACACTTTTTGAAAAATAAAGAAATAAAATTAAGTACGGTGGAACCTCGATTTAACGAAGGGCCAAGTGACTGGCAAAATATTCTCGTTATAACGAGGTTCGTTAACTTATATCAAGGTGTTTTTTTTACATTGCCTTACATGACCCACAATTGACGTGCTCCCAACGTCAGTGGCTTCATAGCTCAGTTGGTAGAGCATCGCACCGGTAATCGCGAGGTCACGGGCTCAAACCTCGTTGAAGTCCTGAATTTTTTTCAGTCTTCTTTACGCAATTGCATAAATTGCGTTCACTGCGACGATCATTTCTACATTTTCATTTTTCGTAATATACATTACGTTCATATAAATAGTATCTTTGCTGGAATAAGAATCTTCCAGCATCTATATTTATCATTGTCCGTTTCGATCCCTGTCTTTACGAAACTGCACTTAGTCCTAGACTTCTGCGTTTTCAAACAGCAAGGCTGTAGCAGACTGCTGGCAACGGTGGGAATGGAGTCTTTTTTTATTAAGGTTCTCGATTAAATCTGCAGACTACTCCACGGAACTACTTGCGCCAGCAAGTAAAGGATGGTTTCGCGTAAATTCTGTTGACAACCGCTGAGTGTAAGAGGCGCAATGAGGTTGCGGAATGGCATGTGGTATGGCTTGCGGAATGACATAATTATGTGAAAACAGGAGCCGAATCTGCTCCTGGTAGAATGTAATATATGCAGAATGACCCAAAGAAATAAATAAAACTGAACAGTGCGTAATTTCTTGGCGCCAATCAACTTGCAAACGCAGCCGCTGTTTTAATATTGACAAACGATGACAATAAAAAAGCCACGAAGGCTAATTGTCGATTAGCCTTTTCCGCCCAGCCGCAAAGATTCTTCTTGCCTTTACTAGTCAGGCTGCATGGCAGAACCGATACTACAGCACGAAAGTCGGCTATTGAAGAAAAGATTTTTTGGAAGGTCACGCTCCCTTCTACTTAATTAATTTTTTCTGCAAAAGATGTTTGCACGATTAACTTTACAATTTCCTTTTACCTATATTTGTATTTGCAACCGCGTGAGAAGTGTTTCTTTTTCAGACGGTGGGTTCAGAGATGAAAACGGATCTTGTACTTTGTTTCCTTAGCTGCTTGGTTAAGTTTCCAGCACGCGAAGCTAACAGCTGGCGGAGAAGGGCAAGTTCGAATCCTGGCAATTGAGTGTGTGTCTTTTTTTTCTCCCTTCCTACCGTTTTAGAATTTTTTCACGATCAAACGCACACACTCACACAAACAAGGAAGGTGCGAAGACACGCGGAAAGGCCGAAAGGAGACAGAGAGCAGTGCGCTTCACTCGATTTCTGGATTACAGATTAATGTTTGACTCGGGGCGTTTATTTAGTCTCAAATATGATCTGATCTGTCCACCGTATTAATTACGATAATTAATAATCCCTAGAATTGTAGCTAACCCGACCTCACGTTCAACAAGCGTTCTTTTCGCTATAGCGTTTTGACATTTGACTTTACTATAATGGTGGGCAGAAAGAGAGAAAGTATTGTCGAAAGCAACAAAAATAAATTAAGTACAATTAAGTATTACATAGACACAAATGCAGTAAAGCTTATCGCTACTTTCTGCTCTGCCTTGTTGGTCTAAGCCAGAAGTAATAAATGGACCAGCAAAAAAAAAAGCTCACTCAAATTGGCGCCAAAAAAAAGGCGCGGCAAAGACGCGCACATGTTTTTCAGTTTAATTTATTTCTTTGCGCCATTTTCCATATTTTACATTCCGCATAATTATGTCATTCTGCAAGCCGTACCACATGCCATTCCGCAAACTCAATCCGCCTTTTACCCTCACCGATTATTTTTAACAACCTCGCGTCATTTCTTGCAAACTAATTTGTTAGTTACAAAGTTGCGTCTGCTTCGTCGTTTTAACTTGGATCTCACTTACTTCAATATTCGATGGACTTTTCCGCAATCGTTTAATAGTTTTTGCTTTTCGGGATAATTATTTGCAGACAAACTTTTGCCAAAGAATTCAATCAACGACAGATATGCCGCGCTGTTCATGTGATCGTACATTCTCATTCCCAGAGCCCGTCGTTTCTTGGCCAAATCAAGCCGAGTGGCTCTGGGGACGTGAATGCTGTTCGTGTACGAAACAGCTGTCCCAGCTATCCACAGTTCAGCCTCGTTCCCAAGGTCCTATCTCTTCCTTCCTCAAAAGACGCTGAGTTGTCGAGCAGAGCTAAATTTTTTACGTAGCTTCAGCCTAGCTGCTTTGCTTACTGCATTAAAGCTACGGTAACACGGGCAAAGAACGTGCATCTTGTTTGGCAACATTGCTGCCAAACGAGCTCAAAAGCGATGTTGCACGTTATACTACCCACATTCACATCAGGTTTTTGCAAATTGCGACTAGTTGTTCCAGGAAGAAAGAATTCTGCCACAAAAAAAGTACAGTCATGTTACACGTTTTACCAGCCCAAGGCAAACTTGTTTTGTAGCAGGTGAAGCAACTCCACACCAGTGTATGGCGTGACTCCCGCGTAATTTTCTCCAATCAGACGTCGGTATTTACGCAACTTCCAATAACCTGATTTATTGCAAGACAGGTTTAATGTGGTGGGTAAAACTCGCAACATTGCTATTGAACTCGTTTTGCAACAATGTTGCAAAACCAGTTGCACGTTTACGTTGCCCGTTTTAAGGACAGTTGTCATGAATTTCAAACTATTTAGCAAAATACATAAAGCGTTAGTTCCTTTACTCTTCCCACACGCTTAAGTTGCGGGTGCTAGCAAGATTACATGCGAACCATTTTGGCAGGGATCTTAGTTTAACTGTTTCAAAGCCGCCAAGCCGACTTCGCTTTAAGCAATCGCTATATTAGTATGTTTCTTAAGGTGATGTTACACAGGACGATTCGCAACGACGTTTTTTTGCGCAACACAGCATTACAGTGTTAGAACAATGTTGTAACTCTTTAAAACAATGTCGCAACGCTGTTTTTTTCATATTGCGCTAAAAATCGTCGTTGCGAATCGTCTCGTGTAACATCACCTTTAGTTAACGACCAACATAGAAAGAACGTTGGGTAGAACTAATGAAATTCGGTCTCCAAGTTCTGAGTTCTCTAAATGGATTTAAGAAGAATATTTCAAAGATAGAGTTTTCTGTGTACATTCTACCAGTTTCAAACAACTTTTTGGTTGTGAAGTTGAGCGTTTCAATGATTATCGCTATTTTTCTCGAAAGTTTATCGTCAGCTAGATGAGCTTCAAAGGGATGATCACAATTTTGTATCCTCGACAATTTCCCGTTCGAAAGTGAGCTGTACCTTGTTGTGATTGGATGCGATATCAGCTCTTCTTGTATTTCCTTTGCTGTGCTTTACTTCCCGCCTTCTAAAACAGAAGAAATCTAAAGATTGCCTAGATTCAGGAATTCTCAAAGCGTACACTATTGGATTGATAAACGAGCTGGTAAAATGTATAAACAAAGTTAGGAGGAAAATGTTTTCAGACATTTTGTATCCAAAAATACTTATCAAATTGTAAATAATCGTCGGGAACCAAGAACACGAAGTCGAAATAGATACTAATATTAACGCCTTTGTCAGGCGCTGATTTTGTAAGGCTCTGTTTTGGTGATGAGAAGTAGTTTTTTGCTGGCATTTTCGCCAGATACCGATGTTAAAACCACAAATTGTGAGAACTAGAAACAAAGCGTAAAAAGATACGAACGTATACACAGCTAGAGGGGTGAAGAATGGCAGAAGATAAACCGTATGAAAAAGAGTTGCTACAATCCACACCGTCAAAATAACGAGCTTGTTTGCTCGCGAAGTAAGTGTTCGGTGCTTCAGCGGCCAATAGATGGCGTAAAATCTCTCTGCAGATATCAAAGCAGCGGTAATGAGTGAGGCTTGCGAGAAAACCGTAACGACAATTTTTAAAAAACTGGTTGGAGTTGTAAGTTCTTGCGATAACCGGTTACGAGTACCAAGAACATAAACAGATGTAGGAAGACACACACCTCCAAGCACCAGATCAGCAAACGCCATATTCAGAACAAGATATAAACTTTTCTTAGTTCGAAGCTTTTTGTTAGATGCAAAGAGTACAATAGTGAGCAAGTTTCCAACGACAATAACAACTGCTTCCAACGCAAGAGCAAAACTCCAAGTGATTACTTGTGCCTTCGAAACGATTTCCCTGGTACCTGTAAGGGACGTATTGTGCGAGTTCGTCGTAACTGATATAATCGTCATTGCTTCGTTTTCTACGAACGTTACTTAAAAGAGAAACAATACCAAATGTTGTAGTTTTTTATCGAAGGCTTAATCCATCATATTTGAATAGTGATGTGAAAATGGCTTTTCTGTAAACGCAATCTATTTGCTCAGTAATATCATCCACAAAAAACAATTTCCCGAAAAAGATTAATTCGCACCTGTTTACAATAAGTGTTCAAAACTATAACAAAATTACCATCGCCACAAACACAAATTTGTAGCATCAGCCTTAGCTTGTACTATTAAATGTTATTTAAATTTAGTATACACCACACAAGTAAATAGTGCTTTTAGTTCCCCAGCGCTGATTGGTTTAAACTCGGGTGATTAACCTGACAAGTACTATCCACTACCGAGACATTAAAAACTCGAACTACGCTTTTTTTCTTTGATTACAGGGTTTCGAGGCTAGGCGTTTGCGGCCGATCGGTCAACACCTCGAACTCCGGATCTGGAGTCCTTCAAGTCCTTCATTTCGTTCACATTATTTGACCTTATTTCAACACCAGAGTTACCACGTGACATTGTCAGCGTTAATACATTACGCGGCGCGCAAGATTTAAATTTTCCGAGCATTTAACAAAAGTAAAGTACTTCTGGCTTTTCTAGTTAATAAGCTTACGTGGTATATACTAAAACAATTATTCACCTCAGTGTCGGTTGCTAGTGGTGGATATTTACCTCTACTTCGGCGAATAATTGTTAAAAAATTAAACAAATCAGATTTGTTGTGCAGTAGCTTCCAGCTATGCTGTAGTGAGTTTTAATAAGAACGAAACAGCTGTCTACAGCTGTAACCCCACTCTGCTGAGCACTATCTTATGAAATGTCGATGCCTCGAGAAGTTAATTTTCTACGTAGCAACATCATTGTTTCTTTGTTTGTTATGATGCAAGGAAAGCGGCATGAGTATTCTGATCAGTTCCGAAAACTATTTAGCATAATACATTACATAAAACTTTGTTTTCTTTTTTTCTCCACACGATTTTCTTTCCGTAATGTACTTGCACCAAATCTTAACTTGACGTAGAACATATTCATTTGGCACGTACGAGTTTGCTCAAGCGAAGAGGATTTGACCAATCAAATGACTCCAATGCAGCATATCATTATTTGTCGTTCATTTCTGGTTAGGTGAACACATTCTGCAAAATACATGTATATGAAAGAGTAAGAAAAGTCTACTTTTTCACGGACGTAGCAAAACTGTCACAAATTATAACACATCAATAGACAAAAGTATAATGGCAATTGCTAGATGTCAAAAGCACTATATGTGCTTGAAAAACAAGAATAATAACGAAGCAATTAAGGTAGTGAATTTAAGATAAATTAAAAAAAATAAAACGAGAATTAACGCAGCATTCAGGGAACAACTGAGACGCTGAGTTTATAACCTTTTAAGCTCCAAGAGAGATCAGAATCAAATTTCTTCTTGTAATATCACCGCCTTGGTACACAGAGTGGTAGCGAGAATTAATGGGTGATGAATTTGATTGAAATTTTGATAACTTCTTCCTACTAGTTCTATTGAAAATGTATAGGGGGAACAAATGAAAATTTCAATTTTAATATTTGGGTAAAATGGTAAAAAAAAAAAACATTTACTCACAGTTTTAGCAGTCAGCCATGTTGAATGGTTTCTTCTCATCTTGGTGTTCTGAATGTTGTGAAGTTCAGTTTGATACTGTGACCAGCGCTTTTCCAGTCGCACTTGTCTACTCTCTTGACTTGCAAGTCTTTTAACAGGATAAAAGTAGACAAAAGCGGATTTTAACATTCCAGCATTATAAATATACAAAAAAAGCAAAAGGTTTATCACAGTTACACCTCATGTTAAGCATCTCTCCGATCCTTCCTAGAGCCGAAAAAATGCAATTAAAATCGATACCCTTGTTCGCAGAATGCAATCCCTACTGAAGTGTTTCTATCCCTGACTCTTTAGGGCCGAAGCTTTGCTCTTGGCGCTAGTGGATAAAGTTGAGTTAGGGGAGGAGTAGGAGGACAGTTTCCAAGAAACCTAAATAGATCCGTATTATGACCCAATACTTAGTACCTGTCCTGTATCAGGGACTGTATCCTTGCATCAATAGTGCTGTTGCTTTTGTATGATAACAGGTCAGTGGTTTCTTTTCTCCAGTATTTGTTGAGCGTAGGAAAACTTTCCAAAGGAAAGGAAAAAGGTACCGCCGTCTGAAAACAAACAAAACCTTGAGCGCTTTGCAAATGCTTTTAACAGACAAATTGGGTTATTTTACCTTCGTATATTTTAGTTAAAGTCAAGTGCAGAATGAAGATTGTTGCTTAGATATATCTAAGGTGCTTCTCAATTTAGAGTGAAACCAAGCGGAAATCGATATACAGTAAAGTCACCGGCCTCATGATCACCAATGTATTGCGAGGGGAGACAACTAGCATTTACTTACTAGTAAAAAGTAAGAATCTTCCAAAGTATAATATACCCGTGATAGAGAAAAGAGTACCAACAAAGTGTAATCTAGCTGAGACATTCTAGTAAGAGGCGAGGAATAATTGCGTAGGTGTGTACAAGAGTGGTGTTGGCCCGTCTATACCATTAAAAACTGTCGTAAATTGTTAGGGAACACGTCCCTCTTCCTTATGGGAGGAGGCGACTGTACACAGGCTATGGAGGCATACTCCTCTACGTCAAAGGCAATTACAGTATTTCACTGACGCAGATTACGAGAAATTAGACAAGAGCCTCAAACTATAAAACAAGGCGTGCCACAGGGTTCTGTTTTAGGACCTGTTCTGTTCCTGCTTTCCACTATGGCAACCAAGATCTACTGTTGATATTTTCGCAGACGATGCAACATTAACAGCTACTGCGCACTTTTCGGATATTTAGTCGCTCACCCAGTACCTACAGTAAATAAGACCCTTCGCAAAAACTTTTAGGTGTAACTCTTGACAGGAATATGGCTTATGACTCACATATTGACGAACTTTGCAAAAAGAAATATTCAAACACCTAAATTAGGTCTCCTTAAGCACGTGATTCCCTAGGTACAAAGGCAAGAAAGATGAAGTTACAACGAAGTTATGAAACCTATTTTAATGCACGGGCCATCGTTTGGGACAGCTCCTACGCGGAATGTCGCCATGGGATTCTCAAGTTTCAATAACTTGAATTGGGTGCTTTTTATTGAGCACTCTTTCAATAAAACAACCTCTTTAGTTTATAACAGCTTCGATGATAATTCTAATACCCCGATTTACAAAGATGATTTATAAATCAAGATTCGGACATACCAAGACAGCGCTCTTTATTTCGATCTAAACTTAGTCTGTTCTAAATACTCTAGGAAACCGAGGGAGGGAGAACCTTTACGGTCAGAAAAGTTACAAGGTTGATCACAAGTCGTTATCTACAATTTCCTGTTCAAAAGTGAGCTGTAAATTATTGCGATCGGTAGTCAATGTTCTTCGTTGTATCACCAGCGTCAAATCGGCAGCCATCTCGTTTCCTTTTAAATTTCCTTGGCTTCCCGTCACTTTCTTCCTTGCGAAACAACATTGATTCAAGGCTTGTTTAAACTCGGGAATTCGTAATGCGTATACGACAGGATTGATAAAGGAACTGGAAAAATACATAAACAAAGTTACAAGGAAAATGTTGTCAGACATTTTGTATTCAAAAAAGTCTGCCAAGTTGTAAACGACTGCAGGCAGCCAAGAACTCAAAGCCATAACAGAAACAAACATCAAAGCCTTTGTTAAGCGCTTGTTTTGTAAGGCTCTGTTGTGCAAATGAGGAACAGTTTTTTGTTGAAATTTTCTCCAAATACCGATGTTCAGGCCACAGATAGTTAGAACAAAAGACAAGCCGTATAAACATAGTCCAAAAAATAAATACACTACGCTTACGAAGTGCAGGAGAAAAACTGTAAAAATGGAACCAAGCATACCCAACATCCACGGCGTCAAAATAACGAACCTGTATGCTCGCGCAGAAAGTGTTCGGTGCTTCAGCGGCCAATAGATGGCGTAAAATCTCTCAGCAGATATCAAAGCAGCGGTAATATATGAGACTTGGGCAAAAACTACAATAATGATTTTGAGAAAAAACGGGGATCTTTCTATCGTCAACTGGTGTCGAGTCACAATGATAAAAACAGATATAGGAAGACACACACTTCCCAACGCTAGATCAGCAAACGCCATATTTATAACAAGATATAAACTTTTCTTGACGCGAATCTTCTTGATAAATGCAAAGATAGCAATTGTGAGCAAGTTTCCCAAAGTAATGAAAGCAGCTTCGCAAGTAAGAGCACAACTCCAAGCAATGACTTGTGTCTGAGAAAGGGCTTCCTCTGTTTGCAAAGGGGACACAACGAGTGAAACTGTGGTAGCTGATGTATTTTTCATCTCTTTTTTCGTTTTCACGTTATGTCAACGCATAGTGTGGACAACCCAAAGCGAAGGGAAACGATATGCCCTCAGAGTTAAATGTTCTCATCATAAAAATTTTGTTTATTTTTCTTCGAAGCTAAAATCCATCATTTTTGACTGCCAATACTCTAAATGGCTCACGTTTTCCACATAATATAAAATTGGCTTATCTGTGCACACAGTCTATTTGCTTAATAATGTCACCCGGAAAACACACCTGTTTCATCCGCAGAGAGCTTCACAAAAGCTACAAAAAATTGCCAACCATCGTATATATGTAAAGAAAAAACGGGCCTAAAGCTGTTAACATTGGAGGAAACACAAATAAGTGCTGGAAACTCTTGACACAGTTGAGATATACAGCAAAAGTACCGTGTGGCACGAAATTTTTGCGGGTTCTAATTTTCAGTTTGCGATTCTTGCGATTTTTCCAGCGATCCGCAAAAATAAGTTTCGGCAAACAGAAATTACCTCAAACATTTTTCCTGCAAAAAAATTACTCTAGAGTAAATATTCTCTAACTTAAATTCGCTACACAAAAATACAGTACTAAGAATCATGTCTGTTCAATCACAACTTGTCTCTTTCATTCAGAAACAAAACGGCATACAACGAAATACTGGTTTATTGTTTGAAAATATGTACTTCTATTGCACGTACCAGAAACTCATAACCCTTTTATGAGTTTCTGCACGTACTCAATAAAAACGAAAATATTATCAATGCTGGTTACTGGGTACTTTCTGATAATCGCAAAAATTAATTCCCAGCGAGAAAAAACCAATCTGTCCTAATCGCAAAAATTAGTTCCCACAAAACACAAAAAATCGCCAATCCGCAAAAAATTTCGTGCCATTCGGTCAATCAAGAGTGACGTCATGATAAGAGTTTCCATTCAAAGAAACTTATCGCCCACGAATCAACCTTTTCATTTCAACCAAACCTTAAATGTAAGTTACGTCATGCAGTATAAAATTAAACAAAGCAGCAAGGAAACAAAAAGAGAAGTCACTTTTAAAAAACCTTCACATAAAAACAAAGAAGAAACGCCTAATTTCTTCAACAAATGTAAATACGGTATACTTTGGAAACTCTCTCACGATACTATGAAGTGGTAGAATATTAAATTAGAAGAAACAATGAAGTGGGGAAAAGACCGCATACGAAAATTCTTATCAGCTGCAATATAAATAGGCATTTTAGTTGGTTATATATTTGGTAGATACGATCTCTTGCGCAATCGCCTCTTGCTAAACTGTACTGACGCGTTCTACCATGAGAACGAAACAGCTGTCTACGGCAGCCGTCCTGCTCTCCTGAATTCTATGCGAAGTTGCTAAGTTGATTTTCTTACGAAGCGTCAGCACTACTTCCTTGTTTGTTATGTTGGGTGGAACTAGTAGCAGGCGAAATCTGTAGCAAACAGAGGCTGTAGCAAACTGTTTGCAACGATGCAGAATTATGGAGTCTTTTTCATTAAGGTTCTCGATTAAATCTGAAGACTACTCCACGGAACTATGGTTTCTTAAAACGAATTATATCGGCTGATGATGTGGTCTCTGACGCATTTCGATGATATACTAGACAAAATGAAGGGGTTACAGGAACGTACAGTGTAATATCATGATCTGCAAACTTTTACTGGTGGATCCTGCGTGTGCAATCAGGCTCAGCAGGAAAAAGGTACTTTTCAGCGGCTTGAAATTTATAAACATGACTCCGCTCTACAATGACTCAAGAAAGGTTCAGCAATCTGACAGTTCTAAACAGCCACAGAGAGAGAACAGCAAAATTTGCCCTCCCCCACCCCACCCCGCGCCCCAATCCAAAAGAGGTGGTCACCGGCCCCGCACTTTAAAAACTGCTCCTCGGGCCCTGACTACAAAGTTAATTTCGCTGCGTGGCATAAGCTTGCTCTTTTGTTTAATTTTTAATTTTTGCAAGGGCGCATAACAAGCCTGGAGAATTTCCCTGGGGACCAAATGTCGCCAATAGAGTGCCTTACGAGGGAGCACGCAGTTATCTAGTTGATCAAATCGTCATGCGGCGGCTTTTACGCGAATGAGAACAGAGAGCAGCAGGCGCATTCTGATCACTTCTGAAAACTATTGAGCAACCTAAATATAAATTTATTTCCTTTCTTTTCTTCAAATGCATTTATTGCCAGATGGTATTAGCAAGACATTAAAACATGAGCGATGAACCATATGTGCATTATGGCGTCAATAATAGTATAGAAAACAATTCTCTTTCAAAGCAGGCAGGTGTACGTTTGCACTAATCAAAAAAAATTCAGCAGTCGCAGTTATCGTCTTTGAACTGTGTTTTATTGAATTTTAGTTTGAAGTTGCAGCGACCATTTTATATTTCCAGTTTATCAAGTCAAAGCATAACAATTTATAATCGGACAGCGAATAAGCAACAAAGGTTAAATGTTAAATAACAGTCAATGCATTCCTTATTCATTTCCTCACATAACAACAAGAATTTGAAATCATTAACTTTACAAAGCGCTTCGGCGCTCACCTAATAAGTCCACACACCTTTTTGACGGGAAATTTATTATTAAGCTTTCCCAAACCTACATATTCGTTTGATAATCATCTCACCTCTTTGTCCAAAGAACCTTCATTTTCGTCGTCTATTTGCGCACCAATCAAAACCAGGATTTTACCGTCAGCACAGATGCAGGGAAGCTGGGGCGAGAGGCAGAAAGGATCAGGTAGTTTCACGTGACAAATGGCCGTACCGCTGACAACATCATATAAGGTAACGCCGCCGCTCTTCTTGACAGCGACAATCTAAAATATAATGCAAGCGAAGTAAGGATTACGAGGAACAACTAATCGCTCCCAAGAGAAATCCAAAACAATGGTTATGCAAAGTTTTTTTTTTGGGGGGGGGGGGGGGGGCGGAGGTGGTGGGGGTAAACAAGGTGCATTGTGGTCTATATGAAAATGGTGAATGGGCAAAAAAGATTTGAATACATTACATGTGGATGAGCACTTTTGTGAAGGGAGAAAAAATCTCCTTACGTTTGGACGGGGTCTTAAGGGCACGTCCGTCACGGTAAAACGTGGCAGATAAACGGTAGAGATTATCATCTCTGGTGGGCGTTTATTTGTGATCAGGTTAGAAAAGAAAAACAAAACAGTAGATAAGTCAAGTGTAAATATACACTTGACAAGTCTTTCAGATAAATTATTTATTTACAAATCGTTATCATTTAAAGCAGAAAACATTATTATATCACATACCACTTGTGGTGTTTGAGGCATTGTTGTAACACTTATGATTATCTCTGTGTCTAAAGCTGACCTGAAGAAAAGTATAGATAGAGTGTAACCCTAATCCGCCCTTTTAATACGACCATTTCTTCTGGGCAGAACCAAAGTCCAGCCCTATCCTTATCCTACCACCTGTCGCGCCAAGTAAGGTCATCCGGATTCTGGGTTCCGGGAAATTTTTGCTCGTGAAATCCAGAATCCTGGGCTTTGGAATCCAAAATCCCGGTTACGATTAGCATCCGGAATCCAAGTTTCGCTGACAAGGAACCCCGAACCCAAACCGTACAATCCCGAATCCACAGCGTACAATCCCGAGCCCAAAGCGTACAATCCCGAATCCACAGCGTGGAATTGTCTCGGATTACGCTGCATGAGACAAAACCTGGACGACCTGCACTGCATTATTGAGATCAACGCAGGGTGCAAAGAAAGTCAGTTTTACAGCCTGCCATTCGGGCAAGCTGTAGCTGGCACGTACTAGCCCACAAGTCATTTCAACTAGCCCCTAAACCCTTTTTGATTAGCAGGATTGATTACAATCCTTCTGTAATTTGAATTTCCCCCCAAAACAGCACTTGCCCGTTGGGCAAGTTAAGAACAAAAATCACTAGCCTGATAGCAAAATCCACTAGCCCCGGGCTATTGGTTATGACTTTCTTTGCACGCTTTCAACGACCTCTTTTTAGAGTCCCTTGCAGTCGTTTTCTTATTCATAACTTTATATCGTATCTCACTTATAACTGCCTGGAGAGTTGGCTGGCAAGCGAGAAAATCAATCTAACAAATAGTCGTTAAAAAGTGCGTTCTTGCGCATCTAAGCGATGCTTGTGATGGGGAATCAAGTGACTGCTAATCAGAACTGAATAAAGATTACATTTATTATCTCTTAGTATCATAATAAATGAAAACATTTAAATTCTGCCTTTTTGTCTTCAATTCAGCTTAAAAGTCTCAATTACGCACGGCCAGGAACTTGATACGTCTCGTTCGCCTTTCTTTGACTTTTCCTTTATGTTGCAGCTTTGTAGGCTGTTTGGATCTCTTACAGTCAAACCAATTCAAGCGTACCCCCCAAGATTCTATCAGTGAATTGATTATTTGAAAAATGAATCCGTTAGTCGTTCCCGTAACTGGTGTCAAATACAAAGCGGCATTTCAGCATGCGTAATGCGCAGTGATTATTTTACGAGACCTTCTCTGTATTTGGTCAGATTGGAAATCTTTGAATGGATTAAGCTTCTTAGAAGACATTTACATCAATTTCAGGAAAATGGAGCTGGTAGAAATTTCATAACTGCCTCGCGTGTGAATTCACGGCTCATTATACATACAAGAATGCAGAGATCAATCTGAAATCTACAACTAGCAACGGATTCAACTTTTGAATAATAAATTCATTAATGGATTCTTGGGGGCTACGCTTGACCTGGTTTGACTGTAATGAACATTTAAATTTTTAATTTGTTCTGTGGCATACCATTTTATGAACTGTTCATCATTTTTTCACGGGTGAAATGTCTTTTCCTTTCTTTGAAATAAACCTTATAAATTCAAAAGGGCGGGGAATTTGGCGTAAAATCCACTCTCTTGTGTGAAAGAGCAACAAGCCTCTGATTGGCTTTTAAACTCTTTTCCGCGCGAAAAGTATGTCTTAGCTATCACTCAGTATTTATGGTATGAAATTGCGGAAACTCCAAGTGCCTAATCCGGTTTTACAGACCTTACCTAGATCATCGGGCGTTTGATTCGCGTCAAATGCAGAAGCCAAATTAAAAGAAAAATCACCAGAGAAATGGCCGACTCATTCATCAAAGGCATCTACCTTTGATTGTTGAGAATGGATGGATCAACAAAACAGGGATGTCCCTTGTTCTATACTCATAAATGCAACCAGTAGGACCGTTCAAAATGGACCGCCTTCAGAGGTGGTCCCAAATATTCCGATCGGAAAGAACCGAAATGGTCCGTTCCATTTGATTTCTAACCGAAACTTCCGGGATTTGAGGCTGACTGGAAAGCGCGCCATATCTTCTAAGCACCTCTCCCTCCCCTTAATTCCCCAACGATTTTGTGTATAGTTTTGTTTTCACTTACTTATCGACCAGAGGTTTAGGAGAAGGCGAGTGAGCAACCCCGCACTGCAAAAGGCAAAACGTTCCATCGTCACAACTCACGACCAAGTTCGCAAGAGGTGCAGCTGACAAAGTCAAGGAAACTTCATTTTCTGACAAAACAGGGACCACGCCACTCGGTAGGAAACACAGAGCAAGAATACTGCCTTTATCCGTGACAGGGCATACCCGCAACAGAGTTCCTGGAAACAAGAGACGAAAATGTCAAGACGACAGTAGACTGCAATGCAGCCTGTACTTTTGCGTGTAGGTCAAGAACAAGCGAGTGGTAAAAAAAAAAAGTCCTGATACGAGGGTGAAAATGGAAACTGGGGAGAGATTCTTTGGCCCCACAAGCCCTGCGTGTGACGATCGCTCGCTTCGCGCCTAAAAACCGATTTTGAGAAAACAAACCCGTCTGTTTTGCAGTCTAAGAGGACAGAAAAATTGCCTGTTTAGCGTTAGCGGGCTATTACTGAGCAAGATGGGATAAAAGCGGGCGGAGAAAGGCTACACAAGGGTCACTGTGAGTTCATAAGATCTGCTTTGGCTCTAAATTTCGTCGCGGTTAGGTAATATAATGCTGTCACAAGTTTGCTATCTAAATTAATGCGCAAAAGGGATTCCATTTCAAGGGATGATATGGACACATGTGAAGGATTGAAATGACTTCAAAGCGAGCTTAAAAAGCGAAATAAGTCTGTTTTAGACCAGAATGAACTGAAATTGCTCCACGAGAGTCTGAATCCGTACTTGAGTAATCTGGAGGTATAGCAAATCTTTGGAATTTCCAGTGTAGTTCTGTTGGGGTCATGCAGCTTTTGAAACGAGGTCCACCGCCCAACCCCCCCCCCACCCCCCAACCCCCTCGTCCACCCCTACTCCGCAAACGCTCGCGCTCCGTATTGACACACATCAAGTGACCAGTATAAGAGATTATCGAATGAAAACAAGAGAGAGAGAGAGAGAGAGCTGGAGGAACAGCCTATTCCTTTTATACTGACTAAGAGTACGTAAGTGGGCAAAGGTCTTCAGTTTTACTATTTAATTCGAATAGCACGATGTACAAGGTGGCATTCTGTGTACCTGGCCCGTTTTAGTTCTCTCTAAAGCATCTCGCCACCAACGAAGTCTCGACCATGTGGTGGCGAGTAGACCTCTTGGTGGCGAGATGGTTTGGTGGAGAGATGACCGTAAACCTCTGTAACGAAGTAAACTTAAGAGCAAAGTTCTCACCTCTGTAAACATTCCACACAACGACAGTTCCATTCTTGAGCCCCAAGGCCATATAAGAACCGCATTCACTTACGACGCTGATGTGAATCTGTTCTGAATTAGGCCACAAAATGTCTGGTTTGTGCTCAAGATCTGAAGAAATAGAGGAACTGTAATTACAAAAGGAACTTGAAGCAAAAGAGAAAACACGTCAGTACAGTCAAATCTTTCTTAACAAACACCTACATAACACTAGCTTATACACAGATTCTCTATTTTTCTCTTTTGAGATCTTAGAGCGTGTGCATATTAAAATATAAACAGCGGGAATTTATTGACTGCTAGCGCAAGGGGGCTCGTTATCGAGCCCACTTGCGCCAAATTAACAGAAATAGCATGAAAACCGTCTGTAGACAGGCTAATAGTGAGTTTACGCAACAGGACGGCAGAAAGAAGAGGGCGGCAATACGCTCGTGTGTGACAAAGGTGACGGGGCTATTACTTACGTGTTTTGTCGTGATCTTCACTTAACATTAATGTTTTCTGGTCTTTTTTAAAAAAGATCTGTTTAAAGGAAAGTGAGGTTTGGCGGAAAGTTATTTCAAATAAAATTATTGTCACTCTCGTCACAGAAGGTTTTCCCTCTGTTTCTCTCTCCTGTTGCGTAAGTTCACTAAATATAGAACGGGCGCCTCTAAAAAATGTACTGTCCCGCTCTTCAGCCCTTTTTCGTCACTGTCTATGGGACAGACACTTCTCTAGAAGACGGACACTTAGCACTGGCCTTAAATGTGTCCTTCTAAAAGAAAGTTGCCTGCAGAAATAATGGGCTGCTTGTGGCCTTTATGTAGTCTCCTGCGCAGCGTAACGTCACGCAACGCTATTGGGGGGGGGGGGGATATTCGTGACCTGGCACAACATGCCAGGGTAAACTAGAACCTGCTAACTATCACACACATCAAGGATTTCTAGCTAATCACTGTTAAATGTCAATGTTCTTAGAATATGACAAGTCCGTCAACTGTTTTATTTTGGGGAACTTAAGCAACGAGTCCCTTGACGTCCTGGACTTGGCAAATGGCAAACGGAAGTTTGATGTTTCGCTTAATGGAACGCCTGTACCTGACAAAACGAGTTTAACTCCTTGGTTTAACTCCTGGGTTTAACTCCTTACTTTAGCACGAAGTTGCCGATATCCGAGCACTAGAAGAGAGAAAAGATCAACTTCCCGGGGCCATTTTTGACGTCTGGGTCGTCAATGCTCTCGTTGGTTAAGGTCGCATTTGTATTTGATTGTGCTGTGACAGTATCCTTTATTAAATTAAATTTGCACCTTTAGCTGTCTTCACAAGTGAGTAAATAAATAGCTGAGTTCCTCCAGACCACCATACTGATAATGCGTTCACTTTATCTACAAAGAAAAACATTTTCTTCAAGCAAGCAACCAAGCAACTCAGCTATGCCATCGGGAATATTTTTTCTTGAAGTTAAATTTTTAATACAGCACGTGTAAATATCTAACAAACAACAACTCAACAACAACCTAACTTTGATTATATTTTCTCAACGTAATTCTCTTCGAGATAATCTTATCAGTAACAGACTACTTACACTGTACAAATATACAACGTAGCAGGCTATTGGAACAAATAACACTTAGAACAGTATATCTAGGTCAAAGCATAAGATCTCTTCTGATCAGAATCTTATAATCAGGCATTCCTTTAAATATTTTGGAGCTAAACAAGGACATTGGTAAACACGGCGTGGCATGGCGATTTGTTTGACTGATTTTTCCTAATGATGAATGAAACTGTTGTTCAACTTACTTGCTGCAGATTCTCCTCCAGATGGAAATAACCTTCCAGGTGCTAAGAAATGTATTCTTGGAAAACTGTGGCAGGAAAGGAACTTTGTAATTTAGAATTTGAAAAAAAAAAGACTTGTTTACAAATAAAAGGGAAAACATTGAAGGAGTTGAATGGATTGAAAAAGAGGAGGCGTGGTTGTAGCCTTTAAACGGGGCGCGCAAGGGAGACACTCGAGGAAAGAGGGAGCTCCCTCTCTCCTCGCATGTCTCCCTCTCGCGCCCCGTTCTTTCTTGCGCCCATTACCTCTAAGCGCCTGCTACGCAGATGTGCGTGATGGACAACTCAATACACACCCAAGACATTAATAACACTGATAGATACACAGATTATTAGTCAAGATGATTTATCTGGTTTTATACATCTGAAATGACAAACAGAAAGCTTGAGACATCTCGTTCAGTAGAAACACTCGCAAGCGACCACCCAAAATATGAGGATTTAGTGGTCGCTTACCGTAATCAATCTAAAGGTACTTCTTTCCAGAGAAGATCCCGGCACATCAACTTTTTGTCAGAGGATCATTCATGCATTTCGTAAATTATGTATACGCGTGGTTTCATGTAATCACTGAAGTTCTTCGCATGCTCTGAGTGGGGTGGTACAATGTACAAACAGCAAACAAAGCGACCACACCATGCTTATAGTGGACGATTACAAGAGGTTAAAAACAATGGAAAACTATAAAAATGTCAGGACTAAAATTAATGTGGTTGCGCTCGCTTATGATAGAATTATGATAAGGCTTTGAGTAGCAAAATGGTGTTTTGGATAGGTCGACTGTAGTTTATTCCATCTTCATACAAGATGTACAAAACAGTAGAAAGTGCCGAGCAGGAAAAAGATAATTGGGGAGGTTAGGCCACGACGTTGGCGGGAACGAGAACAGCAAAAGAGCAAAAGTTTTAGATTAGCAAAACAACTACTTTGCACGTGTAGCACACTCTTTTGTACATTTATTTGCCGTCATTGCACAACCACGAGGTGAAACTTCCTAATTTCACGTTTTGTTGAGGACGTGAACACAAGACAACGATTTTCTAATTCTTTAAAAAATTTAGATACAGTCCATTAGAATTCAGCTCCAGAAAAATTCACAAATATTTGGCAAATTCAACAACATTCAATAAGCGCGATGAATAATGAAACGGTGTGAATTCACTTTTTAAAAGGAGTTTTTGCCACTGTAATCATTGCCATTGTTTAAGCTTTCTATTATAAAGGACTGAAAGTCACCTTGTTGAATCCTCTTCACCCCTGTTGAGATACTGCAGTTCTTCTGCATGAAGCAATTGAAATGCTTTATCATAGCTCTCAAAAAATTGTGACATCAGCACGTGAGTAGCACCACTTCCAATCACGTTGCACTCAGCATCAACAGCTTTCAGTGCAGCCGAACAGTTGGTCGCTGCACAAGGCCCCACTGGAGCTGGAGGCCGCACCCGCAGGACTGTTGTAGGCTTTGTAAAAGATACTACTGATTGGCCAGGTTGTGTTTGCCCTCCTTGTGCAGAGCTTGGTCTTGATCCTGGTGGAGACTTTTAAGACAAAAACAATCCAAATCCCAAGGTCAGCACTTTAAGGGGCTACATGTATGTCATGCTAGTTGGTAATCTTTTTTTAAAAAGGGCTTTAAAATACTTAAATCCCGGCATCTATTGAATTGCAAAAATAATGGTCCAGTTGTGTTAGATAAGACCATACTTAGGGATTGAAACTGTTTTCTGTTGTCTGTCACTACGGATGGGATGGATGGATGGACATGGATTGAACAACTTTTACAAGTTTTAATTCTATGCCTGTACTTTAGTCTAATAAGAAACTGATAGTTCTATACCACTTTTAAGGCATTTTCTGTTTGATTTAAAGTTTTTTCTGTGTTGATCAGGAACTTACAGTTGCATCAGCTATGGCTTGGGCTTCTAAGGGTTTCTGCAGCTGATCGGTGTTAACTGAGTCCTCCAGATGAGCTTCCTGCAAATCAGTCGTAAAAAAAATATTGTATGAACAAATGAAAAATATACGTAATATCAGTTTGGCATTCTAACTATGGTAATATTTAAAGTAGCACTTCCTCAGGTCCTTTACTCTGCTTCTATCAAAAGATAAAGAAATCTATCATGATAAAATCAATAACTCAATTCAACTCACTAGAGCTGCAGATTCCATTGTTGGTTTCCTGGAAGAAGAAAAGGATGTTAAGGCTGCTTCCATTTCTTTAATCCAGGTATCTTTAGGAACTTTGTATATTTCCAACCAACTTTCTTTTAAGGGGACTGCGAAAAAAATGAGTGAGATCTTAGTAGGAATTTACTGGCACATACGCCAAGATTTCCAATAAAGGCACAGTTACCAAAGGTTACCATGTCTGACTGAGGATCTGTGGGTACGGGCTCAAGCCTTCCAATCGCATTGTCTCTTTAGACAACAATCGGCGACAAAATTGTTGAGACATTGTACTCAAATAGGGTAACTTCAGGGAAACAAAAGAGTCCACACCCCTCCCCCTCCCCTCCATTCAAGGTTGCGGTTTTTGTTGTTTTCTATGGAGGGGATGGGGGAGGGACAGCTTTATTTTCCCCTTTTGAAGTCAGTAGAACATCAAACAAGTCCTTAAAGGCAACATGTGTCAACTAATTTTCTTCACTATGTCTCTCTTCACCCAGGTGCATAAATGAAATAGCAGCAACAAACTGCTGAGGGGTACCCTGCAGGGTTCTGGTATCCCATCCAGTGGGCAGTAGTAATACCCCTTGGTACTTTATACTACAGAAACCAGGATACAGCTGGATAAGGTCCAGCAATGTGGGCCATAAGGCTCATAGTGAACCTTTACCTTTAACGCTTCAACTTACAGAGCAAAGAGAGTAGCAATACCTTCCCATCCAACCCCAATATATCCACCATCTTCACTTATTTGGACAAAAGTTGCTTGAGACTGTTTGCTTGAACCCTCCTACAGTTGAAGATAGCTGTTAATGACTTAATTTATGTGGAAATTTACTTATAAGCTACTGCTAATGCCTCAAAATAATCAACTGAAGAATAATCAGCATAAAAGGCAATTCAGGGTAAGTAACCAGACAGCATATATATTTTTATGACCTACATAAATATTTACCTATGAATAGAGCTAAATGTAACTAGAATTCAGCCCTAGAATTATACTTATTTAACACTAGCCAAATTTAATATAATCTGAGTGGCCCAATTATGAATGAATGAATGAAGGCTTATATATGACGGCTTAATTAAAAAAAAAAGTATGGGTAGAAATATGTCTACATCAACACAGTATAATCTATTGGGAACTATATTTTGAAGTGATGGTGGAGAACAAAGTTGGGCATTTAACAGTCAAAATGAAAATGTGCTTTTAATTCATCACTTTTTGCTACCACAAAAATTTTAGCACACAGGATAAGACACCCCTAAAAGGGTGCAAAGAAAGTCAGTTTTACAGCCTGCCATTTGGGTAAGCTGTAGCTAGAATGTACATGTACTAGCCCACAAGTCATTTCAACTAGCCCCAAAACCCTTTTTGATGAGCAGCATTGATTACAATCATTCTGTAATTTGTGTTTCCCCATAAAACAGCACTTGCCTGTTGAGCAAGATAAGAACAAAAATCACTAGCCCAATAGCAAAATCCACTAGCCCCAGGCTATCAGACACGACTTTCTTTGCACGCTGCCTAAACTGTTGTTCTGAATGTTTGGGTAAAGCCATTTTACTAAAGATGAATGAGCTTCCCCAAGAGTGACCAACATCAATTTTCTCCCAACAACATCAGCAGATAATCAAGAGTAAAGGTTATAAGAATTACTAAATTGATTACCAAAGGGAGAATACTTTGATCTTAAACCAAATTCTCTCAACTATTCTTCAAAGAAATATATTAAAGATCAGTCTGGAGAATTTGTATGTAGATCTTGGGGCTAAAAGGATTAAAGACTTGCCAATAAAATTAATAAACGCCGAAAGTTTAATCAAAACTTTTAAACATAACATTGCCTTCATACTACATGCTTTGTTTTTGCCTGTAATTTTTAGAAGACTTAAGCAATATAAAATACGCATGCACAAATCTCACCTGTTCATTGAAGACTCTTACAAGCACAACTTTATCACCAGAGAAGCAAAATAACTTAGCACATCCTAAATGTAAGAAAAAAATATGCAAACAGCAGGATTGTGCACTTTAACCTTGGTTTAAATTTTATTTTTCTTTGTTTCTCTTTTGTTAAACAGTAATATGATGTCAAAGCCAAAAGCAAAGGAAAATAAAATTAGTTTTAACCATAAAGGAGAAAATGAAACCACAGCATACACAAAAAATATAACCAGTTGGTGCAAATATAATTATTATTGTGGTCAACTCTATCTACAAAAGTAGCCTGTTCTAGGATCTCAAATAGTGCGGACATTGCAAAAGCAAGGTCATGGAAAAATAGAATGCACATGATCAGGAAAAAGGGACAGTGGCAGCGCATCAGTGATCTCCGCACATTATTATCTTGGAACCCAGAGACAGGCTACTACAAAATAAATGATGCCAGAAAGCAAAGACTGCTCTGTTAGTTTCTACAGATGTTTAAGGAGGTAGGGGTTACATTGTACTCATATTTATGCATTATTTTGGGACATAAGAACTCTGACCAAGAGCAGCATATTCAAAACTTCAGGTATTGGGACCCTTTCATACTTTTCATATTCTGAGGAAAACAAAGGTGAGCGGTCAATCTTCTAGTTGACAAAACCTGCACTGGATGGGAACTAGTCCAGTGCCTTCATTCTTCTTTGCACAACACCGTTTGATTTTTCTCACACTTGCAGATGAAATGAGTGTTTGGAAGTCCTGTATATTGTGAATAATACTAGATCTGATTTCATCCAGATTTTTTAACCCCTTGCCCCCTTCTAGAGAGATTATTGAAAATCCAATGTCTATCCTGGGAAAACAGCCAACATTATTTTAGAGATGTCATCACTGGTTTTCTCTGCAATATGACATCTGAAGAATTAGTGCAGAAATTCCATACTGATGATACCTCAATACCCAGATCTCGGTAGTGCTTCTTATTGGCTGTAACACGAGGGAAGTTTGCGTCAACCAATCAAAAGCACTACCCAAATCTAGGTAGTGACACATCATCGGTGACAAATTTTTGCATTTGTTCCTTAGATGTCCTTTCAGGGGAAACCAGCAGTAGCATCGCAAAATGTCAGCCGTTTTTTTAGGCTATCCCAAGTCAGGCAGCATGAAGTATTACTATACATGATACCAGGACTGGCACTAGCAGAACCAGTGGCCCCTTGTGCCTAACTTTTGCTCTTGGGTGACTAGAAAATCTTATTATCATTTGACACAAATTTTTCTTCCTTCTCATTGGCTGACATCCCACCACGTGACCTGCAATTAACTACCCACAAATAATGGTCTGTTCATGCGCAATGTTGTCCAACTGTGTAAATGAAACTACGCTTTTCTTCTTCTTGTGATCACTCTAGCATGGAAATGGCAGCCTCCCGAAAATATTTATCAAAAAACAAAATCGGTGACTGAATAATAAAACAATATTATTGAACTTAGTTATTGCAAAATATCATGATTTGTCAGTGTCTCGCAGATCAATTATTTGCCGAAGCCGAATGATTGATCTGCTCACCACTGACAAACCACAATATTTTGCTCAACCTCATCCAATAACCGTTAACTATTTTCATACAAATCATCTGCTGGGCACCCTAGATTTTACAGGTTCAGAGTATTGCATGGGATCCCTTCAATTTTTCCTTATTAGAGCACAGCCTTGTGATACATACCAACGCTGTCCAGAGTAGAAATGAGATAATATCCTTCCTGAAAACAACAAGCTGATATCTGCAAGATATCACTTCCTGGCTCTTCAAGACAAGCTACAGTCGTTCCTAACAAGCCGTCCACAACTGTAAGTCCACTACCACAGCTTAAGAACAAATAACTCCTATCTGCTACAGTGCAAATACATGAGGTTCTGCTGAAGTCTGACAACTGTTTTGCATGGTCAAACAACGGTAAAACAGCTTTGGAGCGTCTTAAAGCCTTCCGGTCTTCGATACTCTCAATAATTTCCCAGGCATGGTCAAAAATCTTCCTTACAGTCTTGTCAACAAGTCGAAAAGGCTGAGGTAGATCGTCGAAAATTTGGTCTGGGTCTGCCACAAAATTGCCATCTCCTTCATCATCTGACGGAGGAGTTGTTGGTCTTTTGGTTTTTTTAAGACGCATTTTTCAAATATTCAAAGCCAGCGAGTAGTTTAGCGAGAAATGCGAGATCTTGCAAGCTGTTGTTTTGCCGCCATTTTGGTTTTCCTTGACAACTGAGTACTTGGACTCAGTTTCTCGCGGATTAATTTGTCCTGGGCCCAGTCCTACAGTAAGGGTCAAAGTTTGTCCACGCGAAAAGCGAGTTACCATTTCTACGAATTTCCTTTGGTTGCTTCTGTTGGAATCTTTTTAGTTACACAGTGTAATAAACTGTATAGAATTTCCCGATCTAAAAATGGACGTAGTCGCAGCAGTCGTAAAGTACAATCAGCAGACTTTAGGAAGAGATAAACTTTGCAGGTAAGGGTCGAGTTATTTGACGATTGTCCTCTTTTTTAAAAACATTGTTTACGTGGCTTCAATCTTGTCGCATGTGCGTACATGCTTTAAAACTTACACACATCATTTTAACAATTTTCCTTCTTTAAAAATATCTGCTCTGAATTTCAGTGTCAGGTTGATTTCAAGTTAAGATTTTGTTCCTAGAAATTCACAACACAATCGTGGTCGAAAACCCTTTCCATATATTTTTTTGGTTCAATTTTGATCTACCAAACAACTAAACAATTTAAGCTAAATACGTTAAGTCTTACTGTTTACATCACTGTTTTCAATTGTTGTTACATGGTGTATAAATCTCTGATCAGGTATTTTCTTCACTCGTTACCAAGAAAGTTTAATTTTGTTACACTTCTCCATCGATCATATAAGGTTACAGGGACAGCATTTTAAAACATTCGTAACGATCGATGTGGTGCAATTAGCCGTTGCTCTCTGGTATTTGCCATTTCATTTCGTTAACTTGTAGCATACGCAAAAGCAGATACTTGCTATGTTTACTTTCGGGACATCTCCGTATCAGACCGTCTTTTCACGGGCTGGAGCGTGTTCATTTACGTCGTTGCAACTTCCTAGGGGGCGTGTGATTTGTCATGCAATCCCAGACTTACGTCACACGAATTATATGCCTCAAAGTTAATCAGCAAACTGTATGCAAATTATTTAAAAGAGTTGTTTATTTATAATGTGCCAATATTTTTAATACAAAAGTGTGACTGTAAATCATACATTAAAATGGTATGACTTGACTGGGGCCAATATCATAAACTCTTCTACCCCCCATATGGTAGAGGAGAGAATTGTGAGGTAAATGTAAATACAATGCAAGAGGGGGGATGAATTTTCAGAGGGGTGGGGAGGGTAATGAAGCCAAAAATGCCTTCATGGGGGAGTATGGATATTTTCAAGAACAACCCATTTGAGGAAAGGGATTTTGTTTATATAGAGTGGATGACGTAAAGTTTAAAATTTAACATACTTTATGGCCAAAGCATTATATTGATGACACAGTTTACTGTTTTACCAGGATCATCCAGTATTCGTCCAGATTATCAAGTTATCTACTAGCCCAGGCTGGTGCAGGTTCAGATCTTGTAAACAAAGCTAAGACTCTTGATAAACATGCCAGCACCTCAAGAAAACGTAAGTAAAATTTACTTGTGGTGTTCAATAATTATATTACTGTAATCATACTCCAAGCCACATTTGCCCACAAGAATCTACTATATGAAGGAGGTGGCCTCTTTAGGAAGAAAAAGATGAGGAGTCAGCAAATAAATGGAATTGTTTACTTCAGAATCCATAAATAAATGTAACCAGGGTTATCAATCACCTTTAAATCAAGTCCAGTTTTGCTCTTGCAACATCAAATCTGCTCAGCCTGTGACTGTCTCCAGTCATGTAAACTTTAGTATTAGTTAGTGGTAGGGCATCTGACCTAGTTACCAAAAGGTGAAAGGTTTGACTCCTCTTGGGAGTTTTTATACACAGATATTTTCTTCAGTATCACCTGTGTCACTAACTGATTAATTTCTCGAGTATTTACCAGGCTTGGATTATACTCACCATCACATTTCTATCACATTAAATTTTTAATTGGAAGTAACTAGCATTGGGGAGTCAGACTGATTTGCTGGCCATTTAAACATCTGACACTTTTTTAAGATTTACAAATTTTTAAACAAGACAGAAGAAGAGGTTGAAATAGGATTATTAGAAAAGGGGTGTACCGGGTATCTTTCTTTTTCTGATCTGTACAGTGCACTCATTTTGTACATGTATTTATGATGTTAATTGAGTAATATCTATTCAAATGAGTCATACCCTAGACTACTTAATAATTATAGCTGATTCAATGAAGGTAAATTGCTTTGGGCATTGGGAATTGCCCACTGACTGGGAAGCTATTCTTTGGTGGTCACTCAAGCAAATCATTGCAATGATTAAAAAGTTCTGTATGCCCCTGCACTCCCAATCCTTGATTTCCAATGATCATGCAATTGCCAATTACTTAGCAACCTTTATTGAATTATATGTGTGATATTCTGTTCAGTATAAGGGATTTTTTATGTTCCTTTTTTCACCTCTGATATGTACTTACAAATTTAGTTTTTAGGTTGGGAAAGAGCTTGGACATGATAATGGGAGCTATGAGAGCGAGAGACATCCATCACGACACCATCCTGAAAGTGCTCATCATATGCCGCCGCATCACATACACTATCTATTATATCATTGATCACGTGACTTGGGCGGCAAGATTAGGACTTTACAAGTCTAATCCTAAGGAATGGTCCAAGTTTCAGGCCAAATTCTGGGCATTAGCTCTTGCCTTTGGTCTTCTGCGAAACCTTTATGACATCCTGAACCTAGTCTTTGTTCCAGTAAAGAAGCATGATGGCGAGGAAAGCTATAGTCAAGGAAGTTCTGTCACTGCACGGCTTATGTCACGCCCACAAGTGTTGCTAGATACAGTGAAGAATCTTGCTGATTGCCTGTTGCCGTACAATGTTATGGGGGTGATTGAGCTGAATGTTGGCCTGGCTGGTTTGCTTGGATTGACCTCCTCAATAGCAGGAGCAATTCCAGTCTGGAGTCCAAACATGAAATTGAAACCTTCCTAGATACAAATTTTTGAAAGAATTCGTTAGGACAGTATAATATGCTAAGCGCATATATTTTGCAGCTTGGACAATCTTGCATGTATGGTGTAACCTTCAATTCCCCTGGCTTTTTTTTAAAAACTACTTTTAGAAATTTGTTATTAATATAATTTAATTTATTGGTCAGCATCAGGCATTTGTTCATCTGACAGCTAAATGTTAATTTAACCTCCAACTATTATAAATTATCTCTTTTATAGAAATGGTTAGAAATAATATTTAGTGGTAATGTTTAGAGTAATCATAACTTAGGATTTCTTATTGCTAATCAGAATGATTCAATGAAACTTGGAGAAGGTTATTTTGTGCATGTGCCAGTTTTAATCTGTTACAGTCCTGTCTTGAATTTTTTTGGCAAGAAAGTACTAGCCTGCATTGCAGACATAAATATTTAACCTTGATTTGTAATGTCTGCGAAGCTGCACCAATATCCTTTTTCTGGGCTTTCAAGGGACTCAAAGATTTACTGGAAGAATGTTTTGAAATTCCTTTCATCTTGATTGGCAAATCAACAATGGCATTTTAAACAGGCCAATTATGGCCAGTACTCAATCTGGGTATGCTGCTGGGGGCCCAGAGCAAGGATTTTGGCTCTGTTTGTGCAGACAGGCTTAACCAGGGTTTAGTTTCATCTGTGGTGCAGGCTAGAAAGTACAGGCCCAAACCTGAAAGCAGTGGCAATGGGAATGCATACTATACACAACATTTTGTGCCGTGTTCAATTTGTATGTGCTTACATTTCTCACTTTCAAGTCCATGGACTACCAGAACAACAATCAGTTCATTAAGAGAAGTTAAGAAGAGTTTATGGTTGCCATGCAGTGTTAGCTATTTTTTTGAGATTTTTTTATTTTCTGGAATTTTTTTGCATGGTAAATTCAGTTTTCAGTTTTTATTTTAAAAAAGAGGTGATTATTTATTACTGTGTTTTTGGTTTTAATGAGATGGACCTTTGCAGTAAGGTAAAATTTCTGCAAAGTTTAAATCATTGACATCCCTCATTGGCACTTCCAAACCCCTGGGGAGGGGGTACCTAACAAAGTGTTATTTGGGGGAGGGGAGGGAAAGGCAGCTCTGCCTCGCAATAACCCTTTCATTAAAAAAAGAACCCCTTTCACATACCTGTACTTAAGAAGAATGAATTGTTAAGCAAGTCTTCTTATCAGTGTTATGTAGCGTTTGATCATGAAATTAAAATAGTACAGCCATATAAAGGTGCATCTGTTTGAAATATTTCAATAGGCCACTTCGAGTTCCAAAAACCCTCACGTTCAAAATGAGACCAAGTGCACGACCTTTCTGTGAAAATGAGATTTATTTGCATGAGAAGTAATACACATTTCCATAGCAAAGGCTGAGTGCTTAACCTCGTTTTGATACAGAGACTGTCCTTTCATTTAAAAATACCTTGATGAAAGATTTCCCTACCCAGTTATATACTTCAACTCTTGGGATCCCACCCTTCTTTGATCTTCCTAAAAAGGCACCCTTTTTGGCAGAACCTCCCCGTACAGATCATTATAGGGAGCACCACACGGGTAGCCTGCGTTGGAGGCGTTAGAAAGAGAATGGAAGGGGGAAGTTCCGGGGTGAAGGAAGGAGAGGAACCCTTTCCCTTCCCTTCTTCCTCACAAGGCCATTGCGCATCTAGCGCGCACGAAATCCCCTCTTTCCTAGCCTGCGTAGCAGACCCTTGGAAGAAATGGGTGCAAGAAAGAACGGGTGCGCGAGGGAGACATGCGTGTCTCCCTCGCGCGCCCCGTTCTTTCTTGCGCCCGTTACTTCCAAGCGCCGACTCCGCAGGCTACCTCTTCCCTTATCCCACTAACTCCTGCCACGTAGGCGAACTCAGAGGTTCCGAACCAACCGTAAGTTACGTTCACTTTGTAGCAGTACGGCTGATATAAAAAGTGGTTAAATGATGCAGCACAAACAAAATATTTTTCTTGATTTTATCAATAAAGAAACCCAAACCTAAATCAAGCTAAACTTGAGTGATGGTTTGTACTATTAAATTTTTACTCAGAGGGTAGCTGTTGAAGTCAAATTCTATATATAGGCACGACCAAGTGTGTAGCATATTGTTTTCATTCCTGGAATCTGCTTTTAAACAGCATGGCGGCATGATTTTCTGTCCCCAAGACGGGCAGTAATGGGCTGTAGCAATAATAATAAGCAAAAGACGAGATTAGGGAAAACTTGGTCACGTGGTACAAACTGGTTCTTGCGTTTGCCGTAAACGGGATTCTAAATCCAGTCAGGATTGACAGGATCTTGTTACCTTGCTGCATCCTGCTTCCCTGAAAAAGACGAAAAATGATTCATGGTGTGCGTCCCGAAGGACGCAAAGATCGGTTGATCGATCTGAAGATGCGTTTTTGTGGAATATCCTGTTCGTGTGATTTCTGTGGCAGTTATTATGACTGTTGTTTAACGATGCGTATTTCTTTTAAGCCTTTGTTGTGCTTTAAAATGGGGCGTCCAATAGTCGATGGTCCGTTAAAATTCAGTTACTTTGTCGGTAGGCGGTTAAAATTTTATAGCCTGCGTAGCAGGCGCTTGGAAGTAGTGGGCGCTCACTACTTCCAAGCGCCTGCCACGCAGGCTATTGAAATTTTCAATCTTTGTCGGTTGTCGGTAAATCTCAGATAATAAGTAAAAATGCATGTTAATTATTAATATTTGTTATGTATTTCACTCAAGACTATAAAACGTGTAAAACTGATGCTTTATTTGATTGATCGTCTATTTCACCTTTGTTTTCCAATATAGTACCGATATAAAATCACCAAAGCTTTTATTGCAAATGCGAACTTGACTTGATTTCCCTGTTGATTATAGTGCACTATAAAGAGAATTGAAGGGAGGTTAATTGGACACGGAGGAAAACGCCTAATCTAGCCTTTTGGATACGTAAATTATTTTTGGTGAAAAACTGCAGGGGGCTGCAGGCTGCAAATCTATACCGGTGTGAAACCGTGTGTTGATCTTTGATATTTTGGCTCTAACAAGCATGTCCTTTGCCATGATTTTCCTTTCTTGTAGCAAATAATGGGTGGTTCTTTAAAAATTTGGCAAAGAAGTGGTTGGTTTTTTGTGAGATTCCACTTTTCCATTAAAGCTTCTTTAAATTTTATAGGAGACACTGAGGGTTGGTATTGAGTCACGACAGGCAACATTTCTTTTTCTTCCTTGCTGTTTAATTTGTTTCAGGAGGGCGAACTTCCAGCTTCTGTGAGTTTTATTTATTTCTGATAGCAATTTTTCTTTCAAATTGTGTTGGTAGCCTTTGTCCGTCAGGCGTTTTTTAGAAATTTGAAATACTTTCCTCAAACGTTGCTAAGGCTAAAGGCTTCTCCTTTGACAGATCCGGCAGTGGGTGACAAGGGGCAAAATGTGTGTGCTGGAAGGTTTCTGTTTGTAGTTAAAATGTGTCTTTACATCAAGGATAGCTTTTTCGTTGAATCTATATTCCCGTTTGGTGCCCCTGATTTGTTTTCTCGGGCTCCCATAAGAAATTTTGTTTGGTGTTATTACAGTAACTATAATTACATCTATAACCCTAAAAAAATGTGAAAAAGAATGCAATATTCTTAAAATTATTTTGGTACAAAGGTTTTGTCCAATGAAAGTTAAAATAACTCAATTTCCTGATGGATTCCTTCTCAGAACATGTACAAGTGTCTCGCTGCTTCCGTTGGCTTTGCAGTTTAAAAACTGCATGAGTTTCCTTAATTAAGGTTTGGCTGGAATTAAAGCCCCTTCCTCGATGATAATTTCTTTGAATCAAAATTGTCGCGACGATGCTATTCATTGAAGGAGTTTCAGTTCGTTTAAATCTCAGCGTTGAAAAATCAGTTTGGCCTTTTAATAGTTTGGTTTTCGAAACTGCTTTGCAGGTGACACCACCAAGCAAATGGACTGTGCATCGGAGGGGTTAAATCTTTCATTATGTAGAAAACTAACATTCGGCCTATTCAATCATCAAGCCTGTTCAGTCAACAATAATGGATTTTAGCTTCAAATAAAAAAAATTAAAAAAAAAACAAGCAATTGCCCAACACTTGGTGCTGACTGGATTAAAGTCGTTACAGGACTCTGTTTCTTCACATATTATTGAAGATAGCTGACTGTTTGCAGTAAACTTTGCAATGACGAATGTATCAGCTAGCACCTCTTCTTCTTCATTTTCATCAAGGGCGAAAATCTTTCCGAATCTCGATGCACAAATCATCGCTTGGAGTTTTGCTTTTTCAGCGCAAGCTGTTGCTGTCGTCATGGGGAATATGCTCGCAATTGCACTCTTTTCATTTAACAAGAAGCTTCGAAAAAAGAAAAGTTTATACCTTGTTATGAATATGGCGTTTGCTGATCTGATGTTGGGAGTTATCTATCTCCCTTCTTTTATTTTTTCCCTGGTGAATCCCGAAAACCAGCCATCATATGAAAGATCTTTTTTCCGCAAAATCATCCTCGTGTTTTTCTCACTGGCCTCGTCTATTACCGCTGCTTTGATATCTGCTGAGAGATTTTATGCCATTTATTGGCCATTAAAGCACCGAACACTTTCTACGCGAGCATACAGGCTTGTTATTTTGCTTGTGTGGACGATGGCTATCCTATTTTCCACGGTTTATGTCCTACTTTTCTGGAGCCCAATGGCGTTATATAGTTTCCTGTGTTTATACGTCTTATTTCTAGCCCTGACTATCTGCGTCCTCAACATCGGTATTTGGAGAAAGTTCAAGCGAAAAACTCCTTCTCATCAACAAAACAGAGCCTTTCAACAGCAGCGCTTAACAAAAGCATTGTTATATGTGTCTGTTTTTACTTTGATTTCGTGGATCCCAATATCTATTTACAATTTAATAATAGGCTCCTTTGCATACAAAATACATGTCCACATTTTGCTGCTAACTTTGTTTATGTATCTTTCCAGCTCGTTTATCAATCCAGTCGTGTACGCAATAAGAATTCCTGAGTTTAGACAAGCTTTGCCTAATGTATGCTGTTTTAGAGGACGGGCATTGATGGACAGCGAAGGAAATATGGAAAGATTTAATATGGCCACAGCCGACCACAGTCATGCCCAACTCACTTTCGAACAGAAAATTGTACATGGAGGTCAGGACACCAAATTGTGACCAACAGTGGAAGTTTTACCCTGAGAAACTGCTTCCTCTATGAGCTTAGTGACCGTTTCAAACCACTTGCGATTTCGGTTGAAGCACAGGCACCAAAAGCAGGGGCACCCAACGACAATTTTCGGAAAATATCTGTTCGGAAGACGATTTGAGATCTAGAATTTTCGGAACATTTGTTGTAATATTTCTTGCTTGCCTGCCTCTCCTAGGATTTTCGAACATCTAAAAAATGGTATAACTGCTTATTTTTAACGGATTTTTACCCTAAAAAGGTCACCTAGAATTTTCGGGAGCCTTTTTTCTGGCTGGAATTTTCGAAAAGGTAAGTTTTGATCCCTACAATTTTCGGATCATTAGACTTTCAGCTAGGAAATCCGAACAGATGAAAAATTTTTAGGGGATAAAAATATGCCTATATCTACCGTTTAAATACTAAAATACGTTTAACAATGCTATGTTTAAGTGGTTTTGACCTATATTCTCGTTGGGTGCCCCTGCAAAAGCTCTGTGCAAGAGTCACGTACACGTTGTATTTTATAAACTAGTATCAACACAGCTGCAAATGTTAGTTTTTGTGTCGAAATCCCGAGAACAGATTCAAGACTCAGATAATAGAATGATAAGCAGGGGCTACCAATAAGGAAAAGCAGCGCACTAACACCTTTAGTTATCTTAACTTCTTTTAGATAATTTTTAAAGCAAAATGAAGTGTGTCTCCCCAATTTCGCCACGCGCAAATTAAGGCTCTAACTGCTGCCCGAAAAATAAAAAAATTAAATCAAGTCAGTCGTGTGAAAATGAGGTAGGGTTGATTTGAAAACTAACTAAACGTACCCCTGGAAAGTGCTAGCACTTTCAATTCTAAGCAGTTAAAGTTACTGGCAATATCCTGCCAGTAGACCTACTGGGTTTGAAAGCCTGTTTGGAGAAAGGAAGCAAAACAAAGATGGGCAAATTAGTTTTAGTACAACTTATTTGAACGTTCGTACTGGTGTCCGTCAAATACTTGAAATCAGTTTAAGCAATAAAGAGTGTAAACAATCAAGATAAGCTTACTTGGCAAGAAAATTCAATAATCATAACGTAACACACAATAGAACTCAACAGAACAAGGTAGCAGGCGTAGGAAGTTGTTTCGTTCGACGTATTAGAACTTTCAACAGGCCACAGCAGTGCACTAGCGTGAGGCTGTTGCAGATTCAAACAGCCAAAATAAAACTATTGTAAAAACAAGGCACAAACCGAAAAAAACATGGCTGGTATTAGTTTATACTTACTTGTGGCTGATTAAACCGCTTACAGATCTTAAATATACTAATAGCATTTTCCTTTGAGGTCCTTAGTTTGCAACTCAATATAGGTACATTCCCTGAGGAAATCAATAGTTGCGTTCGGTTAATTTTTCTTTGTTCTGGTAAGGAACATTTTACGTATGACCACTTATTTAAAACCCTTCTGCTTCGTTAGATTTCAAGGGCATAAAGATTAATTAAGCAAATTGTTGGACGAAATTTTTTTTTGAATGACAACGGCTACTCATGGTGCAACTGAGTTCTGTATTTGACCATAAACAGAGCTATCATTTTTTTTCAATTCTCTTATTTTTGGCTCTTTGTCTTATTTAGTCTGTAATGTTATCGGGATTCAGGCCTTTTCACTACATAGTTCTATAAAAGATGTTGTATAGTGTAATCGTTAGCGTCCTGTAGGGCCGAGCAGGTGGGGAACTAACGGGTTTCCGAGTGTTGCGCTTCGCGGGTGACACCCATTGGGGGGGGGGGGGGGGGAATAGCAGTGTGCCGTCCAGGGTCTTAAACACTGACCTTATTTAGAAATAAGACAAAGGAAACTGTTCCCCTTTTAAAGGCCAAAGCTTGAAAAATGAGACCCAGCTCAAGGGGAAATACAAACTAAAAATTTAATGGCAAAGCACAAATCTTCCTTAAATCGTTTTCCTAACACTCAGAAGTAAAGTTCCGTTTTAACAGATTTGTTTCTCGTGTAATTTATGCACGTAAATTTTAGCTGATACAATAACATCAGCCTTTCTAGTAAGGATCATACCGGGAACACAACGCCAACAACGGCAAAAAAGATACCCTATTTAAGGATGCGTGGAGACCCTAAAAACAGTCCCCTATCAGGCGGCACATACCTATCTAGCCCCAATTTAGAAGAGTCCCCCCGGGTGGTGACATTAATTAGGAAACAGATGGTAAATAGTATCAATATAGTGTAATCTCAGTCAATAATAGAGAATTTTAGTTTCGACTGAAAAACCAACGCAATTGCATTTATAAGACTTATAACAACGGTTGGTTTTGTGGCCCAGCAGTTGTAAATAAACGTCTCCGCTGTTTCTCGTACACCTTCAAAGTAACATTTCTAGAAATTAAAGCAGTGGCAGGAACAATAACGAAGAATATGTCAGCTTCAATGCTTTCTGAGGCACAAGTCATCGCTTGGAGCTGTGCTCTTGCGTTAGAAGCTGTCGGTATTTTCCTGGGCAACTTGCTCACAATTGTTCTCTTCACCTTTAGGAAGAAGCTGCGAAAAAAGAAAAGCTTATATCTTGTTATGAATATGGCGTTTGCTGATCTGGTATGGGGAGGTGTAAGTCTCCCTTTATTTGTTTATTTAGTAACGGCGAATCGCAGTAGGTTATATTTTACAGAATTTCCAACTTGTCTTAAAATCATTTTTACGGTTTCCTCGATGGCCTCGTTTACTACCGCTGCTTTGATATCTGCTGAAAGATTTTACGCCTTTTTCTGGCCGCTGAAGCACCGAACACTTTCCACGCGAGAATACAAGCTTGTTATTTTGATGGCTTGGACATTGGCTATCGTATTTTCTACGGTTTATATATTGCTTTTCCGCTTGAGTCTGCGAGCTGTTTTCGTTTTCGCTACTTTATACGGCTTGTTACTAATTGTGACTATTTGCGGCCTCAACATCGTCATTTGGAGAAAGATTCAGCAAAAATCTGTTCCTTGTTACCAAAACAGACACATGCAAATCCAGCGTTTGACGAAAGCCCTGTCATTAGTATCTGTTGGTACCTTGAGTTCTTGGATCCCCGCAATTATTTTTTATTTGTTAAGATTTTTCGGTCAAAACACATCTTTAAACATTCTCCTTTTCACTTGTTTTATATATTCTTCCAGTTCCTTTTATCAACCCAATGGTGTACGCATTTAGAATTCCTGAGTTTAGGCAAGGTTTAAATTTGTTCTGTTTTAGGAGTCAGGAAAATATTAATGCAGAAAGAAATAATATGGCAGCCGATCACAATAATTTAAAGCTCACTTTCAAACAGGAAGTTATGGAAGATACAAAATTGTGACTAGCGGTGGAAGTTCGAGAAACTGAGACTTAAGACTGCACGGGGCGGGGCCAGGTGAGCCTTGCCCTCCCCTCCCTCCACTAATTGTAAGAGTGTTGAGCATGCGTTCTTTGCATGGGGACAACTTTATTGATTTCTATAGGCAATGTAAACAAACGACAATATCTTAAAGTAGTCATTCAAGTTTGACGAAATTTGGCAGAAATCTTGTTCAAATCTCATTTAGTTAAAGAAAGCATCAAATTAAAAGTTGGAAAAAGAAGTCAGAGACAGCCTGGTTTCGATGCGTTCTAAACTCGGTCAAAGCTGGACTCTACCATGAGCTGTGACGTCACCGAATTCCCAGTCTTTACGCGGACAACAGGGCAAGAGAGAACGCCTGGGCTGAATCTGAGAGACAATCAAGTACATGAAAGCTACTGATTCACTTAAAAAATTTAAACACTGATTGTTACATTTGGTTAAGTCACTGATTGCAAGCTGGGTGTAAATTCATAACTGAGAAAATTTAATGACTGGATTTTACGTGAACATAATACTGAAATTGAAAATGTAATGTTTGCTTTCAATCATCTATGTTGCCATACGGAACCTATTAAATTGAAAGTCTCATAAACATATTTTGTGCGTGCTAAATTTGAACTTCATAACTGCAACGAGCCTTGAAAAAGGTGTTCTGTCGCACTTAGTAATAATCGTAGCACTTTGTAATACCTGTCGCACTTTGTAATAAGATTCTCGCACTTTGTAACACCTATCGCACTTTGTAATAACGCTTGTCGCACTTTGTAATTAAAATAAACAAGTATCATGATCAAGAACAACAACAACAATAATGATGATGATGATGATGATAATAATAATAATAATAATAATAATAATAATAATAATAATAATAATAATTCACTGAACGGTTTTCAGCACCAATTTCTCAAGTGGGGACGTAGGAAAGTGCTCACATCAACTGTGGCCTTACGGCTTCAAAATCTTTGTGGAGAAGTACAACGTGCTCTTCCTATGAGGACGACCTCGAGACCATGTCGCAGTGAGATAGTGTTTATAACAGTGATAGTTCGTAATAATAGGACTTTGTATTAGAATTTAGCTGGTAACCGTATCGGCTTGTCCGTAAAAGTAAGGTGTTCTTCAGGCGAAAGGTGATTGTAGAAGCAAGTTAGACATTTTGAAAGTTTTACCAGCAGCACGGAGAACGAGGAATATTACAAAGGGTTGACAAGCCTGACAACACGACTTCCACCAACTTGTTTATTGCTTTTAATTCTCAGAGTTGAGCTTTTACAGAACGAGTATATCCTTTAGAGACTTTCCTGGTTTGGGCGATATAATTGGAGGTTCTTTGTCGATCTGTCTTAGAAGAAGTTGGTTCTCTATCAGTTGCCAGTGTTTCATGATAATGCTTTTAAGGCTAGGAATTGATGGTTGATTTTGCGTGACAAAGGGCAAAATCTTTTTCCCTCTTGAAGGTTCTTGTTGAAGTGCTTTTTTCTTGTTTTCAAACTGTATTTCAGAGAGAGAGAGAGACAGAGAGTTAGATTTAATAAATTTTGTGGATATCCTCTCTCTCTAAGGTGCTTTTGAAATTCCTTCAGTCTTTTTTGAAAATTTTCTTTTAAGGTGATTCCTGGGAAATGTGGCGCGCAATAAAACAGGTACTGCCTGGTACTAAAAAGTCGACTGTTTCTTCAATCTTTGAAAATGGGAAGTGGCACACCGAAAATCTCTCTGTCGCCAAGATCATGAACCAGTACTATGTCTCCGTCGGAAAAGTATTGGCAAAACCATTTCAAAACGTTTCGACTGTTTTCACTTCCAGCACCCTTCCTTTTGAATTCCACCTGGATAATGTTAATGTGAACTTCGTCCGTAATGCCCTTAAATCCTTAAAACCTAACAAAGCTGTTGGACTTGATAAGCTAATTAAGTGCTCGCTTGTTGAAGGATGCTTCTGACGTCGTCGCACAATTCTAACTGGTTTGATCAATAAATCTTTCACTGATGGAGTGTTTCCAGGGGTCTGGAAGTGTGCAATAAGTCATTAAAGGACAGGATAATTATCGACCGATTTCAATCTTACCAACTATAAGCAAGATCATAGAGAGATCAGCACATATTCACTTAAGTTCCTTTTTGGAAGAAAACAGATTATTATCACAATGACAGTTTGGCTTCCGACTAAAGCGTTCAACTTCCACTGCCTTAATCGCCTTTACAGATCAAGTCCTAGAAAGTATGGACAAAGAATGCGTGACGGGAAAAGTGTTCCTGGACCTTCGCAAGGCGTTTGACACCGTTGATCTTCTGCTCCTTATCAACAAACTCAAGTCACTAGAAGTAGCAGGGAAAAGCTTGGAATGGTTCCGCTCATATCTCTCTGGTCGAGTTCAATAATTGATGTGTGTTAATACATTGTCTCCCCCAGCAAAAATCACCATGGGAGTACCACAGGGCAGCATTTTGGGACCATTGTTATTCTTGGTGTATATCAATGGCATTCAATCTGAACTGCAGCACTCAAAGATGACGATGTTTGTTGATGACATGGTATTTTATTGTCATGAGAACTCGCCAACCAATTTGCAATCAAAACTCATTATGTAGACTTGGCAGCTATTACATCTTGGTTACATGACAATAAGCTGCCACTAATCGTTACCAAGTCGAAGTTTATGGTCATTGGAGGACGTAACAAACTAAGTCAATTTAATGACATAGCTCTTGTAGCAAACAATGATCAATTGGAGAACGTTACCAAATTCAAGTATCTAGGAGTGCAAACTAAAAAAGGTAAAGTTTTTCAGTGCTGACATTTTCCGGAAAGGCCTAAATCCCCAATCAGCATAGTCTCCTTTATCTCGCAATGGGTGTCCGGCCATTTTGAAATTTTGGCAAGAGGACGGTCCCATTTCATGTCGTAACTTGTTGACGTCATCAAGCCATGATGACGTCATTATTGTTCATTCAAAATGTTTCCAACGCTCATTACGCCCTTATTTGAAGATTCAAGAAATGAACTGTTGTTCATCCCTCAAAAGGCAGTTGAAACCCTTGTTCCAGTGGCACTTTTCTGAAGAGCGGGGAGTGGCAGCGGTAGACAGCTGTTTTGTTCTGTTTTATTCGCATCAGTAAAACATTATAGCTTGAGGTGTTGCACAACTAATCTTCACGATCTTACCTAATAAAATATGTATCCCGCAGTATGTAAAAAATATCAAGTAAAGACGCTTCATATTCATTTTAGATATTCTGGCTGATTACTGATCCCTAATAGTCTAAGTATAATGACAAATGAAATGACATTTTAGGGACAGAACTCTGCCGAGATTTCATTGTTACTTCAGCGTATTTGTATCATTCACTTTTAACTTTATATTTCGTTCTGGAAATGAACATTTTTTTGTTCTATTCTTCAAAACTAAGGGGAGCACTTAACATGTACAAATGTCCCGCTGCTTTCTTTAGGTTTAAACTGCATGAGTTTCCTTAAGGTTAGCCATGAATTATAGTCCCTTCTTCGATGATAATTTTCAGTCATGGAGGGAGTTGCATTTCGTTTAAATCTCAGAGTCAAAAAACTAGTTTGACCTTTTATTGAGCTCACAGCAATATAATAGCCGAATTCAGGCTTTTGTGCTCAAGCTATACATATCAAATTTAAAAAAATACTCGTAGCGTTCCCTGAGTTGGTGAATTAACTTATGTAAATGTTCTCCAAATGGAGCAGGTGGCGACTTATACAGTTCGGTTTTCGAAAACTGCTTTGCGGGTGATACCACTAAGCAAATGGTTTGTGCACCAGAGAGGTTAAATCTTTCATTATGTAGAAAACGGGACATCATTTAAAACCTATTCAGTCAACAATAATGGATTTTAGCCGTCAAATAATAAAAAAAAAAACTAGCAACTGCCTTGACAGAAACTGTTGGTGCTGACTGGATTAAGGTCGTTACAGAGCCCTGTCTTTTCACTGACATATTTTTGAAGATAAGTGACTGTTTGCAGTAAACTTTGCTAAGATGAATGTATCAGCTAGCACTTCTTCTTCTTCATTTTCATCAAGGGCGAAAATCTCTTCGAATGTACAAACCATCGCTTGGAGTTTTTTTTTTTCGGCGCAAGCTGTTGCTGTCGTAATGGGGAATATGCTCGCAATTGCACTCTTTGCATTTAACAAGAAGCTTCGAAAAAAGAAAAGCTTATATCTTGTTATGAATATGGCGTTTGCTGATCTGATGCAAGGAGGAATCTTTCTCCCTTCTTTTATTTTTTTCCTGGTGACTCCAGAAAACCAGATATCACATGAAAGATCCGCTTTTTTCCTTAAAATCATCCTCACGTTTTTCTCACTGGCCTCGTCTATCACCGCTGCTTTGATATCTGCTGAGAGATTTTATGCCATTTATTGGCCATTAAAGCACCGAACACTTTCTACGCGCGCATACAGGCTTGCTGTTTTGATGGTGTGGACGATGGCTATCCTGTTTTCCACGGTTTATGTCCTACTTTTCTGGAGCCCAATGGCGTTGTACAGTTTCCTGTGTTTATACGTCTTATTTCTAGCCCTGACTATCTGCGTCCTCAACATCGGTATTTGGAGAAAGTTCAAGCGGAAAACTCCTTCTCATCAACAAAACAGAGCCTTTCAACAGCAGCGCCTAACAAAAGCCTTATTATATGTATCTGTTTTTACTTTGATTTCGTGGATCCCAATATCTGTTTACAATTTAATAAGCTCCTTTGGATACAACATACATGACCACATTTTGCTGCTAACTTTGTTTATGTATCTTTCCAGCTCTTTTATCAATCCAGTGGTGTACGCAATAAGAATTCCTGAGTTTAAACAAGCTTTGCCGAATATGGTATGCTGTTTTAGAAGACGCGCGTTGATGGACAGCGAAGGAAATTTGGAAAGACTTAATATGGCCGCAGCCGACCACAATCATGCCCAACTCACTTTCGAACAGAAAATTGTACATGGAGGTCAGGACTCAAAATTGTGACCAACAGTTGAGATTTTACCCTCTGAGAAACTGCTTCCTCTGTGAACTAAGTGACCATTTCAAACCACTTGCAATTTCGGTTAAATCACAGGCGCCAAGAGTCCTGAGCAAGAGTCACGTACACGTTGTATTGTATAAAGTAGCATCAACACGGCTGTAAAGGTTAGGTTTTGTGTGGAAATCCCGAGAACAGATTCAAGACTCAGATAACGGAACGATACACAGAGGCTACCGATAAGGAAAAGCGGGCCACTCGCACCTTCACTCATCTTAACTTCTTTTAGATAATTTTCAAAACGAAATGAAGTGTTTCTCCCCAATTCGCCACGCGCGAATTAAGACCCTAACTGCGGACCGAAAAAGAAAAAATTAAATCAAGTCACTCGCGTGAAAATGAGGTAGATAGGGTTGATTTGAAAAAACTAAACTTACTCCTGGAAAGTTTTTAGCCTCATCCCTGGCACTTTCAATTTTAAGCAGTTAGTTACTGGTAATATCCTGCCAGTAGACCTACTGGCCCTGAAAGCCTGTTTCATTGGAGAAAGGAAACAAAAAAAAGTTGGGCAAATAAGTTTTAGTACAACTTATTTGAACTCTAATTGTACTGGTGTCCGTCAAATAAAATCAGTTACATACAAGAAATCAAGAATGTAAGCAATCAAGATAAGCTTAATTGGCAAGAAAATTCAATAATCATAACGTAGCACACAATAGAACTCAGCAGAACAAGGTAGCAGGCGTAAGAAGCTGTTTCGTTCGACGTATTAGAACTTTCAACAGGCCACAGATTGCACTAGCGTGAGGCTGTTGCAGATTCAAACAGCCAATTTAAAACTATTGTATAAACAATACACAAACCAAAACAAACATGGCTGGTATTAGTTTATACCTACTTGTGGCTGATTAAACCGCTTACAGATCTTAAATATACTAATAGCATTTTCCTTTGAGGTCCTTAGTTTGCAACTCAATATTTGCCTGCGTGCAGACGTCTCCTATTTCCTTTGTTGCACGCGTGCAACAAAGGAAATAGGAGACGTCTGCACGCAGGCAACTCAATATAGGTACATTTCCTGAGGAAATCAATAGTTGCATTCGGTTAATTTTTCTTTGTTCTGGTAAGGGACATTTTACGTGTGACCACCTATTTAAAACCCTTCTGCTTTGTTTGATTTGAAGGGTATAAAGATTAATTAAGCAAATTGTTGGACTAAATTTTTTTTGAATGACAACGGCTAATCATGGTGCAACTGAGTTCTGTATTTGACCATAGACAGAGCTTTCATTTTTTTTCAATTCTCTTTTTTTTTGGCTCTTAGTTGTCTTATTTAGTCTGTAATGTTATCGGGATTCAGGCTTCTTCACTATATAGTTCTATCAAAGATGTTTCCAATAAAATAACCTTGAATTTGTACAGTGTAATCGTTAGCGTTCTGTAGAGCCGAGCAGGTGGTGAACTAACGGGTTTCCGGGTGTTGCGCTCCCCGGTGACACCCAAAGGGGGGAGGGGGATAGCAGTGTGCCATCCAGGGTCTTAAACACTGACCCTATTTAGGAATGAGACAAAAAAAATTGTTCCCCTTTTAAAGGCCAAAGCTTGAAAAATGAGACCCAATTCAACATATAAACTAAAAATTTAATGGAAAAGCACAAATCTTCTTCAAGTCGTTTTTCTAACGGTAACACATGATTTGTAACTCATGTAATTTACGCACGTACATTTTAGCTGATACAAAAACATTAGCCTTTCTAGTAAGGATCACACCGGGAACACAACGCCGACAAGGGCAAAAAAGATACCCTATTCAAGGATGCATGGAGACCCTAAAAAACAATCCCCTATCAGGCGGCACATACCTATCTAGCCCCAATTTGGAAGAATCCCTCGGGGGGTGACATTATATTACTTAGCAAACAGATGGTAAAAAGTGTTAATATGGTGTAATCTCAGTCTACAATAATAGATTTTAGTTTCGACTGAAAAACCAACGCGATTGCATTTATAACAACGCCTGGTTTTGTGGCCCGGCAGTTGTAAATAAACTTCACCGCTGTTTCTCGTTCACCTTCAACGGTAACATTTCTAGAAATTAAAGCAATGGCAGGAACAATAATGAAGAATATGTCAGCTTCAACTTCGTTACTCAATAATTCCTTTTCAGCCATGGACGAAATGCTTTCTGAGGCACAAGTCATCGCTTGGAGCTGTGCTCTTGCGTCAGAAACTGTCGTTATTTTCCTGGGAGACTTGCTCACAATTGTTCTCTTCATATTTAACAAGAAGCTGCGAAATAAGAAAAGCTTATATCTTGTTATGAATATGGCGTTTGCTGATCTGGTGTTGGGAGGTGCAAGTCTCCCTTTATTTGTTTATTTAGTAACGGCGACTCGCAGTAGGTTATATTTTTCAGAATTTCCAACTTTTCTTCAAATCATTTTTACGGTTTCCTCGATGGCCTCGTTCACTACCGCTGCTTTGATATCTGCTGAAAGATTTTACGCCGTTTTCTGGCCGCTGAAGCACCGAACACTTTCCACGCGAGAATACAAGCTTGTTATTTTGATGGCTTGGACATTGGCTATCTTATTTTCTACGGTTTACATATTGCTTTTCCGCTTGAGTCTGCGAGCTTTTTTCGCTTTCGCTGCTTTATACGGCTTGTTACTAATTGTGACTATTTGCGGCCTCAACATCGTTATTTGGAGAAAGATTCAGCAAAAATCTGTTCCTTGTCACCAAAACAGACAAATGCAAATCCAGCGTTTGACGAAAGCCCTGTCATTAGTATCTGTTGGTACCTTGAGTTCTTGAATCCCCGCAATTATTTTTTATTTGTTTAGATTTTTCGGTCAAAACGCATCTTTAAACATTCTCCTTTCCATTTATTTTGTACATTTTTCTAGTTCTTTTATCAATCCAATGGTGTACACCTTAAGAATTCTTGAGTTTAGGCAAGGCTTGAATTTGTTCTGTTTTAGAAGTCAGGAAAATATTAATGCAGGAAGAAATAATATGGTAGCCGATCACAATAATTTAAAGCTCACTTTCAATCAGGAAGTTATGGAGGATACAAAATTTTGACTAGCGGTGGAAGTTCGAGAAACTGAGACTTAAAACTGCACGGGGCGGGGCCAGGTGAGCCTTGCCCTCCCCTCCCTCCGCTTTTTGTACGAGTGTTGAGCATGCGTTCTTTGGGGATAACTTTGTTGATTTCTATAGGCAATGTAAAAAAACGACAATATCTTAAAGTAGTCATTCAAATTTGACGAAATTTGGCAGAAATCTTGTTCAAATATCATTTAGTCAAAGAAAGCATCAAATTAAAAGTTGGATAAAGAAGTCAGAGACAGCCTGGTCTCCCTGTGTTCTCGACTCGGTCAAAGCTGGACTCTACCATGAGCTGTGACGTCACCGAATTCCCAGACTTCGCGCGGACAACAGGGCAAGAGAGAACGCCTGGGCTGAATCTGAGAGACAATCAAGTACATGAAAGCTACTGATTCACTTAAAAAAGTTAAAAACTGATTGTTACGTTTGATTAAGTCACTGATTGCAAGCGGGGTGTAAATTCCTAACCGAGAAAATTTAATGACTGGATTTTGCGTAAACATAATACTGAAACTGAAAATGTAATGTTTGCTTTCAATCATCTATGTTGCCATACGAAACCTATTAAATGTAAAGTCTCATAAATATATTTTGTGCGTGCTAAATTTGAACTTCATAACTGCAACGAGCCTATGAAAAAGGTGTTCTGTCGCACTTAGTAATAATCGTAGCACTTTGTAATAAAATTTTCGCACTTTGTAACACCTATCGCACTTTGTAATAACACTTGTCGCACTTTGTAATAAAAGAGCTGTCGCACTTTGTAATAACAGACCATCGCAATTGTAATAAAAATAAACTGTCGCACTTTGTAATAAACTTGAAATGGATGGTCGGAGGACAAGTGAGCCCAATAATAAGTATCATCATCAAGAACAACAACAACAACAACAACAATAATGATGATGATGATAATGATGATAATAATAATAATAATAATAATAATAATAATAATTCACTGAACGGTTTTGAGCAGGCCGTTATCGATTGTGCTTTAAAAAGTAGCATGCTCACATCAACTGTGGCCTTCCGGCTTCAAAATCTTTGTGGAGAAGTACAACGTGCTCTTCCTATGAGGACGACCTCGAGACCATGTCGCAATGAGATAGTGTTCGTAACAGTGAGAGTTCGTAATAATAGGACTTTGTATTGGAATTTAGCTGCTATCCGTATTATCGGCTTGTCTTCAAAAGTAAGGTGTTCTTCAGGCGAAAGTTGATTGTAGAAGCAAGTTAGACATATTGAAAGTTTTACCAGCAGCACGGAGAAAGAGGAACATTACAAAGGGTTGACAAGCCTGACATCACGACTTCCACCAACGTGTTTATGGCTTTTAATTCTCAGAGTTAAGCTTTTACAGAACGAGTATATCCTTTAGAGACTTTCCTGGTTTGGGCGATATAATTGGAGGTTCTTTGTCGACCTGTCTTAGAAGAAGTTGGTTCTCTATCAGTTGCCAGTGTTTCATGAAAATGCTTTTAAGGCTAGGAACTGATGATTGATTTTGCGTGACAAAGGGCAAAATCTTTTTCCCTCTTGAAGATTCTTGTTGAAGTGCCTTTTTCTTGTCTTCAAAGTGTATTTCAGAGAGAGAGAGAGAGAGAGAGAGAGAGAGAGAGAGAGAGAGTTAGATTTAATAAAATTTGTGGATATCCTCTCTCTCTAAGGTGCTTTTGAAATTCCTTAATTCTTTTTTGAAAATTTTCTTTTGAGGTGATTCCTGGGAAATGTGGCGCGCAATAAAACAGGTACTGCCTGGTACTAAAAAGTCGACTGTTTCTTCAATCTTTGAAAATGGGAAGTGGCACACCGAAAATCTCTCTGTCGCCAAGATCATGAACCAGTAATTTGTGTCCGTGGGGAAAATATTGGCAAAACCATTTCAAAATGTTTCTAATGTTTTTACTTCCAGCACCCTTCCTTTTGAATTCCACCTGGATAATGTTAGTGTGAACTGCGTCCGTAATTCCCTTAAATCCTTAAAACCCAACAAAGCTGTTGGACTTGATAAGCAAATTAAGTGCTCGCTTGTTGAAGGATGCTTCTGACCTCATCGCCCAATTCTAACTAGTTTGATCAATAAATCTTTCACTGATGGAGTGTTTCCAGAGGTCTGGAAGTGTGCAAAAGTCACTGCATTATTTAAAGATGGAGATAAGTCATTAAAGGATAATTATCGACCGATTTCAATCTTACCAACTATAAGCAAGATCATAGAGAGATCGGCACATATTCAGTTAAGTCCTTTTTTGGAAGAAAACAGATTATTATCACAATCACAGTTTGGCTTCCGACTAAAGCGTTCAACTTCCACTGCCTTAATCGCCTTTACAGATCAAGTCCTAGAAAGTATGGACAAAGGATGCGTGACGGAAACAATGTTCCTGGACCTTCGCAAGGCGTTTGACACCGTTGATCATCTGCTCCTTATCAACAAACTCAAGTCACTAGGAGTAGCAGGGAAAAGCTTGGAATGACTTCGCTTATCTCTCTCTGGTCTAGTTCAACAATCGATGTGTGTTAATGCATTGTCTCCCCCAGCAAAAATCACCATGGGAGTACCACGGGGCAGCATCTTGGGACCATTGTTATTCTTGGTGTATATTAATGGCATTCAATCTGAACTGCAGCACTCAAAGATGACGATGTTTGCTGATGACATGGCATTTTATTGTCACGGGAACTCGCCAATCAATTTGCAATCAACGCTCAATGCAGACTTGGCAGCTATTACATCTTGGTTACATGACAATAAGCTGACACTAATCGTTACCAAGTCGAAGCTTATGGTCATTGGAGGATGTAACAAACTAAGTCAATTTAATGACATAGCTCTTGTGGCCAACAATGATCAATTGGAGAACGTTACCAATTCAAGTATCTTGGAGTGATCATAAACCAGCATCTTTCTTGCCATGACCACATTGAACAACTACATAGTAAAATAGCAAAGAGACTTTAAGGTGTCTTAAAGCGAATCAAGCAACTTCTCCCAGTTTATGCAAGAAGGATCTATGTGTCAACAATTAATGGTTATTCCTATTCTTGAATATGCAAGTATCGTATGGGGTGACAAAAATAACAAAGTTTTAATGGATGCTATCCAAGTTCTTCAGAATAAAGCAGCCAAGCTAGTTCTGAATCGAGCGACGCATTCTTCGTCAACTCAAGCACTTCTAGATCTTAACTGGATGAATCTATCAACCAGAAGATTAATGCAACGGTATTTTTATATGCATAATTTTATTAATGACAGTGAAGAAACAGTATGATTACTCGAGGCTCAGACCATCATAGCCATAACACCCGCTCCGAGGAAACTACTAGATCTTTTAGATCATACACAAACTGGGGTCTACTCAGATCCTTACACATAGTGCATTGACATGCTGGAATTCCCTTCCAGAAGACCATGAGATGTCTACCTTATAATGCTTTTAAAATCTCATTACTTAAACATTTTAAATCTCAATAAGTTCGCTTAGTGTGACATTTTTTAGTTCATTTATTTTAATATTTTGTCATTTTTAGTACTGTAGTTTTTAGTTTTTATGCAGTGCCCTATTGAAAACCACATTATGTGACATAGGCCATCTGTAAAAAGTGTCTGAAGATAATTTTTCCATGAATTGGAATGAATAAGTTGTTATTATTGTTATTATTATTTCTATTAATAATAATAATAATAATAATAATATTATTATTATTATTATTATTAATATTATTGTTGTTGTTGTTGTTGTTGTTGTTGTTCCTTGTCCTCCGACCATCCATTTCAAGTTTATTACAAAGTGCGATTGAACAAACAGCCGATTGTATTGACTGGTTACCACCCACGACCCGGCTATCAAACTGTGTTCAGCCACGCTAATTTTTCTTTTCTTCGATTTGAACTGACTTACGTATAGCATCTGGGCATTTAGCTAGCTTTCTTTGGAAGATGACGTGAAATTTAATAAAATTTGATCCAGCCCCAGCTTTTCAAATAAGGTGGATAGCGCTATCTGAGCTATCCACCAGCGGATAACAGTACCATAAACACCAGTACATGGCTGAATCCGCAAGAGGGCAAGATAAAGAGAATCCTTTGTACTGATTGCCTACCTTTAGTTAGTAAGTTTTCCCACCTTAATGCCGCAAGAAAAAGTTCTCTTTATGGCTAAATAGTAAATCCTTTATTCACTTGGCTTGTTCGGTCTTGAGATTGCTGGATATAGCCCTTTGTCACGTGGCGGCCATCTTGTCTCAAGAGATTTAAAAAGCTTTGTTTATGCCCGGCTAGCCTCGTTCTCTCCACGAGGCTAGCCGGGCATAAACAAAGCTTTTTAAATCTCTTGAGACAAAATGGCTGCCACGTGACAAAGGGCTATTGGCGTGGTTCATGTTGAAGAAGTGTTGAGCATGCGTACTTAGGGAGCAATGCGAGAAAGCTTGTTATGTTGTCTTTCATAAACAATGTAACAATATAATAAGGCATTTCTGGAAAGAAATAAAACGTTAACTTGACGTTTTATTTGTTCCAACATGTACATCTTCAGAAATAATTAACCGTAATTAACGGTTGGATAACAACAGAAATTTAAAAGTAGAATAATTAACTAATTAAAGAAACAATAGACTATGACATAATGTAGGAAAATTTGCATATAAATAAAGCATGGAAACTAAAAAAGGTAAAGTTTTTCAGTGCTGACATTTTCCGGAAAGGCCTAAATCCCCAATCAGCATAGTCTCCTTTATCTCGCAATGGGTGTCCGGCCATTTTGAAATTTTGGCAAGAGGACGGTCCCATTTCATGTCGTAACTTGTTGACGTCGTCAAGCCATAATTACTTCATTATTGTTTATTCAAAATGTTTCCAACGTTCATTACGCCCTTATTTGAAGATTCAAGAAATGTACGGTTGTTTCAGATTCGTACCCAGTCGCTATTTATCTGTTTTGGGGGTGAGAGAAGATTGGGGGCTAGGTTGAGGCGCGTGCGGGGTGTCCTGGGAAGGGACGACCCCATGACACCCCGCGCGCGCTTCAACCTAATCCCCAATCTTCTCTCACCCCAAAAACACATAAATAGCGACTGGGTACGAGTCTGCGGTTGTGTATCCCATTTTGGCAAAGGAATCTGCTATCTTAGTTAGTGCCCATCGCGGTACCGTGAGTTTGTAGGTAGAGCTTTCCATTGAACTGGAAGGAATTTTCTTTGCGGATTAATCAAAGCACAGTTCTCGCAGGGAATGTGTAGGAATAGGTGGGTTGCTTCGTAGAAATGTTCTTACGCTCTGCAAACTATTTCAGTGCTCTCGATATGTGGTATATGACGTATTGTTGTAAAAAAACTTGTGACATACATCAAAAGAAGACTTGAGATGTTCGATTTCACCTTTAGCTTTTCAATAAAATTTACAGGGTCGCTGGTATCTTTAGTTACTTCCTAGATATAGAGAATACCTCATGGAAAGTGCCGGCGTACGGTATTTACGCACGAGTTGTTGACGTATCAGAAATCGAACGAGTGAGCGCAGCGAACGAGTAAGATTTCTGATACAAAAACATCGAGTGCGTAAATACCGTACAAAGCACTTTCCATGTGGTATTGTGTTTATTATATACATACTGAGACATTCATCATTTTGGCGACCTTTTTATTTCAAATGTGTCAAAAATGCTAAACACACTTACCGCAAAATGACAACGAAAACGAAGTATCAGCTTTTTAGTAAAAACATTTGTTAAAAACATAAATGACGGTGAGGATATGAGGTAATCCAAGAACTATAAGCAATCTTAACTGTTTGTTCTCAATGCACAATTGAAAATGAGTGAATTTAAGTAAAATGGCCGGTTTCAATATAAGCTTAAGCTTAAATGAAAGGCAAAGTAGCTCCAACAAAAAGCACAACAAAAGCTTACGTCTCGTTCTGTTTATCCCTTTCCGCTGTTGTTTCGCCGGCTCTCTACCGTTTTCTTTATCGACAGTGAAACAAACGAAACTATTCCACCCCATTTCCGGAATGTTTTTCACTTTTTTAGCGAGAAAAACTCTTTGAGTAAAACTTTTCTCTTTGAATGAGTGCGAAGCGGCGCTGCAAGCTGCAATAAAAGGCGGGAATTTTGGCGCGAAACTCACACATCTCTGTGGCTTCTGATTGGACGTATCATTTTTCTCACACGTGAAAAAACATCGTTCACGATTCTGATTGGACGTATCATTTTTTTCACGTGTGAGAACCATCGTTCGCTCCTCTGATTGGCTAGAACTAATTTGCGTACGAAAATTTACGACATAGCTTTTTGGTGAGTATTTCTCAGTATGTATATAATAAAGATAGATATGCTCTTCTTTCTGAAAAAAGATAATGTTGGTCCATGTCGGTAGTCGGTAATTTTTTCCCGTTTTGTAGGTAGTCAGTAATATTTTTCTCCCTTTGTCGCTAGTCGCTCAACCATAGGCCTAGATACAATAACCGGATATTTTTTAAAATATTTAGAAGATTTTGAGATATTTAGAAAACCTCATGATATTAAGGAAAAAAAATGATATTCAGAATTTTGTTAAGAAAAAAGTACTGATGAAATCATGTTTTTTCTAGGAAGCTACTTCAATGCTAATTAGGGCATGGGCATTTCAGTGACAGAAATTCAAACAAATCTCGACACATGGGCCTGTTGTAATCAGATTCAGCAGTATTCCCCATGATAATGATAATTATGCAATGTGGCTGATGTTCAACAAAATGGCTAATAACGTCCTCTGAGTCACGCACAAACCAAACAGCAGTAGTGTCCCGTTTAGACCACTTTAGACCTCCAGCACCTAATGGTCTTTCACGAACTCTGCCTGTAATAAAGTGCAGTGCCCTAGTCTTCTTGTAGGCTGAGGGGTACAGTAAATAAGGCTGACTTTATGCGGAATTGTTTATTTGCTGAAATTTGTGTTGCCATTTTGGAAAAAAGGATATTTTTTTGTGTGTTTTTACTGTAACGTTTATGAAATGAAGCCAGATATTTTAGAAATATTTAGAAAAACATTTCGAGATATTTAATCGGAAAAAAATCAGGAATTTCCGGAAACATATTTAGCCGATTTTTCGTGATACTTATATCTAGGCCTACAGTTAACCCCATTCACACTTTTAAAAAGAAATCCATTAGGAAATTGAGTAATTCAAATTTTCAATTGACAGAAACCTTGTACCAGAATAATTTAAACAATACTTCAATCTTTTTTACACTTTTCAAGAGCAATAGATATAATTAGTTTTCTGTAATAACACCAAGGACAATTTTTTACGGGAGCCTTAGAAGAAAATAAATGTCACATTTCACTTGAAATGTGAAAACACAGAAAAAATTCTGAAAACTTCATGTGTAAGATGTCATTTCGAGAAATTTGACATTTATTTTCTCGGGCTTCCATGAGAAATTTTGTTTGGTGTTATTACAGATAGCTCATAACCCTTCAAAAATGTGAAAAAGAATGCAATATGCTGTAAAATTATTTTGGTACAAAGATTTTGTTAAAAGTTAAAATTACTCAATTTCCTGATGGATTCCTCCTTTACATGTGCAAGTGGACCGCTGCTTCCTTTGGGTTTAAACCGCATGAGTTTCCTTAATTAAGGTTTGGCTGGAATTACAGCCCCTTCCTCGATGATAATTTCTTTGAATCAAAATTGTCGCGACGACGCTATTCATGGAGGGAGTTGCAGTTCTTTTAAATCTCAGCGTTGAAAAATCAGTTTGGCCTTTCATTGCCCTCAAGATGGAACAGGTGGCGACTTATATAGTTTGGTTTTCGAAAACTGCTTTGCGGATGACACCACTAAGCAAATGGACCGAGCATCAGAGAGGTTAAATCTTTCAATATGTAGAAAACGGACATTCAGCCTATTCAATCAATAAGCCTATTCAGTCAACAATTATGGATTTTAGCCGTCAAATAATAAAAACAAGCAATTGCATTGACAGCAACACCTGGTGCTGACTGGATTTAGGTCATTACAGGACTCTGTTACTTCACATATTATTGAAGATAGCTGACTGTTTGCAGTAAACTTTGCAATGACGAATGTATCAGCTAACACTTCTTCTTCTTCATTTTCATCAAGGGCGAAAATCTTTTCGAATGCACAAACCATCGCTTGGAGTTTTGCTTTTTCGGCGCAAGCTGTGGCTGTCGTCATGGGGAATATTCTCGCAATTGCGCTCTTTGCATTTAACAAGAAGCTTCGAAAAAAGAAAAGCTTATACCTTGTTATGAATATGGCGTTTGCTGATCTGATGTTGGGAGGAATCTTTCTCCCTTCTTTTATTTTTCTCCTGATGACTCCTGAAAACAAGACATCATATGAAAGATCTTTTTTCCGCAAAATCATCCTCACATTTTTCTCACTGGCCTCGTCTATTACCGCTGCTTTGATATCTGCTGAGAGATTTTACGCCATTTATTGGCCATTAAAGCACCGAACACTTTCTACGCGAGCATACAAGCTTGTTATTTTGCTTGTGTGGACGTTGGCTATCCTGTTTTCCACGGTCTATGTCCTACTTTTCTGGAGCCCAATGACGTTATACAGTTTCCTGTGTTCATACGTCTTGTTTCTAGTCCTGACTATCTGCGGCCTCAACATCGGTATTTGGAGAAAGTTTAAGCAGAAAACTCCTTCTCATCAACAAAATAGAGCCTTTCAACAGCAACGCTTAACAAAAACATTGTTATATGTATCTGTTTTTACTTTGATATCGTGGATCCCAATATCTCTTTGCAATTTAATAGGCTCCTTCGGATACAACATACATGACCACATTTTGCTGCTAACTTTGTTTATGTATCTTTCCAACTCTTTTGTCAATCCAGTGGTGTACGCAATAAGAATTCCTGAGTTTAAACAAGCTTTGCCGAATATTGTATGCTGTATTAGAAGACGGGCATTGTTGGGCAGCAAAGGAAATATAGAAAGACTTAACATGGCCGCAGCCGACCACAATCATGCCCAACTCCCTTTCGAACAGAAAATTGTACATGGAGGTAATGACACAAAATTGTGACCAGCAGTGGAAGTTTTACCCTGAGAAACTGCTTACTAGTCTTTTTACATAAAAAAAAGCCGTTTCACTTTATGAGCTAAGTAATCATTTCAAAAACCACTTGCAATTTTGGTTGAAGCGCAGGCATTAAAAGCTCTATGCAAGAGTCACGTACGTGTTGTATTGTATAAAGTAGTATCAACACGGCTGCAAATGTTACGGGTTTTGTGTGGAAATCCCGAGAACAGATTCAAGACACAGATAATGGAATGATACGCAGAAATTATCAATAAGGAAAAGCGGGGCACTCGCACCTTCACTTATCTTAACTTCTTTTAGATAATTTTCAAAACAAAATGAAGTGTTTCTCCCCAATTTTGCAACCCGCGAATTAAGGCCCTAACTGCTGCCCGAAAAATAAAAATAAAAAACTGGAATTCAATCAAGTCACTCGCGTAAAAAATGAGGTCACCGTAGGTTTGATTTGAAAAAACTAAACGTACCCCTGGAAAGTTTTTAGCTACACCCCTGGAACTTTCAATTCTAAGCCGCTATTTACTGGCATGCAATATCCTGCCAGAAGACCTACTTGGCATTGAAAGCCTCTCTGGAGAAAGAAAACAAAACAAATTTGAGCAAACAAGTTTTAGTAAAACTTATTTGAAAGCTCGTGCTGGTGTCCGTCAAATATAATCAGTCACGTATAAGCAATCAAGATAAACTTAAAAGTATAAATAATGACAAGAAAAAAAACAAGACTGGCACTTTTGGCTAATAAATTTCTTACAGATCCTAATAAAGTATACTTGATAAATTTTTGTTCCAGATCATTGCTACTTTTCCCAGTGGTTTCAAAGAATAGTTACTGATTTCCTCATGGTTCTAATTTTTCCCTACCTCTTGTGGGAAGGAACGAGTATTCTCCCTTTAATTTCACGCCACTTCGTTTGATTTGAAGCTTAGCTGCAATTAAATTAATCCCAGTTTTAGACGACAATTACTTTCAAAACCGAAATTTTTTCGCGATCACGGCCACTCCTGGTTCTTTGACTAAGTTCTATCGAGTTACCGTTTCCTTCAGTCTTAACTAAAATATTTTACACTTTTATTTTATGGTTGTATAAAAAGATATTTCTTATGATAATAAAAAAAATTACGGTCCTCGTTAGCATGATATTTTGTGGAGAACAGGTGGTCAATTCATATAATCAGTTGCTAAAAATTGTGCTTTGTACGTGACATTACTACGCAAACAGAGAGACTGTGTACACAAACCAGGCCATTTTATTGTGGGAAAAGAGGTTTCATTTTAGACAGCTGACGGTTAAGGATAAAGGATTTTAGCTTCAAATAAAAAAACTAGCGCGACTGTCTTTACCCCAAGATTTGGCATTAGGTCCAGGTTATTTACATGTCCTTGTTTCTCGCTCCTCTTTGATGTAACGTTTGTAACAAACAATGGCAAATATCTTAGCTACACCTTCCTATCCCAATAATTCCCCATAACCGAAATCTTTTCTAAGGCACAGGTCACATACATAATCAGCTCCAGCTTTAACTTTGAGTGGAAAACCAACTCAACTGCCTCTACAATAGCATTTGACATTAGGGAGCCCGGTTGTTAAACGTTTTTGTTTCTCGCTCGCCTTTCAAGCAACGTCGACCAATATGTCACCTTCAGCTGCCTCACTCAATGATTCTCTATCAACTATGACCGAAATCCTTTCTAAAGCACAGGTCATCGCTTGTAGTTGTGGTCTTGCGTCGGAAGCAGTTGTTATTATGGCGGGAAACTTGGTCCGTGGGTCATTCGTCCATTTAACTTTCAATTTAAATACAAAAATTGAAAATCGATGTTAATTTTTTTGATTTTTCAATTTTTTTTCTTCCTGTATAATGGATAAACATGTTTCATACCTTTTTTTACCGTTTTCCCCCGTAAAAAAATATGAGAAAATAAACACACAACTCTTATTTTCTACAGTCAATGTTAAAAAGATTACCGAACCATGGATATTTTAGCTATTCGCGGGAAAACCATTTCTGCAGTAATTTGTCAATTACAGTGACGTGAATTCGGAAGAAAATTCAAAATTGAATGTCGTGATCAATTTTGAATTTGTGTTTTTCGGAATAAGAATTGATCAGTGGATCGCATTGCAACTGACAAAAGTACGAAGACGCGAGGACCCAAGTGCTGAAGTGCCCAGGAGGGGAGGAGGGTGTAGGGACTTAAGTGAGAAGGAAGGAGAAAGGGCCCTTTTACTTGTCCATGCTAGCCTCATTTACAGGGCTTATTTTGGCCTAGACGGGTATGTCCCACTGATCAGGTTGTGGATGTCTGGCTAACCAGCTCTAACCGGCTCCAGTCAATTTCACTGTTTAGCGCCTTTGGTTGGTTGGTTGGCGATGAGCGGTGTACATGTGCGGTCCCAACAATTAAATTCCATGATGTTAGTTTAAATTGAAGGCCTCGGCGGCACAACCATACCCAGAGGGAAATGCCAACTAATAATTTAATGGAAAAGCACAAGTCTTCCTTAAATCGTTTTGCTAACACTCAGAAGTAAAGTTCCGTTTCAACAGATGATTTGTTTCTCGTGTAATTTACGCACGTAAATTTTAGCTGATACAATAACGTTAGCCTTTCTAATAAGGATCACACCGGGAACACAACGCCAGCAAGGGCAAAAAAGATACCCTATTTAAGGATGCATGGAGACCCTAAAAACAGTCCCCTATCAGGCGGCACATACCTATCTAGCCCCAATTTGGAAGGATCCCCCCGGGTGGTGACATTACTTAGCAAACAGATGGTAAAAAGTATCAATATGGTGTAATCTCAGTCAACAATAATGAATTTTAGTTTCGACTGAAAGACCAACGCAATTGCAATTATAAGACTTAACAACTGTTGGTTTTGTGGCCGGGCGGTTGTTTATATACGCCTCTGTTTCTCGTACATCTTCAAAGTCACGTTTCAAGAAATTAAAGCAAAGACAAGAAGAATAATGAAGAATTTGTCAGCTTCGACTTCGCCACTCAATAATTCCTTTTCAGCCATGGACGAAATGCTTTCTGAGGCACAAGTCATCGCTTGGAGTTGTGCCCTTGCATCAGAGGCTGTCGTTACTGTCGTGGGAAACCTGCTCACAATTGTCCTCTTCACATTTAACAAAAAGCTGCGAGCTAAGAAAAGTTTATATCTTGTCATAAATATGGCGTTTGCTGATCTGGTGTTGGGAGGTGGAAGTCTCCCTTTATTTGTTTATTTCATGGTGACTCGCAGCAGGTTATATTTTTCAGAATTTCCAAGTTTTCTTAAAACCATTTTTGTGGTTTCCTCGATGGCCTCGTTCACTAACGCTGCTTTGATATGTGCTGAAAGATTTTACGCAGTCTTTTGGCCGCTGAAGCACCGAACAATTTCCACGGTGCGAGTATACAAGCTTGTTATTTTGACGGCTTGGACATTGGCCATCTTTTTTTCCACGGTTTACATCCTACTCTTCCTCTTGCCGAGTCCGCGGGCTGTTTTCGCTTTCGGTACTTTATACAGCTTGCTTCTAATTGTGACTATCTGCGGCCTCAGCATCATCATTTGGAGAAAGATTCAGCAAAAATCTGTTCCTTGTCACCAAAACAGAGACACGCAAATCCGGCGTTTAACTAAAGCCCTGTCGTTAGTATCTGTTGTTACTCTGAGCACTATGATCCCTGCAATTATTCTTAATTTGTTAAGAATATTCGGTCAAAAGATATCTTCAAACACTCTCGTTTTCACTTATTTTATATATTTTTCCAGATCTTTTATTAATCCAATGATGTACGCATTAAGAATGCCTGAGTTTAGGCAAGGTTTGCATTTGTTCTGTTTTAGAAGTCAGGAAAATATTAATGCAGGAAGAAATAATATGGCAGCCGATCACAATAATTTAAAGCTCACTTTCAAACAGGAAGTTATGGAAGCTACAAAATTGTGACTAAGAAGTGGTGGAAATTCGAGAAACTGAGACTTAACCGTGCCAGGGCGGGGCCAGGTGAGCCCTGCCCTGCCGTCCCTCCACTTTTTGTACGAGTGTTAAGCATGCGTTCTTAGGGGACAACTTTGGCAATGTAAACAAACGAAAATATCTTAAAGTAGTCATTCAAAGTTTACGAAATGTGGAAGAAATCTCGTTCAAATATCATTTAGTCAATGAAAGCATCAAATTAAGAGTTGGAAAAAGGAGTCTGAGACAGCCTGGTCTCCATGCGCTCTCGGCTCGGTCAAAGCTGGAATCTACCGCGAGCTGTGACGTCACCGAATTCCAAGACTTCGCGCGGACAAGGAGGCAAGAGAGAATGCCTGGGAACTAGGCTGAATCTGAATCGACACAATCAAGTACATGAATGCTATTCACTTAAAAATTTTAAAAACTGATTATTACATTTGGTTAAGTTGTTTGTTTTTAAATAAATAGATAAGACGTACTGATTGCAAGCTGGATGCAAATTCATAAGGAAATCTAATGACTGGATTTTACGCAAACCTAATACTGAAATTAAAAATGTAATGTTTGCTTTCAATAACCTTTGTTGCCATAAGAAACCTAATAAATGTAAAGTCTCATAAGTATATTTTACGCGTGACAAATTTAAATGAACTTGATAACTTCAACGAGCCTACTATACCAGCCTAATGAATGGTTACCAGAGTCAGCACCTATCAAACTGTGTATAGCCACGGCAATTTTTCTTTTCTTCGATTTAAACTGACTTAGGGACCGGTCATTATTTATCACCTGGGGGGGTCGGAGGATCTTGGGGGGGATCACTTGATTTTTAGGAGAACAGAGGGGGGGATCAGTCGTAACTGAGAGCCCAAAAGGGGGGGATCACTGAAAATTTTGGAAGGATTCAGAGGGGGGACCACTCAAATCTGCTTGAACAATGCCAGTTTGAAAGCATACAACATAAATGTGCCCATTCTGCTGGGAGATGATAGCATTTGCAATCTCAATTTGTTCTAACACAACTTTATTTAAAAAACGGAAGTCTGTCACACTGGCGAATGTGTGCATTTCAATTTATATCGAGAAAGCTTTGTTTTAACGCTTTTATATTTTTCCTTTTATAACGTGCTCATGACTTAGCTAATATTCATCTTTAGAAATGACAGGTGAATTCTAAATTGTGAACTATATAAACTTCTGATAACTGAAACATTGTAAAAAGCGTGTTTGTTTAAACATAAACCATTAATTGCTTCTCCAGGAATGGGTTTCCTGTGTCAGCTCTATACTAAATTCGATTCAACTGCTTCATCTGCCTCATCTTGAGCCTCATCATCCCATTCAACAACTTCATTTGCCTCTTGAGCCTCGTCATCCGATTCAACAGCAACATTTAGTCCCCTTCGGCAGGTTGACCCTGGACTTTGTGCGCTTAAAATGGCCGCTACTTGCTCTAGATTTTTTGCTAGGAAACTTCTTTGACAGGTTAATATGCGCTGTTGTCAACTTGTTGGATGCGGACTGAAGTTCCTCGTGCAGTGTAGTGATTCGCCTATGTGCCTCTTCTAAATAGGCCAACTCATCGCCTGCAAATGACTTTAGAGTGTGGTCCTCTGAAAATTGCCGCTAAATACGACCTGCTGATAGGGACTTGGCGGACTGCTATTTGGCACTCTAAAAAAAGTAACTTTGCAGTTTCAAGCACTGATTGCAGTTTCAAGCACTTTGCAATTTTAAGCAAGATTGCTTGTATGTCAACTGAATTCAGATGTCTGGATCCAGACTAGAAAAAGACACGGATCAAGAGACACTTAAAAAAAGACTGAGCGATAACGGCTTTATTATGCTGTAAGTACATCATAGTTACTACCTGTAAGTACATCATAGTTACTACCTGTATATGAACGTTTAAAACACTAAATATACACGTCGAAAGGTGAATATGGGTACAAAGACATGGGGGGGGGGGGATCACGAAAGTTATATATAGTTATGAGGGGGGATCACTTCAATAAAATAGCATTTAAAGGGGGGATCGGCTAAATTTCATCGTGTTTAGCCCAAAATCCTCCGACCCCCCCCAGGCGATAAATAATGACCGGTCCCTTATGTATAGCATTTGGGTATTTAGCTAGCTGACTTTGTATAGGATAGCATGAAATTTAATAAATTGTTCGAATAAGCTGTTCAAAAAAAGGTGGATAGCGGTATCTGACCTATCCCGAGCTGGTGGCACCAGCGGATAACACAGTATTAACAAGGGCTATTAACAATACATGGCTGAATCCGCGAGCGGGAAAAATGAAGCCAATCCTATGTTCCGATTGGCTACACGAGCGGGCAAGCTTTCCCGCCTTAGTTCCGCCAGGAATAGTTCTCTTTATGGCCTTACAGTTTATTCACCTAGCTTGGTCGGTCTTGACCTTGTTCTTGCAGGGCCTGGATTGCTGGATATTGGCGTCGTTAAAGTTCATATTGGGAAAGTGTTGAGCATACGTACTTAGGAAGCAATGCGAGAACGTTTGTTCAATGTTGTCTTTCATAAGCAATGTAATTAAACAAATCACAATATCTTAAAATCTACTCATTAAAATTTGACGAAATTTGGCAGAGATTCTGTTGGATCATATCGCACCTCAGCCGACAGGGCCTCAAAATAAGTTTTAAACAAAGGCGTTTTGGGAAAAAATTAAGTTTCACATGAAAGCTATTTTCTTCGAAATTCCATTAACTGTCAAGTTTTCTTTTTTTTTAAATTAGGGTTTTTATTGAGTAATTGTAAGCTTTCTGCAAACACATAAAGAAATCTAATGGCTAGATCATTTTTGGGCAAACCTACTAAATCCAAACTTTAAGGCTTGTTTCAATCATGGATTTGTCGTATAGCAGCGATCGATTTCTTACTTTTTATATGTCATGATCATGTTTTTTTGTCCGTGCCAAATCTGGGCTTTACGTTTGCAACGAGTCTTAAATAACATCCACCCCCAATGAATGGCAACGATCCGAAACATATTAAACTGTGTTCAGCCACCTCGTCACACGACACCGTTTTTCACACAGCATGAAGGGATGGAGGATGAGATACGTTTGCAGAAAACCTAGCTATGGCGAATGTATCACTGAGCTGGCACAAAGTCATTTTCATCAGTGGCGGAAATATTTCCATAGGCACAAATCATCGCTTGGGGTTTTGCTTTTGTCGTTGCAAGCCGTGGTTATTTTCATGGGGATTTTGCGCGAAATTGTTCTCTTTGCATTTCTCTTTACACGGCTTCTCGTGGTGCAACTGAGCTCTGTATTTGACCATAGACAGGGCTACCATTTTTCACCAATTTTCTAATTTTTGGGACTTTGTTTTATTTGGCCTATAGATGTAATTTACGCACGTGCATTTCAGCTGATACAATAACGTTACCCTAACTAAGAATCACACAGGGGAACACAACGCTAGCAGGGGCAAAAATGATGGAGACCCTAAAAAAGAATCCCCTATCAGGCGGCACATACCTATCTAGCCCCAATTTGGAAAAATCCCGCTCGGGGGGTGACATTACTTAGCAAGCAGATGGTAAAAAGTGTAAATATGGTGTAATCTCAGTCAACAATAATAAATTTTAGTTTCGACTGGAAAACAAACGCAGTTGCATTTATAAGACTTATGACAATACTTGGTTTTGTGGCCTGGTAGTTTTAAATAAACGCCTCCGCTGTTTCTCGTACGCAATAACTAAGAATAAGTCAGCTTCAACTTCGTCACTCAATAATTCTTTTTCAGCCATGGTTATGGACGAATTGCTTTCTGAGGCACAAGTCATCGCTTGGAGCTGTGCTCTTGCGTCAGAAGCTGTCGTTATTGTCCTGGGAAACTTGCTCACAATTGTTCTCTTCACATTTAACAAGAAGCTGCGAAATAAGAAAAGTTTATATCTTGTTATAAATATGGCGTTTACTGATCTGGTGTTTGGAGGTGCAAGTCTCCCTTTATTTGTTTCTTTAGTAACGGCGACTCGCAGTACTAGGTTATAGTTTACAGAATTTCCAACTTTTCCTAAAATCATTTTTACGGTTTCCTCGATGGCCTCGTTCACTACCGCTGCTTTGATATCTGCTGAAAGATTTTACGCCGTTTTCTGGCCGCTGAAGCACCGAACACTCTCCAGGCGAGCATACAAGCTTGTTATTTTGATGGCTTGGACATTGGCTATCTTATTTTCTACGGTTTATATATTGCTTTTCCGCTTGAGTCTGCGAGGTTTTTTCGCTTTCGCTACTTTATACGGCTTGTTACTAATTGTGACTATCTGCGGCCTCAACATCGTTATTTGGAGAAAGCTTCAGCAAAAATCTGTTCCTCGTCACCAAAACAGAGACATGCAAATCCAGCGTTTAACGAAAGCCCTGTCATTAGTATCTGTTGGTACTTTGAGTTCTTGGATCCCCGTAATTATCTTTTATTTTTTAAGATTTTTCGGTCAAAACATATCATCAAACATTCTCCTTTTCACTTATTTTATATATTTTACCAGTTCTTTCATCAATCCAATGGTGTACGCATTAAGAATTCCTGAGTTTAGGCAAGGTTTGCATTTGTTCTGTTTTAGAAGTCAGGAAAATAGTAATGCAGGAAGAAATAATATGGCAGCCGATTACAATAATTTGGAGCTCACTTTCAAACAGGAAGTTATGGAAGATACAAAATTGTGACTCAGCAACGGTGGAAGTTTCCAGAAACTGAGATTAAACTGAATGGGGCGGAGCCAGGTGAGCCTTGCCCTGCCCTCCCTCCACTTTTTGCACGAGTGTTGAGCATGCGATCTTACTTTGTTGATTTTCATAGGCAATGTAAACAAACAACAATATCTCAAACTGCTCATTCGAATTTGACTAATTTGACAGAAATCTTGTTCAAATCTAATTTAGTCAAAGCAGAAACTCATAAGGGGTTGAAACGTGTAACTCGCGTTCAATGCTCGTGATCATTCACTTTTATCATATTTGGAAAGCTTAGTGAGGGATATCCATTTTCAACAAAAAGTGGCTGCCGCGCGATCACTATGCAGATGTTTTAAGACAAGAGTTCTGCATTTCAGGTTAAAAAAACACCGTTAAAAGACAGAAAATGGAAAGAGAAAGTTCAAAAGATTGCTCAGCTTTCTTTTTGTGGAGAAAGGGAAGCTTTTCATCAAGAAATTGTCCTTCGAGGAATTCAACCTTGTTTTCTTCACGGCGGAGCGCTTCTGTTTTGAAATGCAACCAAGGCAGCGAAGTTTTTGCTGAATTCTCAGGTACATTTAGCACTCTGTGGCCGAAACAACGCGAGTTACACGTTTCACCACTAACCGTAGCAAATGTTCATCTAGAGAAGTCCTTTTGTGTAAAATATCTTGGTGTGTATTTTGATTGTCACCTTACTTGGCATGACCATATTGACTACATATGTGGCAAAATTAGCAAAAATATAAATATAATGGTTAAGTTGAAGCATTATGTATCAAAAGCAACACTTATTAGTGTGTATTATTCTCTTATTTATCCTTACCTTACTTATGCTTGTACACTTTGGGGAAATAATTATAGTTCAAATCGTAAAGTTACAAAACAAAGCGGTTCGTGTTATAAATGATGTTTTAAATGATCCTTTAATGGAATCAATAATTCCACACTACACATCCTTAGGCCTTCTGAAATTTCCTGATATTGTTAAACTGAACACATGTATGCTTTTTTATGATTATTTCGACCACGAAAAGGTTGCTAATATACCTGTTTCATTAGTATCTGAACTACATAATTACAGTACCCGCAGTGCATCATCCAATCAAGTTGCAATACCTTTATTTCGAATTAATCTTAGGAGATTTTGCCCCAGCATTATTGAAAGTTTCTTTTGGAACGATATTCCGCAATACATTGGAGACAAACCATCTAAAAAAATGTTTAAAAAAGCACTTTTACGCTGGTACCTGGCTCAATACTACTGAATCAATAACTTTCTGAGCTATTTGTCATTTTTCCTTTACTTTTTTATTAATAATCTAAAGTCCCTTGTTATACATAACTTTAAGGGGCACAATATTAGTTTATCTAGATGTGCCCCTCTCCTGTCCTTCCAATATACAATGTAATTCAATGTAAGTGTTGTAATTTCTATTTTACGCGTTTTTTTTTTCCTTTGTAAAACTTTATCTGTTACTATATTATTTTTCTCAGTTATATTTACATAACTATGTATCAGCTAGGAATTGGAGGAATAAATAAAATAAATAAAAATAAAATAAAAGACAATTACGTTTTTGAAACGGAATTTATGTATCTTTAAATGTTTCATAGACGTTTTAAAAATTTTTCTCTTCGGTGATAAAGAAAAATTACAAAATGTGCCCCGATTTGGGATGGATTTTGTGTTGAATTTTGCCATGTGTTCAGCCGAGTTCACTTGCGTGAACGGATCCACTATCCGGATAGTGTTTTGTGAGTTGTTTTTTGGATTAACTTTTTGAAATTTGAATAAAAATTTTCAAGAAACGGCTTCTCTGCCTATTGTTTTGAATTTGTTCATTCATAAAATTAGCTCAAAACGCGATTGTGACTACAACATCCAACCTGAATTTTATCTTAATGCTTCTCACATTCATTACACGCATCGCTTTTTGTGAAGATGTCAGGTTCAGGTCTTGGACACTTTTTGATACGTAGCTTATGAATTTTATTCAACAATATTTTTTACTGTTTATTCCAGAGTGTTAACATAAGAATTTTAAAAGCCTATTTTCAGTATAAGTTTACTGTGCAGAGGGTCAACGAGGCATCGTTTTTTGAAGTGACAACTTCAAGAAGTCGCGAGGACGTCAGTGGGTTTCATAATATTAGTCGTTTAGCCAGGGTGGTAAGCCAATAATATCCTGCTCAGTATTTCGGTAAGATTCCTGGTTTCAACCTTTGAAAGCTTTCTCGGCTTTCGGGAATTTTTCCCCAGTTTGTCGGCCATTTTTTAAGCGGGCGCGGGAACGTGAAGTAAAATTACGTCACGTTGTTTAAGAAGTTTGATTGGTCGGTTATCTTTTTTTCTTGTTCCAAATATGGTACTTTCGAAAATGAATAATCACGAGCATCGGACAAAGCAAACATAGGAAATTTATTTCTGAAAGAAATAAATGGTTTGGAAAAAAATCAGGAATTTCCGGAAACATATTTAGGCAATTCTTCGTGATATTTATGTCTAGGCCTAGTTAACCCCATTCAAACCCTCTTAAAAAGGAATCCATTAGGAAATTGAATAATTTAAATTTTCAATTGACAAAAACCTTGTACCAGAATAGTTTAAACAATACTTCAATCTTTTTTACACTTTTCAAGGGCAATAGATATAATTAGTTTTCAGTAATAACACCAAGGACAATTTTTCACGGGAGCCTTAGAAAATAAATGTCACTTTTCACTTGAAATGTGAAACCAAGAAAAAATTCTGAAAACTTCATGTGTAAGATGTCATTTCGAGAAATTTGACATTAATTTTCTCGGGCTCTCATAAGAAATTTTGTTTGGTGTTATTACAGATAACTAATTACATCTATACCCTTCAAAAATGCGAAAAAGAATGCAATGTGCTATAAAATTATTTTGGTACAAAGATTTTGTCGACTGAAAGTAAAAATTACTCAATTTCCTGATGGATTCCTTCTTAACATGTACAAGTGGCCCGCTGCTTCCTTTGGGTTTAAATTGCTTGAGTTTCCTTAATTAAGGTTTGGCTGGAATTATAGCTCCTTCCTCGATGATAATTTCTTTGAATCAAAAGTGTTGCGACGACTCTATTCATGGAGGGAGTTGCAGTTCGTTTATATCTTAGCGTTGAAAAATCAATTGCTCTCAAGATGGAACAGGTGGCGACTTATATAGACTTGGTTTTCGAAAACTGCTTTGCGGATGACACCACTAAGCAAATGGACCTTGCATCAGAGAGGTTAAATCTTTCAATCTGTAGAAAACGGACATTCAGCCTATTCAATCAATAAGCTTATTCAGTCAACAATAATGGATTTTAGCTTCAAATAAAAAAAACAAGCAATTGCCTTGACAGCAATACCTGGTGCTGACTGGATTAAGGTCGTTACAGGACTCTGTTTCTTCACATATTATTGAAGATAGCTGACTGTTTGCAGTAAACTTTGCAATGACGAATGTATCAGCTAGCACCTCTTCTTCTTCATTTTCATCAAGGGCGAAAATCTTTTCGAATGTTCAAATCATCGCTTTGAGTTTTGCTTTTTCGGCGCAAGCTGTTGTTGTCGTCATGGGGAATATGCTCGCAATTGCACTCTTTGCATTTAACAAGAAGCTTCGAAAAAAGAAAAGTTTATACCTTGTTATGAATATGACGTTTGCTGATCTGATGTTGGGAGTTATCTATCTCCCTTCTTTTATTTTTTTCCTGGTGACTCCTGAAAACCAGGCATCATTTGAAAGATCTTTTTTCCGCAAAATCATCCTCGCGTTTTTCTCACTGGCCTCGTCTATTACCGCTGCTTTGATATCTGCTGAGAGACTTTATGCCATTTATTGGCCATTAAAGCACCGAACACTTTCTACGCGAGCATACAGGCTTGTTATTTTGCTTGTGTGGACGATGGCTATCCTATTTTCCACGGTTTATGTCCTACTTTTCTGGAGCCCAATGGCGTTATATCGTTTCCTATGTTTATACGTCTTATTTCTAGTCCTGACTATCTGCGTCCTCAACATCGGTATTTGGAGAAAGTTTAAGCGGAAAACTCCTTCTCATCAACAAAACAGAGCCTTTCAACAGCAGCGACTAACAAAAGCATTGTTATATGTATCTGTTTTTACTTTGATTTCGTGGATCCCAATATCTCAGTTTACAATTTAATAATAGGCTCCTTTGCATACAAAATACATGTCCACATTTTGCTGCTAACTTTGTTTATGTATCTTTCCAGCTCGTTTATTAATCCAACGGTGTACGCAGTAAGAATTCCTGAGTTTAAACAAGCTTTGCCTAATGTATGCTGTTTTAGAAGACGGGCATTGATGGACAGTGAAGGAAATATGGAAAGATTTAATATGGTCGCAGCCGACCAAAGTCATGCCCAACTCATTTTCGAACAGAAAATTGTACATGGAGGTCAGGACACAAAATTGTGACCAACAGTTGAAGTTTTACCCTGAGAAACTGCTTACTCTATGAGCTAAGTGACCATTTCAAACCACTTGCGATTTCGGTTGCAGCACAGGCACCAAAAGCTCTCTGCAAGAGTCACGTACACGTTGTATTGTATAAAGTAGTATCAACACAGCTGCAAATGTTAGTTTTTGTGTCGAAATCCTGAGAACACCTTCAAGACTCAGATAATAGAATGATAAGCAGAGGCTACCAATAAAGAAAAGCAGGGCACTAACACCTTTACTAATCTTAACTTCTTTTAGATAATTTTCAAAACAAAATTAAGTGTTTCTCCCCAATTTCGCCACGCGCAAATTAAGGCCCTAGCTGCTACTCGAAAAATAAAAAATTAAATCAAGTCACTCGCATGAAAATGTGGTAGGGTTGATTTGAAAACTAACTAAACGTACCCCCGGAAAGTGTTTAGCTTCACCCCTGGCACTTTTAATTCTCAGCAGTTAGTTACTGGCAATATCCTGCCAGTAGACCTACTGGCATTGAAAGCCTGTTTGGAGAAAGGAAACAAGACAAAGTTGGGCAAATTAGTTTTAGTACAACTTATTTGAACGCTCGTGCTGGTGTCCGTCAAATACTTGAAATCAGCTTTAGCAATCAAGAGTGTAAGCAATCAAGATAGACTTACTTGGCAAGAAAATTAAATAATCATAACGTAACACACAATAGAACTCAACAGAACAAGGTAGCAGGCGTAGGAAGTTGTTTCGTTCGACGTATTAGAACTTTCAACAGGCCGCAGATTGCACTAACGTGAGGCTGTTGTAGATTCAAACTGGAGCCAAAATAAAACTAGTGTATAAACAATGCACAAACCGAACAAACATGGCTGGTATCAGTTTATACTTACTAGTGGCTCATTAAACCGCTTACAAATCTTGAATATACTAATAGCATTTTCCTTCGAGGTCCTTAGTTTGCAACTCAATGTAGGTGCATTTCCTGAGGAAATCAATAGTTGCATTCGGTTAATTTTTCGTTGTTCTGGTAAAGGACATTTTACGTGTGACCACCTATTTAAAACCCTTGTGCTTCGTTTGATTTGAAGGGTATAAAGATTAATTAAGCAAATTGTTGGACGAAATTTTTTTTGAATGACAACGGCTAATCATGGTGCAACTGAGGTCTGTATTTGACCATAGACAAAGCTATCATTTTTTTTTTTAATTCTCTTACTTTTGGCTCTTAGTTGTCTTATTTAGTCTGTAATGTTATCGGGATTCAGGCTTCTTCACTATATAGTTCTATTAAAGATGTTGTATAGTGTAATCGTTAGCGTTCTGTAGGGCCAAGCAGGTGGTGAACTAACGGGTTTCCGAGTGTTGCGCTTCGCGGGTGACACCCAAAGGGGGGGGGGGGGGGGGGGGGGGAATAGCAGTGTACTTAGCAAACAGATGGTTAAAAGTATCAATACGGTGTAATCTTAGTCAACAATAATGAATGTTCGTTTCGACTGAAAAACAAACGCAATTGCATGTATAAGACTTACAGTATGTTGCTCAGTATTCGGACACTTCAGTTTAACATTGCAATAACTTTCCTTTGTTAGTCGCAAGAGCTCTGAAATTTGGCCCAGAGAAAATCTATTTAGTCCTTAATATGACGAAAGACAGCTTAACTTTTTTGCCTTTGTTTCCATCGCGAAATTCATATTTTTGCAGAGCTCCTATGTTGCCCAGTATCCGGACAGCTGGCCCAGTATCCAGACACAACAATAACAACGTAATTGTACATAAATTTCGACAGGCAAGCGACTTATAAGCTTCTCTTGTACTTGCAAAGTAGTCTGGCAATCGATTCCAAAAATATAACCTAGCATCAGGAAATAAAACATAACAAATAACTGGGGTATGGTGGGGAACGAGAGCGGTTGTTAAATGACATAATTCTTACTTCCCTGTTTAGGAACTTTTTCACTGATTTAGGGAAGGCATCCATGGACATCCCAAAGCCGCAGTTTGCTAGCCCAATTAGCCAATCTGCAAACGACTTTTTTCCTTCATTTTTTATTAAAGAAAAAAAAGCTTGGGGAAAGAACCTCAATGCCACGGTCAAAGGTCACTCTCCTATTTAGTCTGACCTGCATTTGACGCAGTGTTGATTTCTTCATGCTCAACCCTACAGACCCCACTATAAGCCTGCTTTTCTAGCACTAATTCCTCCTCCTTTCACATCTCTCAAGCCCTTTGTGACATTTTTCAGACCTTTGCAACCGCATTCTAGCAGTCAGAACTGGGGAAAGTATGAGAATTCCAGGTTCAACTCCGACGCTTTCGGTTACATATAGAAAATGCAGTAACACGAAACAAGCGGCGCACACGAAATAAAGTCGCCTCCGAATGGGTGAGGAAAATTTCCGTACGGAGTTGAGTAGAATTACATTTTACGACTATATCATATATCCTAAGCTTTAATTATAGTTATAGATATGAAATAAATTTTATCCGGATAATGTATACAGCTAATTCATAGATTCTGTACAGCAAAGAAAAAACTGTCCGGATACTTGGCACCTGACATCAATACTTAGTGAATGTTTCTGGGCTCCGTTATTCCAAACAAATCGTATAACAAGAATAATTAATAAACTTTCTGAGAACCTGTTTTCTTTAAGTATCTTTACTTTAAATATAAAACCGTTTCTTTGAAAATATCACATATTACCTACCCTTTTCTGAGCAGCACTAATTTTACTGCGCAGTGAACAGCGTAAATATAAGCCATGAAATGTTTATTCACCTGAACGAAACGGCGTCTTCTGCAACTGTTTCGCAAGCTTTCAACTCGCCAAAACCCTCATCTTAAAGCTGAAGTGTTCAGCTTTCATTCGAAATACTTCGTTTACCGATAACTAAAAAGGGTGCCTCAAAAATTGAGTTTTTGTTTTAAGTGTCCAGATGCTGGTACCGTCCGGATACTGGGCAACATACTGCATAACAACGCTTGGTTTTGTGGCCCGGCAGTTGTAAATAAACGTCTCCGCTGTTTCTCTTGCACCTTCAAAGTAACATTTCTAGAGATTAAATTAATGGCAGGAACAATAACGAAGAATATGTCAGCTTCAACTTCGTCACTCAATAATTCCTTTTCGGCCATGGACGAAATGCTTTCTGAGGCACAAGTCATCGCTTGGAGCTGTGCTCTTGCGTCAGAAGCTGTCGTTATTGTCCTGGGAAACTTACTCACAATTGTTCTCTTCACATTTAACAAGAAGCTGCGAAATAAGAAAAGCTTATATCTTGTTATAAATATGGCTTTTGCTGATCTGGTGTTGGGAGGTGCAAGTCTCCCTTCATTTGTTTATTTAATAACGACGACTCGCAGTGGGTTATATTTTTCAGAATTTCCAACATTTCTTCAAATTATTTTTACGGTTTCCTCGATGGCCTCGTTCACTACCGCTGCTCTGATATCTGCTGAAAGATTTTACGCCATTTTTTGGCCGCTGAAGCACCGAACACTCTCCAGGCGAGCATACAAGCTTGTTATTTTGATGGCTTGGACATTGGCTACCTTATTTTCTACGGCTTATATATTGCTTTTCCGCTTGAGTCCAGGAGCTTTTTACGCTTTCGCTACTTTATACGGCTTGTTACTAATTGTGACTATTTGCGGCCTCAACATCGTTATTTGGAGAAAGATCCAGCAAAAATCTGTTTCTTGTCACCAAAACAGAGACATGCAAATCCAGCGTTTAACGAAAGCCCTGTCATTAGTATCTGTTGGTACTTTGAGTTCTTGGATCCCCGCAATTATCATTAGTTTTTTAAGATTTTTCGGTCAAAACGTATCTTCAAACATTTTCCTTTTCACTTATTTTATATATTCTTCCAGTTCCTTTATCAATCCAATGGTGTGCGCATTAAGAATTCCTGGGTTTAGGCAAGGTTTGAATTTGTTCTGTTTTAGAAGTCAGGAAAATATTAATGCAGGAAGAAATAATATGGCAGCCGATCACAATAATTTAAAGCTCACTTTCAAACAGGAAGTTATGGAAGATACAAAATTGTGACTAGCGTTGGAAGTTCGAGAAACTGAGACTTAAAACCGCACGGGGCGGTGCCAGGTGAGCCTTGCCCTCCCCTCCCACCGCTTTTTGTTGGAGTGTTGAGCATGCGTTCTATGGGGACAACTTTGTTAATTTCTATAGGCAATGTAAACAAACGACAATATCTTTAATTAGTCATTCAAATTTGACGAAATTTGGCAGAAATCTTGTTCAAATCTCATTTAGTCAAAGAAAGCATCAAATTAAAAGTTGGAAAAAGAAGTCAGAGACAGCCTGGTCTCCATACGTTCTCGACTCGGTCAAAGCTGGACTCTACCATGAGCTGTTACGTCACCGAATTCCCAGACTTTGCGCGGACAACAGGGCAAGAGAGAATGCCTGGGCTGAATCTGAGAGACATGCTGTACAAGTACATGCTGAAAGCTACTGATTCACTTAAAAAGGTTAAAAACTGATGGTTACATTTGGTTAAGTCACTGATTGCAAGCTGGGTGTAAATTCATAACTGAGAAAATTTAATGACTGGATTTTACGTAAACATAATACTGAACTTGAAAATTTAATGTTTGCTTTCAATCATCTAGGTTGCCATACGAAACCTATTAAATGTAAAGTCTCATAAACATATTTTGTGCGTGCTAAATTTGAACTTCATAACTGCAACGAGTGTTCTGTCGCACTTTGTAATAATCGTAGCACTCTGTAATACCTGTCGAACTTTGTAATAAGATTCTCGCACTTTGTAACACCTATCGCACTTTGTAATAACACTTATCGCACTTTGTAATAACAGGCCATCGCACTTTGTAATAAAAATGAACTGTCACACTTTGTGATAAACTTGAAATGGATGGTCGGAGGACAAGTGAGCCCAATAATAAGTATCATCATCAAGAACAACTACAACAACAATAATAATGATGATGATGATGATGATAATAATAATAATTCACTGAACGGTTTTCAGCACCAATTTCTCAAGTGGGGACGTAGGAAAGTGCTCACATCAACTGTGGCCTTCGGGCTTCAAAATCAACGTATTCTTCCTATGAGGACGACCTCGAGACCATGTGGCAATGAGATAGTGCTTTTGAAATTCTTTTAGTCTTTTTTGAAAATTTTCTTTTGAGGTGATTCCTGGGAAATGTGGCGAGCAATAAAACAGACACTGCCTGGTACTAAAAAGTCGACTGTTTCTTCAATCTTTGAAAATGGGAGGTGGTACACCGAAAACCTCTCTGTCGCCAAGATCATGAACCAGTACTTTGTCTCCGTCGGGAAAGTATTGGCAAAACCATTTCAAAACGTTTCGACTGTTTTTACTTCCAGCACCCTTCCTTTTGAATTCCACCTGGATAATGCTAATGTGAACTTCGTCCGTAATGCCCTTAAATCGTAAAACCTAACAAAGCTGTTGGACTTGATAAGCTAATTAAGCGCTCGCTTGTTGAAGGATGCTTCTGACGTCATCGCCCCAATTCTAACTGGTTTGATCAATAAATCTTTTACTGATGGAGTGTTTCCAGGGGTCTGGAGGTGTGCAAAAGTCATTACATTACTTAAAGATGGAGATAAGTCATTAAAGGACAGGATAATTATCGACCGATTTGAATCTTACCAACTATAAGCAAGATCATAGAGAGATCAGCAAATATTCAGTTAAGTTCCTTTTTGGAAGAAAACAGATTATTATCACAATCACAGTTTGGCTTCCGACTAAAGCGTTCAACTTCCACTGCCTTAATCGCCTTAACAGATCAAGTCCTAGAAAGTATGGACAAAGGATGCGTGACGGAAACAGTGTTCCCGGACCTTCGCAAGGCGTTTGACACCGTTGATCATGTGCTCCTTATCAACAAACTCAAGTCACTAGGAGTAGCAGGGAAAAGCTTGGAATGGTTCCGCTCATATCTCTCTGGTCGAGTTTAACAATCGATGTGTGTTAATGCATTGTCTCCCCCAGCAAAAATCACCATGGGAGTACCACAGGGCAGCATCTTGGGACCATTGTTATGCTTCGTGTATATTAATGGCATTCAATCTGAACTGCAGCACTCAAAGATGACGATGTTTGCTGATGACATGGTATTTTATTGTCATGAGAACTCGCCAACCAATTTGCAATCAAAACTCATTATGTAGACTTGGCAGCTATTACATCTTGGTTACATGACAATAAGCTGACACTCATCGTTACCAAGTCGAAGTTTATGGTCATTGGAGGACGTAACAAACTAAGTCAATTTAATGACATAGCTCTTGTAGCAAACAATGATCAATCGAAGAACGTTAACAAATTCAAGTATCTAGGAGTGCAAACTAAAAAGGGTAAAGTTTTTCAGTGCTGACATTTTCCGGAAAGGCCTAAATCCCAAATCAGCATAGTCTACTTTATCTCGCAATGGGTGTCCGGCCATTTTGAAATTTTGGCAAGAGGACGGTCCCATTTCATGTCGTAACTTGTTGACGTCATCAAGCCATGATGACGTCATTATTGTTCATTCAAAATGTTTCCAACGCTCATTACGCCCTTATTTGAAGATTCAAGAAATGAAAGGTTGTTCATCCCTCAAAAGGCAGTTGAAACCCTTGTTCCAGTGGCACTTATCTGAAGAGCGGGGAGTGGCAGCGGTAGACAGCTGTTTTGTTCTGTTTTATTCGCATCAGTAAAACATTATAGCTTGAGGTGTTGCACAACCAATCTTCACGATCTTACCTAATAAAATATGTATCCCGCAGTATGTAAAAAATATCAAGTAAAGACGCCTCATATTCATTTTAGATATTCTGGATGATTACTGATCCCTAATAGTCTAAGTATACTGACAAATGAAATGACATTTTAGGGACAGAACTCTGCCGAGATTTCATTGTTACTTCAGCGTATTTGTATCATTTACTTTTAACTTTATATTTCGTTCTGGAAATGAACATTTTTTCTTCTATTCTTCAAAACTTAGGGAGCACTTAACATGTACAAGTGTCCCGCTGCTTCCTTTAGGTTTAAACTGCATGAGTTTCCTTAAGGTTAGCGTGAATTATAGTCCCTTCTTCGAAGATAATTTTCAGTCATGGAGGGAGTTGCATTTCGTTTAAATCTCAGAGTCAAAAAACTAGTTTGGCCTTTTATTGAGCTCACAGCAATATATTAGCCGAATTCAGGCTTTTGTGTTCAAGCTATACATATCAAATTTAAAAAAATACTCGTAGCATTCCCTGAGTTGGTGAATTAACTTATGTAAATGTTCTCCAAATGGAGCAGGTGGCGACTTATACAGTTCGGTTTTCGGAAACTGCTTTGCGGGTGATACTACTAAGCAAATGGTTTGTGCACCAGAGAAGTTAAATCTTTCATTATGTAGAAAACGGGACATCATTTAAAACCTATTCAGTCAACAATAATGGATTTTAGCCGTCAAATAATAAAAAAAAAACTAGCAACTGCCTTGACAGAAACACTTGGTGGTGACTGGATTAAGGTCGTTACAGAGCCCCGGTTTTTCACTGACATATTCTTGAAGATAAGTGACTGTTTGCAGTAAACTTTGCAATGACGAATGTATCAGCTAGCACCTCTTCTTCTTCATTTTCATCAAGGGCGAAAATCTTTTCGAATGCACAAACCATCTCTTGGAGTTTTGCTTTTTCGGCGCAAGCTGTTGCTGTCGTCATGGGGAATATGCTCGCAATTGTACTCTTTGTATTTCACAAGAAACTTCGAAAAAAGAAAAGTTTATATCTTGTTATGAATATGGCGTTTGCTGATCTAATGTTGAGAGGAATCTTTCTCCCTTCTTTTATTTTTTTCCTGGTGACTCCTGAAAACCAGCCATCACATGAAAGATCCCCTTTTTTTCTCAAAATCATACTCACGTTTTTCTCACTGGCCTCGTCTATTACCGCTGCTTTGATATCTGCTGAGAGATTTTATGCCATTTATTGGCCATTAAAGCACCGAACACTTTCTACGCGCGCATACAGGCTTGCTGTTTTGATGGTGTGGACGTTGGCTATCCTGTTTTCCACGGTTTATGTCCTACTTTTCTGGAGCCCAATGGCGTTGTACAGTTTCCTGTGTTTATACGTCTTGTTTCTAGTCTTCACTATCTGCGGCCTCAACATCGGTATTTGGAGAAAGTTTAAGCAGAAAACTCCTTCTCATCAACAAAACAGAGCCTTTCAACAACAGCGCTTAACAAAAGCATTGTTATATGTATCTATTTTTACTTTGATTTCGTGGATCCCAATATCTGTTTACAATTTAATAAGCTCCTTTGGATACAACATACATGACCACATTTTGCTGCTAACTTTGTTTATGTATCTTTCCAGCTCGTTTATCAATCCAGTGGTGTACGCAATAAGAATTCCTGAGTTTAAACAAGCTTTGCCGAATATTGTATGCTGTTTTAGAAGACGAGCGTTGATGGACAGCGAAGGAAAGTTGGAAAGGCTTAATATGGCCGCAGCCGACCACAACCATGCCCAACTCACTTTCGAACAGAAAATTGTACATGGAGGTCAGGACACAAAATTGTGACCAACAGTTGAGGTTTTACCCTCTGAGAAACTGTTTACTCTATGAGCTAATGTTTCTGAAACTGTTTTTATCCTGTTTTTATTCCGATTTATAAGGTATTTAAAAACTGTTTTACACCTGTTTTGAGCCTTGCAAAAGCCCTGGAATTTTTTTTTATATATTTTAAACGAATTTAAAAATACTTTAAAAATTCTTTTTCAATAGCGTTTTAAAAAGTCCTGTAGACCTACTGGCCCTGAAAGCCTGTTTCATTGGAGAAAGGAAACAAAAAACAGTTGGGCAAATAAGTTTTAGTACAACTTATTTGAACTCTAATTGTACTGGTGTCCGTTAAATAAAATCAGGTACATATAAGCGATCAGGAGTGTAAGCAATCAAGATAAGCTTAATTGGCAAGAAAATTAAATAATCATAACGTAACACACTATAGAACTCAACAGAACAAGGTAGCAGGTGTAAATGAGACCCAATTCAAGCGCACATATAAACTACAAATTTAATGGAAAAGCACAAATCTTCCTTAAATCGTTTTCCTAACACTCAGAACTTTAGTTCCGTTTTAACAGATGCCTTATTTCTCTTGCAATTTTTTACGCAGGTAAATTGTAGCTAATACAATAACATTAGCCTTTCCAATAAGGATCAGACCGGGAACACAACGAGAGCTAGGGCAAAAAAGATACTCTATTTAAGAATGCATGGAGACCCTAAAAAACAATCCCCTATCAGGCGGCACATACCTATCTAGCCCCAATTTGGAAGAATCCCTCGGGGGGTGACATTACTTAGCAAACAGATGGTAAAAAGTAATAAATTTTAGTTTCGACTGAAAAACCAACGCGATTGCATTTATAACAACGCCTGGTTTTGTGGCCCGGCAGTTGTCAATAAACGTGTCCGCTGTTTCTCGTTCACCTTCAAAGTAACATTTCTAGAAATTAAAGCAATGGCAGAAACAAAAACGAAGAATATGTCAGCTTCAACTTCGTCACTCAATAATTCCTTTTCAGCCATGGACGAAATGCTTTCTGAGGCACAAGTCATCGCTTGGAGCTGTGCTCTTGCGTCAGAAATTGTCGTTATTTTTCTGGGAAACTTGCTAACAATTGTTCTCTTCATATTTAACAAGAAGCTGCGAAATAAGAAAAGCTTATATCTTGTTATGAATATGGCGTTTGCTGATCTGGTGTTGGGAGGTGCAAGTCTCCCTTTATTTGTTTATTTAGTAACTGCGACTCGTAGTAGGTTATATTTTACAGAATTTCCAACTTTTCTTCAAATCATTTTTACGGTTTCCTCGATGGCCTCGTTCACTACCGCTGCTTTGATATCTGCTGAAAGATTTTACGCCGTTTTCTGGCCGCTGAAGCACCGAACACTTTCCACGCGAGAATACAAGCTTGTTATTTTGATTGCTTGGACATTGGGTATCTTATTTTCGACGGTTTATATATTGCTTTTCCGCCTGAGTCCGCGAGCTTTTTTCGCTTTCGCTGCTTTATACGGCTTGTTACTAATTGTGACTATTTGCGGCCTCAACATCGTTATTTGGAGAAAGATTCAGCAAAAATCTGTTCCTTGTTACCAAAACAAACACATGCAAATCCAGCGTTTGACGAAAGCCCTGTCATTAGTATCTGTTGGTACCTTGAGTTCTTGGATCCCCGCAATTATTTTTTATTTGTTAAGATTTTTCGGTCAAAACACATCTTTAAACACTCTCCTTTCCATTTATTTTGTACATTTTTCTAGTTCTTTTATCAATCCAATGGTGTACGCATTAAGAATTCCTGAGTTTAGGCAAGGTTTGAATTTGTTCTGTTTTAGAAGTCAGGAAAATATTAATGCAGGAAGAAATAATATGGCGGCCGATCACAATAATTTAAAGCTCACTTTCAAACAGGAAGTTATGGAAGATACAAAATTGTGACTAGCGGTGGAAGTTCGAGAAACTGAGACTTAAAACCGCACGGGGCGGGGCCAGGTGAGCCTTGCCCTCCCCTCCCTCCGCTTTTTGTACGAGTGTTGAGCATGCGTTCTTTGGGAACAACTTTGTTGATTTCTATAGGCAATGTAAACAAACGACAATATCTTAAAATAGTCATTCAAATTTGACGAAATTTGGCAGAAATCTTGTTCAAATATCATTTAGTCAAAGAAAGCATCAAATTAAAAGTTGGAAAAAGAAGTCAGAGACAGTCTGGTCTCCATGTGTTCTCGACTCGGTCAAAGCTGGACTCTACCATGAGCTGTGACGTCACCAAATTCCTAGACTTCGCGCGGACAACAGGGCAAGAGAGAACACCTGGGCCGAATCTGAGAGACAATCAAGTACATGAAAGCTACTGATTCACTTAAAAAAGTAAAAAACTGATTGATACATTTCGGTTAAGTCACTGATTGCAAGCTGGGTGTAAATTCATAACTGAGAAAATTTAATCAGGGGCACCCAGCGAGGATATAGTTCAAAACCACTTAACATAGCATTGTTGAACGTATTTCAGTATTTAAACGGTAGATATAGGCATATTTTTATCCCCTAAAAACTTTTCATCTGTTCGGATTTCCTAGCTGAAAGTCTAGTGATCCGAAAATTATAGGGATCAAAACTTACCTTTTCGAAAATTTCCGCCAGGAAAAGGCTCCCGAAAATTCTAGGTGGCCTTTTTTAGGGTAAATATCCGTTTAAAATGGGTAATTATACCATTTTGTAGATGTTCGAAAATCCTGGGGGAGGCAGGCAAGCAAGAAATTTTACCGAAAATGTTCCGAAAACTCTAGTCCTCAAATCGTCTTCCGAACAGATATTTTCCCGAAAATTGCCGTTGGGTGCCCCCGTTTAATGACTGGATTTTACGTAAACATAATACTGAAATTGAAAATGTAATGTTTGCTTTCAATCATCTATGTTGGCATACGAAACCTATTAAATGTAAAGTCTCATAAATATATTTTCTGCGTGCTAAATTTGAACTTCATAACTGCAACAAGCCTTAAAAAAAGTGTTCTGTCGCACTTTGTAATAATTGTAGCACTTTGTAATACCTGTCGCACTTTGTAACACCTATCGCACTTTGTAATAACACTTGTCGCACTTTGTAATAAAAGAGCTGTCGCACTTTGTAATAACAGACCATCGCACTTTGTAATAAAAATAAACTGTCGCACTTTGTAATAAACTTGAAATGGATGGTCGGAGGACAAGTGAGCCCAATAATAAGTATCATCATCAAGAACAACAACAACAACAACAACAATAATAATGATGATGATGATGATAATAATAATAATTCGCTGAACGGTTTTCAGCAGGCCCTTATCGATTGTGCTTTTAAAGTAGCATGCTCACATCAACTGTGGCCTTCCGGCTTGAAAATCTTTGTGCACAAGTACAACGTGCTCTTCCTGTGAGGACGACCTCGAGACCATGTCGCAATGAGATAGTGTTTCTAACAGTGAGAGTTCATAATAATAGGACTTTGTATTGGAATTTAGCAGCTATCCGTATTGTCGGCTTTGAAGAAAAAAACAAAAACACAAAAAAAAAACCAGTAGTTTCTCTAGCAACCTTTGTGGCATTACAGGTGTGGTATGGAATCCCTAATGAAAGGGTTCCCAAGTCTCCACTAAATAGTGGGTAAGTTGGGGAGGGAGGGTGTGTGTAAATGAGAGTGTTGTAGGCATAAAAACAAATAAAATTGGTTAATAGTTAAATAGTTAGAAAAAGCACCAATATTGAGCGACCAACAACTGCAATGCAGCCACGTCCAACACAAATATACAGTGCAAAGTAAAATGTTAAAAGTTAAAAACACCGATATTGAGCGACCAACAAACTGCAATGCAGCCACGTCCAACACAATATACAGTGCAAAATAAAACAAAAGGAACTGAAGGGTTAATATATAATATAATATAAAGTTAAGCACGTTGGAACGAGGGAAACAGGTTTCTAGGGCAAATAGATCCATTAGCTATAACCGTAGCAAGATGCCTGCAGCATTGACACATGAAAGTACTGAAAGGTCTTGGAAAAAAAGGTAAATGATTACTTACTCTAAAATACTTCAGATAGCCTCTGCAGCAGACCAATTAGCGAGCAAAAAAACTTGGAAACTCCTCAGCTAGTAGACAAAAATTCCTCTTCTCATGAATGTGGCCCACAAAAAGTAGCAAAAACAATTATTTTGCTGCTCACGCCATAGTTAATCGTCAGCATGATGACGTACAAAATGAGAGGACTCTGGGGACGAACTTATCCCAGCTGAATGAAAACGAAAATGGATGAAAAAATGGGGTTACCCTACTTAAAAATGACTTTTTAAAAAAAAAGATAAATAAATAAATAAATAAATAAATAAACTGCCAACAGGAAAATATAATTATCTATAATGTTATTTTGTTCTTAAAACTTTGAAAGTAGGTAAAAAGCCAGTTGCTGTTCTAGTGGAAAATGGGAGGAGCATAGGGATGAATTTATCCCAGCTAAATGAAAAAGGAAATGGGCGGGAAAAAAAAAAGAAAAAAAGAAAGGAGGTGGGCAGGGGTTAAACCCTCTTTAAAAATTGTTATTAGAGAAGATAAATTGCTAACCACAAAATATGATGATCTATAATATTATTTCGTTCTTTAGAACATTGAAAGTAAGGGAAAAAAACAATTTTGTAGCTGTTCTAATTAAAAGGAGGGTGTTAAAAAAAGAACAGGGGACTCAAGTAAAAAAACAAAACAAAAACAACAACAAAAAACAACAACAACAAAAAAACATCTACCATAAAAAGAGGACGTGAGAAAAGAAATAAAACAACAACAGCAACAACAACAAGAATACCCATTACGAATTACTTCATTCTTGAAACTTTTTAGTGTAAAATTCCAGGGAGTAGAAAAAGGTCATTTGCAGATAAAAGAAAACATGGAAGAGTAGGAAAGAGAAGGCTAAGAGACCCGGGTACATTAGGATAATGGATGCATCGACACCAAGGCTTTAAAAAGTTGTGAATCATCAGGGGCATAGCACAACTGAGCAGGAATGTTTCTAACCCGGTACCAGGTCATATGCCCGACATTCCCGTGTCGAGTCCAGGAAAGAAGGAAGTTGAAGAAATAGAAAAAGACTGAGAGAAGATGCAAAAGAAAAGTTGTACTTGATAGACTCCACATTTTGTTTCTCAAAATAATCTATCTCGATCTCCTGTATAGGTCAAATAAAATTAATCTAAACAAAGTAGAGTAAATAAATTAGAGAACAAAATACATATATATTGAAAAATAAATAAAAGGCAATTAAAAAATAATCATAATAATAAAGAACTAGTGAAAACTATATGAAGTGCCAGTGTGGAAGGAGATAGTAAAAATATGCAAGTGGTGTGAATTGTGGGAGATAATGATTAAACTATGTCTGAGTTAATATGTAGTTTGTGCTGAAAAAATTAATAGGAAGATTAGTTGAAAATAAAATATAAAATGGAGTGAATGGAAGTATGTGAACACCATAAACCATTCAAAGAGTATCATAAACCAGCATCTTTCTTGCCATCATGACCACATTGAACAACTACATAGTAAAATAGCAAAGAGACTTTTAGTTGTCTTAAAACGAATCAAGCAACTTCTCCTAGTTTATGCAAAAAGATCTATGTGTCAACAATTAATAGTCATTCCTATTCTTGAATATGCAAGTATCGTATGGGGTGACAAAAATAACAAAGTTTTAATGGATTCTTTTCAAGTTCTTCAGAATAAAGCAGCCAAGCTAGTTTTGGATCGAGCGACGCATTCTTCATCAACTCAAGCACTTCTATAGATCTTAACTGGATGAATCTATCAACCAGAAGATTAATGCAACGGTGTTTTTATATGCATAATTTTATTAATGACAGTGAAGAAACAGTATGAGTTACTCGAGGCTCAGACTATCATAGCCATAACACCCGCTCCGAGGAAACTATTAGATCTATTAGATCAAACACAAACTGGGGTCTACTCAGATCCTTTCACATAGTGCGTTGACATAATGGCATTCCCTTCCAGAAGACCATGAGATGTCTTATAATGCTTTTAAAATCTCTTTACTTAAACATTTTAAATCTCAATAAGTTGGCTTAGTGTGACATTTTTTAGTTCATTTATTTCAATATTTTGTCATTTTTAGTACTGTAGTTTTTAGTTTTTATGCAGTGCCTTATTGAAAACCACATTATGTGACATAGGCCATCTGTAAAAAGTGTCTGAAGATAATTTTTCCATGAAATTGGAATGAATAACTTGTTATTATTGTTATTATTATTTCTATTAATATTGTTATTATTATTATTATTATTATTATTGTTGTTGTTGTTGTTGTTGTTGTCGTTGTTGTTGTTCCTTGTCCTCCGACGATCCATTTCAAGTTTATTACAAAGTGCGATTGAACAAACAGCCGATTGTATTGAGTGGTTACCACCCACGTCCCGGCTATCAAACTGTGTTCAGCCACGCTAATTTTTCTTTTCTTCGATTTGAACTGACTTACGTATAGCATCTGGGCATTTAGCTAGCTTTCTTTGGAAGATGACGTGAAATTTAATAAAATTTGATCTAGCCCCAGCTTTTCAAATAAGGTGGATAGCGCTATCTGAGCTATCCACCAGCGGATAACAGTGTCATAAACACCAGTACATGGCTGAATTCGCAAGCGGGCAAGATAAAGAGAATCCTTTGTTCTGATTGGCTACCTTTAGTTAGTAAGTTTTCCTACCTTAATGACGCAAGAAAAAGTTCTCTTTATGGCTAAATAGTAAATCGTTTATTCACTTAGCTTGTTCGGTCTTGAGATTGCTTAGACCTTTATCACGTGGCGGCCATTTTGTCTCAAGAGATTTAAAAAGCTTTGTTTATGCCCGGCTAGCCTCGTTCTTTCTCTGAGGCTAGCCGGGCATAAATAAACCTTTTTAAATCTCTTGAGACAAAATGGCCGCCACGTGACAAAGGGCTATTGGCGTGGTTCATGTTGAAGAAGTGTTGAGCCTGCGTACTTAGGGAGCAATGCGAGAACGCTTGTTATGTTGTCTTTCATAAAAAAGTAACAAGATAAAAAGGCATTTCTGGAAAGAAATAAAACTTTAACTTGACGTTTCGTTTGTTCCAACATGTACATCTTGAGAAATAATTAACCGATGGATAACAACAGAAATTTAAATGAAGAACAATTAACTAATTAAAGAAACAATAGACTATGACATAATGTAGGAAAATTTGCATATAAGTAAAGCATGGAAACTAAAAATGGTAAAGTTTTTCAATGCTGACATTTTCCGGAAAGGCCTAAATCCCCGATCAGCATAGTCTACTTTATCTCGCAATGGGTATCCGACCATTTTGAACTTTTGATAAGAGGACGGTCCCATTTCATGTTGTAACTTGTTGACGTCATCAAGCCATGATGACTCATTATTGTTCATTCAAAATGTTTCCAACGCTCATTACGCCCTTATTTGAAGATTCAAGAAATGAACGGTTGTTTCAGATTCGTACCCAGTCGCTATTTATGTGTTTTGGGGGTGAGAGAAGATTGGGGGTTAGGTTGCATGAGGCGCGTGCGGGGTGTCCTGGGAAGGGACGACACCCATGACAACCTGCACGCGCCTCAACCTAACCCCCAATCTTCTCTCACCCCAAAAACACATAAATAGCGACTGGGTACGAGTCTGCGGTTGTGTATCCCATTTTGGCAAAGGAAACTGCTATCTTAGTTAGTGCCCATCGCGGTACCGTGAGTTTGTAGGTAGAGCTTTCCATTGAACTGGAAGAATTTTCTTTGCGGGTTAATCAAAGTACAGTTCTCGCAGGGAATGTGTAGGAATAGGTGGGTTGCTTTGTAGAAATGTTCTTACGCTCTGCAAACTATTTCAGTGCCTCGATATGTGGTATATGACGTATTGTTGTAAAAAAAAACGTGTGACATCCATCAAAAGAAGACTTGAGATGTTCGGTTTTTCACCTTTGTCTTTCCAATAAAATTTACAGGGTCGGTGGTATCTTTGGTTACTTCCTGGAAAGATAGATATGCTCTTCTTTCTGAAAAAACTTAATGTCGGTCCATGTCGGTAGTCGGTTTTTTTTTGCTTTCGGTAGTCGGTAATTTTTTTTCCCTTTTTGGCGGTAGTCAGTAATAAATTTCGCCCTTTGTCGCTAGTCGGTTAACCTTAGGCCTTGATACAAATATCCGGATATTTCTAAAGATATTTAGAAGATTTTGAGATATTTAGAAAATCCCATGATATTTAGGAAAAAATTTTGATATTCAGAATCTTGTTACGAAAAAAGTACTGTAATCATGTTTTTTCTTGGAAGCTACTTCAATGCTAATTAGGGCTTGGGACAGTGACAGAAATTCAAACAAATCTCGACACATGGGCCTGTTGTAATCAGATTCAGCAGTATTCCCCATGATAATAATAATTATGCAATGTGGCTGATGTGCAACAAAATGGCTGATAACGTCCTCTGAGCCACGCACAAACCAAACAGCAGTAGTGTCCCTTTTAGACCGCCTTAGACCTCCAGGACCTAATGGTCTTTCACGAACTCTGCCTGTATTAAAGTAGGGTGCCCTAGTCTTCTTGTAGGCTGAGGGGTGCTGCAAATAAGGCTGACTTTATGTGGAATTGTTTAGAGTTTTGTTGTATGCCGTATAAGAATATGGTTTCCTGAAATTTGCTGAAGTTCGTGTTGCCATTTTAGATGAAAGGATATTTTTTTGTGTTTTTACTGTAACGTTTATAAAATGAAGCCAGATATTTTAGAAATATTTAGAAAAACATTTCGACATATTTAATCGGAAAAAAATCAGGAATTTCCGGAAACATATTTAGGAGATTTTTCGTGATATTTATATCTAGGCCTAGTTAACCCCATTCACACTTTTAAAAAGGAATCCATTAGGAAATTGAGTAATTTAAATTTTCAATTGACAAAAACCTTGCACCAGAATAATTTAAATAATACTTCAATCTTTTTTACACTTTTCAAGAGGAATAGATATAATTAGTTTTCTGTCATAACACCAAGGACAATTCTTCACGGGAGCCTTAGAAAATAAATGTCACATTTCACTTGAAATGTGAAAACACAGAAAGAATTCTGAAAACTTCATGTGTAAGATGTCATTTCGAGAAATTTGACATTTATTTTCTCGGGCTCCCATAAGAAATTTTGTTTGGTGTTATTACAGATAGCTAATTACATCTATAACCCTTCAAAAATGTGAAAAAGAATGCAAGATGCTGTAAAATTATTTTGGTACAAAGATTTTGTTAAAAGTTAAAATTACTCAATTTCCTGATGGATTCCTTCTTAACATGTGCAAGTGGACCGCTACTTCTTTTTCGGTTTAAACTGTATGAGTTTCCTTAATTAAGGTTTGGCTGGAATTATAGCCCCTTCCTCGATGATAATTTCTTTGAATCAAAATTGTCGCGACGACGCTATTCATGAAGGGAGTTGCAGTTCTTTTAAATCTCAGCTTTGAAAAATCAGTTTGGCCTTTCATTGCCCTCAAGATGGAACAGGTGGCGACTTATTAGTCTGGTTTTCGAAAACTGCTTTGCGGATGACACCACTAAGCAAATGGACCGTGCATCAGGGAGGTTAAATCTTTCAATATGTAGAAAACGGACATTCAGGCTATTCATGCAATCAATAAGCCTATTCAGTCAACAATAATGGATTTTAGCTTCAAATAAAAAAACCAAGCAATTGCATTGACAGCAACACCTGGTGCTGACTTAATAAGGTCGTTACAGAGCCCTGTTTCTTCACATATTATTGAAGATAGCTGACTGTTTGCAGTAAACTTTGCAATGACGAATGTATCAGCTAGCACCTCTTCTTCTTCTTCATTTTCATCAAGGGCGAAAATCTTTTCGAATGCACAAATCATCGCTTGGAGTTTTGCTTTTTCGGCGCAAGCTGTGGCTATCGTCATGGGGAATTCGCTCGCACTTGCACTCTTTGCATTTAACAAGAAGCTTCGAAAAAAGAAAAGTTTATACCTTGTTATGAATATGGCGTTTGCTGATCTGATGTTGGGAGGTATCTATATCCCTACTTTTATTTTTTTCCTGGTGAATCCCGAAAACCAGTCATCATATGAAAGATCTTTTTTCCTCAAAATCATCTGCGCGTTTTTCTCTCTGGCCTCGTCTATTACCGCTGCTTTGATATCTGCTGAGAGATTTTACGCCATTTATTGGCCATTAAAGCACCGAACACTTTCTACGCGAGCATACAGGCTTGTTATTTTGATGGTGTGGACGTTGGCTATCCTGTTTTCCACGGTTTATGTCCTACTTTTCTGGAGCCCAATGAGGTTATACAGTTTCGTGTGTGCATACGTCTTGTTTCTAGTCTTCACTATCTGCGGCCTCAACATCGGTATTTGGAGAAAGTTTAAGCAGAAAACTCCTTCTCATCAACAAAATAGAGCCTTTCAACAGCAACGCTTAACAAAAGCATTGTTATATGTATCTGTTTTTACTCTGATTTCGTGGATCCCTATATCTCTTTGCAATTTAATAGGCTCCTTCGGATACAACATACATGACCACATTTTGCTGCTAGCTTATTTTATGTATCTTTCCAGCTCTTTTATCAATCCAGTGGTGTACGCAATAAGAGTTCCTGAGTTTAAACAAGCTTTGCCTAATGTATGCTGTTTTAGAAGACGGGCATTGATGGACAGCGAAGGAAATATGGAAAGATTTAATATGGCCGCAGCCGACCACAATCATGCCCAACTCACTTTCGAACAGAAAATTGTACATGGAGGTCAGGACACAAAATTGTGACCAACAGTGGAAGTTTTACCCTGAGAAACTGCTTACTAGTCTTTTTACATAAAAAAAGTCGTTTCACTTTATGAGCTAAGTGATCACTTCAAAAACCACTTGCAATTTTAGTTGAAGCGCAGGCATTAAAAGCTCTGTGCAAGAGTCACGTACGTGTTGTATTGTATAAAGTAGTATCAACACGGCTGCAAATGTTACGGGTTTTGTGGGGAAATCCCGAGAACAGATTCAAGACTCAGATAATGGAATGATACGCAGAAATTATCAATAAGGAAAAGCGGGGCACTCGCACCTTCACTCATCTTTACTTCTTTTAGATAATTTTCAAAACAAAATGAAGTGTTTGTCCCCAATTTCGCAACTCGCGAATTAAGGCCCTAACTGCTGCCCGAAAAATAAAAATAAAAAACTGAAATTCAATCACGTCACTCGCGTGAAAATGAGGTCACCGTATAGGTTTGATTTGAAAAAACTAAACGCACCCCTGAAAAGTTTTAAGCTACACCCCTGGAACTTTCAATGCTAAGCAGTTACTTACTGGCATGTAATATCCTGCCAGAAGACCTACTGGCATTGAAAGCCTCTCTGGAGAAAGAAAACAAAACAAATTTGAGCAAATAAGTTTTAGTTATTTGAAAGCTCGTGCTGGTGTCCGTCAAATATAATCAGTCACGTATAAGCAATCAAGATAAACTTAAAAGTATAAATAATGACAAGCAAAAAAAAAGGACTGTTGCTTGTGGCTAATAAATTTCTTACAGATCCTAATAAAGTATACTAAATAAATATTTGTTCCAGATCATTGCTGCTTCTCCCAGTGCTTTCAAAGAATAGTTACTGATTTCCTCATGGTTCTAATTCTTCCTTACCTCTTGTGGGAAGGAACGAGTATTCTCCCTTTAATTTCATGCCACTTCGTTTGATTTGAAGCTTAGCTGCAATTAAATTAATCCCAGTTTTAGACGACAATTTCTTTCAAAACCGAAATTTTGTGGCGACCACGGCCACTCCTGGTTCTCTCGACTAAGTTCTATCGAGTTACCGTTTCCTTCAGTCTTAACTAAAATATTTTACACTTTTATTTTGTGGTTGTATAAAAAGATATTTCTTATGATAATAAAAAAAATTATGGTGCTCGTTAGCATGATATTTTGTAGAGAACAGGTGGTCAATTCATATAATTAGTTGCTAAAAATTGTGCTTTGTACGTGACATTACTACCGAAACAGAGAGACTGTGTACACAAACGGGCCCATTTTTATTATGTGGAAAAGAGATATCATTTTAGACCGACAGGCTGACAGTTAAGGATAAAGGATTTTAGCTTCAAATAAAAAAAACCAGCGCGGTTGTCTTTACCCCAAGATTTGGCATTAGGTCCAGGTTATTTACACGTCCTTGTTTCTCGCTCCTCTTTGATGTAACGTTTGTAGAAATAACAAACAATGGCAAATATCTTAGCTACACCTTAGTTCCTCACCCAATAATTCCCCATAACCAAAATCTTTTCTAAGGCATAGGTCACATACATAATCAGCTCCAGCTTTAACTTTGAGTGAAAAACCAACTCAACTGCCTCTACAATAGCATTTGACATTAGGGAGCCCGGTTGTTAAACGTTTTTGTTTCTCGCTCGCCTTTCAAGCAACGTCGACCAATATGTCACCTTCAGCTGCCTCACTCAATGATTCTCTATCAACTATGACCGAAATCCTTTCTAAAGCACGGGTCATCGCTTGTAGTTGTTTTCTTGCGTCGGAAGCAGTTGTTATTATGGCGGGAAACTTGGTCCGTGGGTCATTCGTCCATTTAACTTTCAATTTAAATACAAAAATTGGAAATCGATGTCATTTTTTGATTTTTCAATTTTTTTCTTCCTGTATAGTGGATAAACATGTTTTATTAACTTTTTTTTATCCTTTTCCCCTGTAAAAAAATATGAGTCAATATTAAAAAGATTATCGAACCACGGATATTTTAGCTATTCGCGGGAAAACCGTTTCTGCAGTCATCTGTCAATTACAATGACGTGATCACATTGCAACTCACAAAAGTACCAAGAGGGGAGGACCCAAGTGTTGAAGTGCCCAGGAGGGGAAGGGGAAGGGCGTAGGGACTTAAGTGGGAAGGAAGAAGGAAGGGGCCTTTTACCTGTCCATTCTATCCTCATTTACAGGGCTTATTTTGGCCTAGACGGGTATGTCCTACTGATCAAGTTGTGGATATCTGGCTAACCAGCTCTAACCGGCTCCAGTAAATTTCACAGTTTAGCGCCTTTAACATGGTGTCGCTTGGAAAGAGTGTGAAGGTTGGCGATGAGCGGTCTACGTGTGCGGTACCAACAATTAAATTCCATGATGTTAGTTTAAATTGAAGGCCTCGGCAGCACAACTCTACCCAGACTTGCCTTCACGCCCCTCCCCCCACCCCCCTCGAGATTTACCCTTAAGGGGAGTTCGTTTGAAGCGGATCCGGTAAAAAAGATTAATACCGCAGTTTTTTTCCAAGACTTTTAATGGTTGTACCGGCCCTAAGAAAATTTTTTTCATGTCTTCAGAAGGTAAAAACGATCAGCTCTCCTTCATTATCCTGATCATAATTTCTCCTCTACTTCCTCCCTTTCTCCTCCTACCTACACTTGAAAGTTTAATGCACGCTTTTACAACGTGAACAGCTTGGCAATAAAGAGTAATCTACAGTAATAAAAAGTACAAAAAAGCAAGAAAAGTTCAAGCAAAAAGACCCAACCGATCAACAACTTCCTTCCTACAGGTTTCCACCTTTTCATTTCACAGGTGGTTTTCCGCATGTATCCCATTTTTCGAAACCCTTGTTACGGAACACGAACTAAAGCTTTTCTTTCCAGGCCGCTTCTTGTACACAGTGTACCCTCCAGGGTCTTAAACACTGACCCGATTTAGGAATGAGACAAAGGAAACTGTTCTCCTTTTAAAGGCCAAAGCTTGAAAAATGAGACCCAATTCAAGGGGAAATACAAACTAATAATTTAATGGAAAAGCACAAATCTTCCGTAAATCGTTTTCCTAACACTCAGAAGTAAAGTTCCGTTTTAACATATGATTTGTTTCTCGTGTAATTTACGCACTTAAATTTTAGCTGATACAATAACATTAGCCTTTCTAGTAAAGATCACACCGTGAACACAACGCCAACAAGGGCAAAAAAGATACCCTATTTAAGGATGGAGACCCTAAAAACAATCCCCTATCAGGCGGCACATACCTATCTAGCCCTAATTTGGAAGAATCCCCCCGGGTGGTGACACTACTTAGCACACAGATGGTAAAAAGTATCAATATGGTGTAATCTCAGTCAACAATAATGAATTTTAGTTTCGACTGAAAGACCAACGCAATTGCAATTATAAGACTTAACAACCCTTGGTTTTGTGCCCTGGCGGTTGTTAACATACGCCTCTGTTTCTCGTACATCTTCAAAGTCACGTTTCAAGAAATTACTAGCAAAGACAGGAAGAATAATGAAGAATTTGTCAGCTTCGACTTCGCCGCTCAATAATTCCTTTTCATCCATGGTTATCAACGAAATGCTTTCTGAGGCACAAGTCATCGCTTGGAGTTGTGCCCTTGCGTCGGAGGCTGTCGTTACTGTCCTGGGAAACATGCTCACAATTGTCCTGTTCACATTTAACAAGAAGCTGCGAGCTAAGAAAAGTTTATATTTTGTTATAAATATGGCGTTTGCTGATCTGGTGTTGGGAGGTGCAAGTCTCCCTTTATTTGTTTATTTCATGGTGACTCGCAGTAGGTTATATTTTTCAGAATTTCCAAGTTTTCTTAAAATCATTTTTATGGTTTCCTCGGTGGCCTCGTTCACTACCGCTGCTTTAATATCTGCTGAAAGATTTTACGCCATTTTTTGGCCGCTGAAGCACCGAACACTTTCGACGCGAGCATACAAGCTTGTTATTTTGATGGCTTGGACATTGCCTATCTTATTTTCTACGGCTTATATATTGCTTTTCCGCTTGAGTCTGCGAGGTTTTTTCGCTTTCGCTACTTTATACAGCTTATTTCTAATTGTGACTATCTGTGGCCTCAGCATCACCATTTGGAGAAAGATTCAGCAAAAATCTGTTCCCTGTCACCAAAACAGAGACATGCAAATCCAGCGTTTAACTAAAGCTCTGTCGTTAGTATCTGTTGTTACTCTGAGTACTATGATCCCTGCAATTATTGTTAATTTGTTTAGAATTTTCGGTCAAAACATATCTTCAAACACTCTCGTTTTCACTTATTTTATATTTTTTTCCAGATCTTTTATTAATCCAATGATGTACGCATTAAGAATTCCTGAGTTTAGGCAAGGTTTAAATTTGCTCTGTTTTAGAAGTCAGGAAAATAGTAATACAGGAAGAAATAATATGGCAGCCGATCACAATAATTTAAAGCTCTCTTTCAAACGGGAAGTTATGGAAGATACAAAATTGTGACTAAAGTGGTGGAAGTTCGAGAAACTGAGACTTAACCGTGCACGGGGCGGGGCCAGGTGAGCCCTGCCCTCCCCTCCCTCCACTTTTTGTACGAGTGTTGAGCATGCGTTCTTAGGGGACAACTTTGTGGATTTTCATAGGCAATGTAAACAAAAGAAAATATCTTAAAGTAGTCATTCAAATTTGACAAAATGTGGCAGAAATCTTGTTCAAATCTCATTTAGTCAATGAAAGCATCAAATTAAAAGTTGGAAAAAGGAATCTGAGACAGCCTGGTCTCCATGCACTCTCGGCTCGGTCAAAGCTGGAATCTACAGTGAGCTGTGACGTCACCGAATTCCAAGACTTCGCGAAGACAAGGGGCCAAAAGAGAACGCCTGGGAACTAGGCTGAATCTGAGTCGACACAATCAAGTACATGAATGCTATTCACTTAAAAATTTTAAAAACTGATTATTACATTTGGTTAAGTTGTTTGTCTTTAAATAAATAAATAGGACGTACTGATTGCAAGCTGCATGCAAATTCATAAGGAAATCTAATGACTGGATTTTACGCAAACCTAATTCTGAAATTGAAAATGTAATGTTTGCTTTCAATCACCTTTGTTGCCATAAGAAACCTAATAAATGTAGTCTCATAAGTATATTTTACGCGTGACAAATTTAAATGAACTTGATAACTGCAACGAACCTACTATACCAGCCTAATGAATGGTTACCACAGTCAGCACCTATCAAACTGTGTTCAGCCACGGCAATTTTTATTTTCTTCGATTTAAACTGACTTATGTATAGCATTTGGGTATTTAGCTAGCTGACTTTGTATAGGATAACATGAAATTTAATAATTTTTCGAATAAGCTGTTCAAAAAAGGTGGATAGCGGTCAGCTGACCTATCCCGAGCTGGTGGCACCAGCGGATAACACAGTATTAACCATACATGGCTGAATCCGCGAGCGGGAAATGAAGCCAATCCTACTCTCGGCTTGCACTGTCACGCAATAAAAAATATAAATGCAAACCATTCAATACAGAAGGACTAGAATCTGGGAAATAAAAGAAGATAAATATACAAAACCCTTGCCAAGAATCAGGTCTGTGAAATATTTCAAATGCGAGATATTGGGAAAAACGGTTTACCTAAATTTATAAAGCTTTGTATGGAAACGCCATGTTGGTGTCCCTTTCAGGAACACCAATATAGCCGCCGGATACCAACAGAAACATCTGTTTTCGAAATTTCCTACTAATGCGTGAATTCTTCGCTTGAGGAACTCATAAAGATTACAGTAATATTTAGTCTGAGACAAGGGATGTTTAGATTGCAAAATCTCCGAAAATCGCTAATGTTTTTAACCCACATAAGAGCTTTCCCGGCCGCCAGCTAAATGCCGCGTCACGCAAAAGCCTGGAAATTCAAGCGTCCTCTCCCGCAAAACGAAGAACCCTTTGGAACCAAAAATTTGTTTATGTAAAGGTGTTTAGGTACTGTAATACCTCGTGAAAGTAGAAACTCAGAAGAATCGATAGTTTCTTAGTTTGATTTTTGGTGACGTCACTTGCAACCCAAGAATGTTCTCATTAGCTACCCGAGCGGGCAAGATTTCCCGCCTTAGTGCCGCAAGAAATAGTTATCTTTATGGCCATATAGTAAATCTTTTATTCACCTAGCTTGGTCGGTCTTGACCCTGTTGTTGTAGTGTCTGGATTGCTGGATATTGACGTCGTTAACGTTCATATTGGAGAAGTTTTGAGCATGCGTACTTAGGAAGTAATGCGAGAACGCTTGTTCAGTGTTGTCTTTCATAAGCAATGTAATTAAACAAATGACAATATCTTAAAATCTACTCATTAAAATTTGACGAAATTTGGCAGAAATTCTGTTTATATCGCACTTCAGTCGACAAGGCCTCAAAATAAGTTTTGAACAAAGGCGTTTCACCACAAAATTAAGTTTCTCATGAAAGCTATTTTCCTAGAAATTTCAAAAACTGTTAAGTTTTTTTTCAAAAAAAAATGAGGGTTTTTTACTTAGTAATTGTAAGCTTTGTGGAAACACATAAGGAAATCTAAAGGCTGGATCATTTTTGCGCAAACCTAATAAATCCAAACTTTAAGGCTTGTTTCAATCATCGATTTGCCGCATAGCAACGATCGATTTCTTACTTTTTATATGTCATGTCTTTTGTCTTAGCCAAATCTGGGCTTTACACTTACAACGAGTCTTAAATAACATTCACCCCCAATGAATGGTAACGATCCGAAACGACCTAAACTGTGTTCAGCCACCTCGTCAAACTACACCGTTTTTCACACAGCATGGAGGGATGAAGGATGGGAGACGTTTGCAGAAAACTTAGCTATTCAATAGCGAATGTATCACTGAGCTAGCACAAAGTCATTTTCATCTGTAGCGGAAATATTTCCAAAGGCGCAAATCATCGCTTAGGTTTTTGCTTTTTTGTTGCAAGCCGTTGTTATTTTCATGGGGGTTTTGCTCGAAATTGTTCTGTTTGCATTTCTCTTTGCACGGCTTCTCGTGGTGGAACTTAGCTCTGTTTTTGACCATAGACAGGGTTAGCATTTTTTTACCAATTTTCTCATCTTTGGGACTTTGTTTTATTTGGTCTATAAATGTAATTTCCGCACGTGAATTTCAGCTGATACAATAACGTCACCTTATCTAAGGATCACACAAGGGAACACAACGCCAACAAGGGCAAAAATGATACCCTTTTTAAGGATGGAGACCATATCGGGCGGCACATACCTATCTAGCCCCAATTTGGAAGAATCCCCCCGGGTGGTGACATTACTTATATGGCAAACAGATGGTAAAAAGTATCAATCAGTTGTGTAATCTCAGTCAACAATAATGAATTTTAGTTTCGACTGAAAAACAAACCCAATTACATTTATAAGACTAACTGAACAATGCTTAGTTTTGTGGCCCGGCAGTTGTAGATAAACGTCTCTGCTGTTTCTCGTACACCTTCAAAGTAACGTTTCTAGAAATTAAAGCAATGGCAGGAACAATAACGAAGAATATATCAGCTTCAACTTCGTCACTCAATAATTCCTTTTCAGCCATGGTTATGGACGAATTGCTTTCTGAGGCACAAGTCATCGCTTGGAGCTGTGCTCTTGCGTCAGAAGCTGTAGTTATTGTCCTGGGAAACTTGCTTACAATTGTTCTCTTCACATTTAACAGGAAGCTGCGAAATAAGAAAAGGTTATATCTTGTTATAAATATGGCGTTTGCTGATCTGGTGTTGGGAGGTGCAAGTCTCCCTTTATTTGTTTATTTAATAACGGCGACTCGCAGTAGGTTATATTTTTCAGCATTTCCAACATTTCTTAAAATTATTTTTACGGTTTCCTCGATGGCCTCGTTCACTACCGCTGCTTTGATATCTGCTGAAAGATTTTACGCCATTTTTTGGCCGCTGAAGCACCGAACACTCTCCAGGCGAGCATACAAGCTTGTTATTTTGATGGCTTGGACATTGGCTACCTTATTTTCTACGGCTTATATATTGCTTTTCCGCTTGAGTCTAGGAGCTTTTTACGCTTTCGCTACTTTATACGGCTTGTTACTAATTGTGACTATTTGCGGCCTCAACATCGTTATTTGGAGAAAGATCCAGCAAAAATCTGTTTCTTGTCACCAAAACAGAGACATGCAACTCCAGCGTTTAACGAAAGCCCTGTCATTAGTATCTGTTGGTACTTTGAGTTCTTGGATCCCCGCAATTATTATTAGTTTTTTAAGATTTTTCGGTCAAAACATATCTTCAAACATTTTCCTTTTCACTTATTTTATATATTCTTCCAGTTCTTTTATCAATCCAATGGTGTACGCTTTAAGAATTCCTGAGTTTAGGCAAGGTTTGAATTTGTTCTATTTTAGAAGTCAGGAAAATAGTAATACAAGAAGAAATAATATGGCAGCCGATCACAATAATTTAAAGCTCACTTTCAAACAAGAAGTTATGGAAGCTACCAAATTGTGAGTCAGTAGAGGTGGAAGTTCGAGAAACTGAGACTAAACTGCACGGGGCAGGGCTAGGTGAGCCTTGCCCTCCCCTCCCTCCACTTTTTGTACGAGTGTTGAGCATGCGTTCTTAGCAAAAACTTTGTTGATTTTCATAGGCAATGTAAAGAAACGATAATATATCAAACTACTCATTCAAATTTGACGAATTTTTGCAGAAATCTTGTTCAAATGTCATTGAGTCAAAGAAAGCTTCAAATTAAAAATTGGAAAAAGGAGTCTGAGACAGCTTGGTCTTAGTAAATAACTAAATGAATAAATAAGACTTACTGATGGCAAGCTGGGTGCAAATTCATAAGAAAATCTAATGACTGGATTTTACGTAAACCTAATACTGAAATTTCAAATGTAATGTTGGCTTCCAATCATCTATGTTGCCATAAGAAATCTAATAAATGTAAAGTTTCATAAATATATTTTGTGCGTGACAATTTGAAGTTCATAACTGCAATGAGCCTAAAATAGCAGCCGAATGAATCGGTTACCACCCATCACCTAACAAACTGTGTTCAGCCACTTTTATTAACGTAGCTAATTTTTCTTTTCATCGATATGAACTGACGTACGACTGGCATCTGGGTATTTAGCTAACTGCCTGTGGAGGATACGTGAAATTCAATAAAAATTGATCTAGCCCCAGGTGTTCAAGTAAGGTGGATAGCGCTATCCGACCTATGCTCCAGCGGATAACACAGTATATATTAACAAAAGAGACTTTAAGATGCACCGTTTCCGTGTACGGGCACAGGTAAATTACCCGTACGCGTAGCCGCCGTTAAAATACGGGTAGATTGCCCGTACGGGTATGGGTAGGTCAAACATGTTGAACTACCCGTACCCGTACTAAGCAGAAACGAAAGTCAAAGCGGGCAGAATTTCCCGCCTTAGTTTCCTTAAGAAAAAGTCCTCTTTATGGCCATATAGTAGATCTTTTATTCACCTACCTTGGTCGGTCTTGACCTTGTTCATGCAGAGTCTAGATCGTTGGATATTAGCATCGTTAACGTTCATGTTGAAGAAGTGTTGAGCATGCGTACTTAGCAAGCAATACGAGAACACTTGCTCAGTCTTGTCTTTCATAAGCAGTCATTAAACAAACGACAATATCTTAAAATCTACTTATTAAAATTTGACGAAATTTGGCCGAAATTCTGTTCATATGACACTTCAATCGACAGAGCCTCAAACTAAATATTGAACAAAGGCGTTTGACCACAAAATTAAGTTTCTCATGAAAGCTATTTTCTTAGAAATTTTTAAAAACTGTTGAGTTATTGTTTTTTTTTTAAAATGAGGTTTTTTTCTTAGTAATTGTAAGCTTTGTGCAGATACATAAGGAAATCTAATGGTTGGATCATTTTTGTGCAAACCTAGCTAATAAATCCAAACTTTAAGGCTTGTTTCAATCATCGATTTACCGCATAGCAGTGATCGAAATCTTACTTTTTACATGCCAAGTCTTTAGTCCGTGCCAAATCTGACCTTTACACTTGCAACGAATCTTAAATAACATCCATACCCAATGAATGGTAACCATCCGAAACGTATTAACTGTGTTCAGCCACCTCGTCACACGACACCCTTTGTCACACAGCATGGAGGGATGGAGGATGAGAGACGATGAGATGCCGAAAACTGCAGGATGAGATGCGGAAAACTTAGCTATGGCGAATGTATCACTGAGCTAGCAAAAAGTCATTTTCATCAGTGGCGGAAATATTTCCAAAGGTGCCAATCATCGCTTGGGGTTTTGCTTTTACTTGCAATCCGTGGTTATTTTCAAAGGGAATTTGCTCGAAATTGTTCTCTTTGCATTTGACAAGAAGCTTTGAACTAAGAAAAGTATATATCTTGTTATGAATATGGCGAATGCGCAAGAGCTATCAGGTAGAGTGTGAACATAGCGTTAGATTTTGATTTGAATATTTGAGACAGAGAAGAAATCTTAGGGCGTTGGCCGGGATATGTGAATTTTACCCAAAGTTATTTTTAGAGGTTGTAATTAAACGAAAGTCTAACTCCTGAGACGTCCGCACATTTACAATCGATTGTTTGAAATGTCATCAAGTGCACACGCGATCACCTCAAAGAAAAACAATGCAGGATACTGTATTGGGGACTGCCGTGTGGCACGAAATTTTTGCGGGTTCTAATTTTTGCGATTTTTGCGGTTTTTCCAGCGATCCGCAAAATATGTTCTTGGAAATAAAAATTACCGCAAACATTTTTCCCGCAAAATTTTTCTCCAGAGTAAATATTCTCTAACTTAAACTTGCTACACAAAAATACAGGACCAAGAAATCACAACTTGTCAAAAACAACGAAATACTGGTTTATTGTTTGAAAATCAGTGTATTTCTATTGCACGTACTCAATAAAAACGAAAGTATTATCAATGCTGGGTACTGGGTACTTTCTGAAGATCGCAAAAATTGATTCCCAGCACGAAAAACCAATCTGTCCAAATCGCAAAAATTAGTTCCCTCAAAAACAAAAAAATCGCCAATCCGCAAACATTTCGTGTCACATGGTATTCTCACTGGGTGCCGTCACGCACAAACGTTCCCTGTGCCCGTGGATTCCGTGCACTTTATCCAACGCATCTGTGGATCCGCTGAGGAACTCGTTGTGCATATATTTGTGAGTTTAGTATAAATTGAGCTGTTTCATGCTGTTTATACCTCTCTTCGTTAACTCGTACACCAGACACCTAGTTTGTCCCCCCACCCACCTCCTCGCAGCGATGGCACACTCTGACGCCTTAGCTCCCGCTCCTTCCCGTCTCCGGATTCGCCTCTTCCCAAAACTCATTCCAGCCTTGGGGTGTTTGGGAGTGGGGGCTCCCAGTGAGAATTTATTACTGTTAAATTCTCTCTTAACAGCACTGAATAACAGTTTGCCGACCTCTCCAGAAACCAACTTCCGATTAATTTCAGTAGTTTAATTGGTGCAAAAATTACTTTGGTGAAATTCACAAATCTCTGGGGCTAAAAAAGGGATTTCACTCTCTGTCCAATTATTCTCTTTTGCATTCAATTGTATTTTATTTTGTTGTTTTAGGGAACGTTTTACAAGTGACCTTCCTTTAATTCTAGAAATTCCCTGCCGCTTTGTTTAATTTCAAGCTTAGCAGGAATTAAAATCCCGTTTTTGGAAGACAATTTCTTTCAATCGAAGTTGTTATGACAAATGTAATTCTTGGTGTTATTGTGCGCTATTTTTGACCGAGTTATCATTGAATCTTCTGAAATGTTTTGCACTTTTATTTTCTTTATATCAATATTATCGGAATTCAGGCTTCACCACAATAGTTATGTGACAGACAGTTCTAATAATCCTTGAAATGGTAATCATTAGCGTTCTGTAGGAGACAGCAGGTGTTGCTAATCGGTTTCTGAAAGTAATAGTGCTTTGAGGGTGACATCGCCGGGAAAATGGATTGTTTGCACGAAGGAGCTAATTTTTTATTGTGCAGGAAAGAGATATCATTGAAATAACTTAAAGTCATAAATAATGGATTTTAGCTTCGATTGAAAGACCAACGTATTTGCCTTTACAAAGACACTTGACTTTGAGGCCCAGTCTGTGTTTCTTCTTTGAAGTTCCGTTTGTAGAAAACAAGCAATGGTAAATATGCCAGCTTCAACTGACTCACTCACTAATTCCCTTTCAACAATGAGCGAAATCTTTTGTAAAGCGAAACGGCATTCCATGAAAACCCAAATGAGAAGATTTGTATGGGAATTCCGTTAAGATTCAAGAAGATTAAATTATTCGCATAAATGGTGATGTACTGGGTCAACACTTTTCAGATGATTTTCATATCAAATTAAATGTATATTATTTTTCCCCAATTTTGCCACAAGCCTGCTTTCAACACTGAGGCCATTCACAACTGAGAGTATAGCGTGAAGCTGTTCAACGGGACACCTAAAAATTACAAATAACAAGCAAAAAAAGAAGAAGAAGACTACATCATTTGTAATTTCGGCTGAAAAAGTTCTTACAGATTCTAAGAAAGTATACTAAAATCATTTTTGTTCCAGATCATTGCTGCTTTTTGAAGTGCTTTCAAAGAATCATTTCCCTCATAATTGTAATTTTCCCTTCCTCTTGTGGAAGGAACGAATATTCTTCCTTGAATTTCATGCCGCTTCGTTTGATTGGAAGCATGAAAGTCCCAGTTTTAGACGACAATTTCTTTCAAAACCGAAATCTTGTCCCGACCACGGCCACTCGCATTGCTCTTGACTAAGTCCTAGCGAGTTACCGTTTTCCTCGATGTTAATTAAAATATTTTGCACTTTTATTTTATGGTTGTATAAAAAGATATTTCAAAAGAATATGGTGCTCGTTAGCATATTTTGTAGAGAACAGGTGGTCGGCAATTCATATAATTGTTTGCTAAAAATTGTGCTTTGTAACTGACATAGCATTTGACATCAGGGGGCCCGGTTGTTAAACGTTTTTTTTCTAGCCGTACGACGCCTTTCAGGCAACGTCGACGAATATGTTAGCTTCAACTGCCTCACTCATTGATTCTCTTTCAGCTATGACCGAAATCTTTTCTAAAGCAGAGGTCATCGCTTGGTGTTGTAGTCATGCGTCGGAAGCTTATCCTCTCTTGGTCGGAAGCAGTTGTTATTACGGCTGGAAACCTGCTCACAATTGTTCTCTTTGCATTTTACAAGAAGGGTCGAGCTAGAAAAAGTTTATATCTTGTTATGAATATGGCGTTTGCTGATCTGTTGTTGGGAGGTGTATGTCTCCCTTTATTTGTCTTTGTCCTGGCAACTCGCCACCAGTTTGTTCTTCCAGCTTTTCTTACAATCATTCTTACGGTTTCATCGCAGGCTTCGTTCATCACCACCGCTGCTTTGATATCTGCTGAGAGATTTTACGCCATCTATTGGCCCCTGAAGCACCGAACTTTTTCAACGCGAGCATACAGACTTGTTATTTGGACGGGGTGGACGGTGGGTATTGGCTATCCTTGTTTCCACGATATATGTTCTGCCATTCTTAAGCCCAATGGCTGTGTACTCTTTAACTTTATTATACGGCTTGTTTCTTCTTGTGACTATCTGCAGCCAGAACATCGGCATTTGGAGAAAGTTTCAGCAAAAAGTTGTTCCTTGTCACCAAAACAGAGCCACGCAAATTCAGCGTTTAACGAAAGCCCTGTCAATTCTGTTGTCACTTCGAGTTCTTTAAGAGTTTTTGCAGCACGCAACATATCTTCGACGTTCTTCATGATTTTGGCTTCGCTCATATTTTTTTCCAGTTCTTTTGTCAATCCTATGGTGTACGCATTGTGAATTCCTTAGTTTAAGCAAGCTCTAAATTTGCTATGTTTTAGAAGGCATGGAGAAATGGTGCTGGGCAGGGAACGAGAAAGAGTTAATATTGCCGCAGCCGATCTCAATAATTTGCAGCTCACTTTCGAACAGGAAGTTCTGGAAGATACAAAATTGTGACTAGAGGTGGAAGTTAAGGAAAATAGGCTAAATAAGAATAAAAGTTTTTCTTTTTACGAGCTAACTGAGCATTGGTAATCAAATCACGTGCAACGAGTACAGTTATTTCAAAAAAAGAATGCTTGTAAGAATGAATGCCACAGCCCAGCATGGGGTGTACTAAGCTGTTGCGCAGGATACCTAACCAGCCAAAGTAAGTATAAGCGACAAGAAAAGAAAGCAAAGGAACTCTTAGTAGATTATTGGTATGCTCAGTCAGCCTGTTCAGTAGGGTCCCAAAATCTCTTACATCCCAAGTTATAGCATTTTCGTCTGAGAACCTCCGCTGCTTAGCGCACAATTGCCGAGAAAATTAACAGTGACTGTTGTACTTTTTTTCGTTCTCTTCCGAAGGAAATATTTAGAGTGACCTTCTTTTTATCTCCTTGCTACTTCTTTTGATTAGATGAAGCTTAGCCGGAATTAAATTCCCTTTAGTAGTGGCGTTGGAATGTTTTACTCCACTTTTTTGAAGTGGAATCTCATTAGTTTGAAGTGGAATAAATTAGCGCCAATGACTTCATAACCTTTTGTCTTTATCTCACGAGTAAAATTGGCAGTAATCTCATTAAGATAAGGTCGTGTGCTGTTTTTAGTTGGTTTAGGTTTTCTAGTTACTTTAAGGTCGATACACGTACACCAACCGGAAGTGACCAATACATAAATACATAAATAAACGAAAAGAAATATGTATGGGGCACCCGGGTTTGCAGGCCGCTAAGACCACGCGGGATCCAAGTAATTAGCCAGTAAAGAGAGATGCAAAATGCCAGGCAACGTAAGTCAAATTTCAGTTTACCTTAATTGAATCCACAACTTCAAAGGATCCATGCTAGCGCGTATCGATTTTCAGGAGACCTGCGGGGGCCAGTTTCTCTAAGAGCTTCTAAGCCCTTCCCCCTCCCCAGTTGGCACGTTAGTTACCTGTTCTATGATTGCCGTTGATTCAAGATTCACATTTTAATAGTCTTGAGCGGGTAATACAGAAACACATCATTGGACGAAGTATGTTTGCTAGTACCTCTGGATCCCACTTTTAATGTCAATCTTTTGATTTTAAAATACAGCTTCGGGCCTGAAAAGTTACTGACTTTCGGGAAACCGGCACCTAGACCAAAACGGAATTTGTACCCTCATTCAAAAAGTTGGCGCGTGCGACAGCCTGAATGCTTTGTTACGACGAACAAGTTGTAACATTTACATAAAGGTGCTAACAAAAATATGTAAATGACAAAAAATGGATTACATCATAGTTATATAACTTGAATCTGCTCAAACACTAATTTATTTAAAATCCTTATAGAGGGTCTACTATGACAAGACTGAATAAATTCTGTACGGTTATTGCTGTTGTTGTCTTTCGTTTTCCTGTAACTCTCAATAGGTGAGTTTCGTTATAAACACGTTCTTTATGCTTATGTACCACTTTGTTCCGAATTGGCTGACCTTTGTTCCGGTGAGAATAAAGTTCCTTTGTTGTGCGTTCCTAGTTTGTTCCCAAAACAATAAAAGGAACAAAAAACAAAAACGCGCGAAACATTAAGTTTTTGAAAAAGAGATTTTTCCTCTTGTTGCGTCACTTAAAATCCAAATTTGAAAGTTTCCTCATGTAAAAATGGCCTATTAATACTAACGACTAAAAGGCAAATAAAAACTTCGATGTTTTAACCTCAAATGTTACTATCATTACTTTTGACGGATGAATATGATGATGATGATGATGGTAATGATGGTGGTGGTGTTTAATAAACGTCGTAAAATTCCGTTCTTGTAGTGAGCAATTCTAAATTGAGAAACCCTCTTAATCTAGAAACTGAAATGATTACCAACTAGCACTCTACTTCCTATAGGCTAATACTTGCAAAACCAATGAAAGTAAGAAGAAACGTCATCGCAAGCGTAAAGGATCCTGTACATCCGAACTTCACCCCGACAGTCCTAGCTATGAAGCTGTTACCGGCCCGAGCCTTCCCCTGAAAGTGATTCAAGGGCTGACGCGCCTAACTCAGCTGGTGTTGTCACTAGAACTGCTGGGGTCCTCTTGTCTAGTGCTCCTGGATTCTTTCGTGGCCTTCACAATCGATGGAAATAATCGGAGCCCCCGACTGTTTATAGGGTTATCCCAATATATTCGCAAGAACTGAACTGAACCAAGCGAGCAAAGGCTCGCCGAGACCAAACAATCTGGGTTAATCCCCGACCAAGGAGTCTAGATTTAGTTCCAGAGGATGCTTCAGTGCAAAAACCTGTACCACTACCGCCAGCACCGACCCTTTTGTCTCAGTTTGGAGTGATGTTGAGGCGCCCACCAGATTGTCACTACCCAAAGAAAGGTACTGCAAAAAACATTTTGTCTGGTCCCGTGAAATATGGCGTGTTGGATGCTCAGTTGGCATGACTAAGGACCCTCGAAACCCTCACGCATTCCTCACACATTCTATGCTAAGCAAGTATGTTTTCAATGATGACCGGAGTATGAATGCGTTTGGTTTACGAGGGTGTTGGGGAAAAAGCTATTTTGTGGAGAACTGTCAACTTCAAGGCAATTGAACCTTTCCTGGTTTTACAACCAAAGACTGGTATACAAGTGCAAAATGGTTGCCAAATTTTGCTGAATTACTTCTTGAGAACTCCCAAATTCACTCGCTGTTTTACTCTTCTTGGCAAATCTTTAGTTTCTTTTGCACAACTAAATTCTTGTATTTGAAGGCGCATATTTCTGTCGTTTACTTGAAAAACGTAATTTTCCCAATGAAGATTGCTGCGGCCTTGCCAAAAATATGGTGGTCGAATTGTTCACTTACGATTATGGGGAAATAGAATATTACTATGAATATTGTCATCCTAAGGCAAATAAAAAAGTAGAAATGAATAGAACGGGTTATTTTGCTTAGTCGAGGAGCGGTCAGAGAGGTTGCCTTCTTTTGTCAAGCGTACGACGTTTCACAACTTCACGACTATTTTTGTAGTGGCACCAACTTCCAATCTATTTTCTTGTTGTTTAACATGCTTGTCAAATCCAGGTGCCCTTAGAGACTTAGAGAGGATATGAACCACTTTTCGTGGCGTCGTTGTGTACTGTTATTTACCATCGAATCTGTTGTGCCCTTTTTTAGAGAACCCAAGAAGCCGGCTCTTTACAACCCCTTGTTTTTTACTGACGTTCACAGTCTCTCTCGCTCTCCAGTCCAAATAGTCCATTCAAAATGGCCCTCCTGAGGAAAAATCTGTATACAAAGATGAGACAATTGCTTATTTATCACACAGTAATTTTCAAAGAGTTATAATATCTCCTCTGGTGTGGTTAATCTAACTTCTTACAGTGGAGTTATTTTTTGGGGGAGTTATTCAATTTTTAATTCCAAAAAGGAGTTTAAAGAACTCTACAGGAGTAAGATTCACCCCAGATTTGGAGTTAACATTGAGGAGTTAATTAAAGTAACCCCCAAAAAGGGGTTATCCTGTACATAAAATTTTTATACCACTTTTGGAGTTATAATAACTCCCTAAAAATTCAGTGCTGTGCAGTTAGCAGGTATGGTGGAAAAAACAACGAACTTGCACAACCTGTTTGGCTTTTGCAACATGTTGTCAAGAGCATGTGTAATTGGGATTAACCTTTTAGCACGCAAAGATACCACATAAAGGTCTGGCTTTTGCTCTAATTTGAATCATTAGGCTAAATAGTATGTCTTGTGGGAAACAGGGTGAAGAGAAGACTCGAAAAAGCAGGAACAGACAGGTTAAGGAAACGAGAACATCTAATTTATCCGCTTCACACCCAGCTCGTCAATGCCTGTAATTTACAAAGTTTACAGGCTAGTTTATACTTCTTTTACAGTCACCGATTTAGTTTGAACTCCAACTGAACAATTTGAAGACAATCATGTTGCTTAAGATGAGGCTGCAGGCTTACTTTTCATTTTCCTCCTGACTCTTCCCCCATACACACCCTATTACATAGGTAATTCGTCGCGAGTTATTTTTAGAATCGGGATAAAGTTGCCTCGCGCGCTGCGTGGATGTTTCGTGGAGTTTTCGCATGACTAAACCCCGTGCAAAACATGTCGGGTGATAGGCAATGAAAGGGTAAAGAAATCGAGAGCATTTCTGAATATTCAAGCAAAATGAGTCGGCGCTCACCTGGGAAAAGGGAATCGCTGGACTCTTTGATAACCCGTGAAATCAGTTTAACTCGAAGTTGTCGTAACCTCAGTGCTTTAATAAAATGAGAAATTTCGCCGGTCTATTCAAACGGGTCGTTTGTACAATAAAGCAAGTACGACGCCAAGTGTTATTTTTGTTGAATAATAAAAGAATAAATATCAAACCAGAAATTGCTCTCTTCAAACTGTAAATTATAAATAGTGTACAAATGATCCTGAGAGAATATTCATCGTGTTAAGGATTTCCCTGCTGTACTGTTAGCTCTATACAAGAGAGGAAGGACGATTCTTTTTTAATTTCCATTTCGCTGACACCGCTTTAGTAGAAATCTCTCTTTAGTCGTTTTCTTCGACAAAACGAATAGCAATATCGCTCTCCGCGTCTTCCGCCATTTTTTTCAGCGTCAATTCGTGAAGAACGCGTGGCTCTGAGCGTGGGTCATCCACGCCGAACACATTCGCGCTATGTGATTGGCTGTTGTCTAATCCCCCTTGGGATCTGAGGTCTTAAAAATAACTCGAGACGAATTACTTATGGAATAGGGTACGTATGGGGGATGCCTTCTCTGTCCCCTTTATCCTCTCTTGGTATTAAATGAATACAACCAACGAAACGTTTCTACCAGCGCCGTAATGATGCTGATTTCGTTCTTGGTATACTTCCGTTACTGACAAACAAGCAAACGCTCCTTAAGCTTCCCGATGTTTCGGATCTTAAAGCAATGAGTAAATTTAAGTAGTTATTGAATGAAGTTGAGTATTATCTGAAGAATTATATATGCAGATCAACGAAGGCGTCGGCTGAAGGCCGAGGCGAATAACCCCCTCTCCCTTGTTGACCCCAGTGATGTTGATCATATCTACCAACTTCCAAACTGGAACTTTAAGCTGCAGAAATTGTAACAAAGGTTCCTACAATGCTGATTTTATTGCCGCCATCCAAAGTTCCCTGATAATTCGAAAAGCTTGTCGGCATTTTCTCTGGTCACGTTTCATACTCAGACGTGGGTCTCCCGAGTGACCTGCCAATGATAGTATTTCAAAGAAAACTTCACCTTTTTAAAAACAAAATGTAAACTATAATCCCTATATAATTCAACAGCAACAAAGGTCCCTACAATACTTTGGCTTTTTTTGTTTGTTTCTTTGTTTCCTCTTTTTTCCAGACGTAGTTGATCGATAAACCGATAATAGTAATCGATATCAATCATCGATGAATATCAATCGATAATAAAAGAAAAAAAGTTGTTACTTCGATTAATATCGATTTTCGATATTGATAATGATTTTCTTATCGACGTTTATCGATGACTATCCATTATTATCGGTAAAGACTTAAGTGATTATTCGATAGAAGTTCAACACGATGCTGTCCTTACGGTTATTATTGAGTCATTCAGTCGTGATATTATGCAGTTCTTTTAATTGATAAAATACTAAAAGAACCAAACACTATCAGGAACAGATTGCCCTTTGTTTTGATTTTTTAGCTTAAACGCAGCTCGATGTAGCAACTCCATAAATACGGAGCATAACAAAGAACTAAATCAGTGTTTTTATTCGGTCTTATGATTTCAATGAGTGGTATTGAGAAAGAACTACGTCTGGATTGAATAGACAAAGTCATGTAAAGATCTATTAAACCTGGATTAAAACAAACCAGGAAACGACAGAAACAATTAATGGAACCTCGTGAAGACTGCGTCTGGAGTATGTAGCATGTAGATTTTGTTAATCGATAATAATCGAGAACTTATTTTTTCTGACTTCGATTTCTATCGATTTTCGTTACCAATCGATATTAATCGGCGGATTAAATCGATAGATATCGATGATATCGATTGGTTTCCGATATCAATTTCTATCGACTAACCACGTCTGGTTGTTTACTTTATAGCTCTTCTGCTGGCATTTTGTTATAAAATGCAATAATACTGTTATTCAACCGAAGTACCTTTTATCATCTTACTCCTGATAACAGTTCTTTGACTCTTCTATGGGTCAATAGTTCGTTTCTCAAATTTCTGCAAAGCCGAAAAAAAAGTCCCTTATACCAAATACAGTCAATACAAGACGTTTTTATATGAGAGTATCAAGTATTGGTGGATATTGCAATAGTTTGAACTAACCCAGCCAATCCTTCGTAACATTGAATTGTAGCCAAGGAATTATGTGGTAGGTTGTCTTAGGACACTATACCAGATAGCCCTTGCACCGACACGAAAACGATACCGGATTTTGCTTCTGTTCATATATAAAGCCTGGTTCTCATATGCCTCTGATGCACCTGCGACATGGCCGCCAGTTCTGCCTGGGATACTGTTCCGATATGAGAACAGAAGTGGCCGGCAACATTGCCCATCCCAGTCTTTACCCCAGGCATAGCTGCAAAGTTGACTCCAGTTCAACTTCGCAGGCATGCCTGCGGTAAAGCTCTGCAATGGCTCTAGTTGCCAGAGGCGCATGTTCTCATTCTTCCGAAAAGTAGCCCAGGTGGTACCAGCGGCTACTTCACTGATACATCGGCGGCATATGAGAACCAGGCTTAAGAATGGTGATTTCCCGGAGATTTCTGTTAAAGAGCGAAGCTACGCCTGGCGCCAGCGATGTTGAAAGTGGATCGTCTAATATCGGATCATACTCTTCGTCGCACTGTGAACAGGTAGAAGCGTGGACAGGAACCCACTGACATGAAAGTAAATATTCGGGAGAGGGGGCTGTGATTTTAGCACACTAGACTGGCCTCAGTCGGCTAATCCCTCTGGTACGATGATCGGTGTGTGTGAACGACTTTTTCCAGTTCTATACAGTTGCCTTTCATACTGTACCGGACACACTTTCATGTCGACACAAAAAACTATTTCCAGTAATAGTGAAGATAGACTTAAAAAGTGAAAAAACCAGAGATTCGAACTACTAACAACGTAATAGTCATTTGTAGAGAAAGGCATGTTACATTAATATGCTTCAAAAAATTGAACCGATTGTAGTCCCTGCAATTGTTATATTACCAAAATGCTATTCAGTATTTTCTCGATGCTTTTCAAATGAAATTATTGCAAGTTATTGTTATTGTTAATGTTATTGTTATTATTAGGTATCTTATTATTATTATTGTTATTATTATTGTTATTATTATTATTATTATTATTATTATTATTATTATTAGGTATCATATTTTAAGAACCTCCTACGGTAGCGGAGGGGGGGGGGGGGGGGGGGCTCCCATATGAGAATGACGGAGATGCTGGTCTCGCTTAGACTTTGGTCTCACTTTGGGTGTGCGGGGATGTAAAGCCAATATTTTTACCCATAAATGTATTCATAGTCAGAAGAAGAGACTGGTTATGAATGCTGGCAAACATTAAAGATGAAAACAACAGTTTTGCAGTTTATGGGGTAGTATGCTGGTGTTGCGGACGGGTGCAATGTAATTATTAGCCGTTCTAATTGGCGGTCGAGCATTCTCGTACTGCTTTCAGAGAGGAGCCCCTCGGAGGTTCCTATAATATTCTGAGTAAGAAGGGGTACTGTGACAAATATTAAACCACAGAGACTCTAGAAGAATTACAGCTACCAGTTTTACTGGTGTTAGTAGCAAATGCCTCACGGTAACATGGCTGGTTCTGATCCAATAGTTGGAAATGATAGTAAGGGGTATCTTCTGTCATCATCTCTTCTAGCATTGGTATTAGCTGAGAGGATGAGGGTCGTTCATTTGGGTCCGCCTTCCAGCAGTTCATCATCAGTTTGTAGCTGTTGAGAAAGGAAGCCATTGTTTTTAAAAATGCTATCGAAAAAAGATATCATATCTCCATTCACTTTATAGACTGAAGACACTTATGTAGTTCAGGCTCTTCTTAGAATGGGGCAACGAACAGTAAAGAAGCGCGTTGTAGTTTCCACTCCTTTGCAAAGGATGATATTTTTCGAAAAAATATATATATATACTGTTTGGATCGTCGTGCTCTCTTTTCGGACATCTTTTATTATTTCTATTCTGACTTACATTTCATCACTGCACGTGTTGGGTTTCTCCATTCGATATCCAGATTTAAGTAAACTGCATAGCCTCATAGGGCTTATCCCAGGGTATGGAGTACCCCCTGAAATGACAATTTAAAGATGACTGCTGTTTTACCAAAGATTATAAGGCTTTTGTACTATATATTAAATTTGTCAGCTCAGGAGAGGGATCATATTAACGAAATGAACAAGTTCACTATTATTGAGTGTTCATTTCGCTAAGTGCAAGCAGGGACACATGATCGGGATGATATTACCAGGCCCCAGTTTAAAAGGTGGATAGTACTAACCGTTGTACAAATCTCTATCCAGTGGAAAGCGCAATTGGTTTCTCTAGTAATCCACTGGAGACCGATTTGTCCATTTGATGGCGCTATCCACTTTTTGGACAACCGGAGCAAGGTCAATAACTTATTGGCTCGATTAATATGAGCCCGCGTTCCTCGCCCAGAAAGTCTCTTCTTAAAGAGGAACCAGAGAGAGCGGCGGAAATCCAGCTTACAGAAAACTAGTACATCGTCGAGAGCATATCGTTTTGAACAGAATGCTCAAACAAAATAAAAGCATTGGACATCGATGGTCTTCAGTTCCAAAGTTTTATTTCTCGGCAGCGAGGAATGCCAAATAAAATAATAGGGCTCATTGTAGTAGCAGAGAAATATGTACAGTTGACTTCCGATAACTCGAACCCTTGTTAACTCGAACCTCGCGCTAATTCGAACAAAAGTCGATTTCCCCCCGATTTCCTTCAAACATTTTGTGTAATTTTTCCCTCGGTAACTCGAACCGTTCTGTTGTACTCTGTACTACCTATCGCACTTTGTAATAAAATTGTTGCACCATGTAATAACACTCGTCGCACTTTGTAATAAAAAATAGTAAGGTGTCTGACAAAATCAAGAAGTTGGCAAACACCTTTATTATCTTAAACAATAACATCATTCACTGTTATGAAGGATCTGGATTCTGGAACCTTTTCGTGGTATACTCACAGATGTCGAGTTTTCAATCAACTGTACACAGTTAATACTCGTTTTACGTGACCCATAGGCTGGCTTTTCAGATTCTGCTGCGTATTTACTTCTCCTGTGGCGGTGTAGCGGGAAATGTCAGCGTTAAAAAAACTCATAAGAATGTTTGGGCCTTCAAGTGGTGTCGTGTTTGAATGATGGCAAATAATCTCACATCAAAAATAAGCAAATGCTTGGCTGGTTTTACGTTATATAGGTCTTCGATGGTTTATCATCATGGTCATTTTGGCGAAAAAAGTAGCATACTTCAAAGCCCTCGGCAGAGAGACCTAATATTCAGCTAGAAAGAAAGAACTTGTGACAGCAATATTGTGACAGCAATATGGGACTGTTCCGAACTCCAGCACAGTGCATGCCCTAATCAGCATGCTCCACAACTGGTATAAGAATACTGACGGCAACGGTTCTACTGTGCGCGTGGTGCTCTTTGACTTTAGGAAAGCATTCGATCTCATCGACCACGCCATTCTTATGGCTAAACTTACTGATTATGAGCTACCACCTTGGGTGCTGGACTGGATTGCAGATTTTCTTACTGACAGGAAGCAACGAGTGAAACTCGCCCACGATTGCTACTCGGATTGGGGATCTGTCAGGGCAGGTGTCCCGCAGGGGACCAAATTGGGGCCCTGGCTCTTCCTGGTAATGATAGATGACATCAATGTCAAAGGCGTCAACCTTTGGAAGTACGTCGATGACACATCGATGGCCGAGACAGTCCACAAGGGCCAACCAAGTGGACTCCAATTTGCTGTAGACGACCTAGTTAGGCAAGCCGAAATAGATAAGTTCCAATTGAATGAGACCAAGTGTAAAGGGTTGGAGATAAGTTTCTCAAGGTTTGTAGATCCCTTCGAAACAGTTACTATTGACGACTAACCAATTGAGGTTGTAACTAGCGCAAAACTTCTTGGTCTCACAATTTCAAACAATCTAAAGTGGAACGCTCACATAGAGAATGTTATCAAAAAAGGAGCCTCTAGGCTATATCTATTAAGGCAGCTTAAGCGTGCAAAAGGAGATCCTGCGCAGCTACTTTGTTTCTATACTACGTGTATCCGGCCCATGTCTGAATATGCCTGCCAAGTTTTCCACAATGGTCTGCCTGAGTATCTCTCTGAAGAGCTAGAGAAAATTCAGCGCCGTGCACTTAGAATTATTTTCCCAGATTCAGGCTATCAAGAGGCTCTAAAAGAGTGCAATATTGCCACCCTCCACCAACGGCGCCAATGGCTGACAGAGCGCCTATTCAATGAGATTAAGGACAACAGCCTCCACAAATTACATGGCCTTTTGCCGCCACGTAATCTTAGTACTGTAGCCTTAAGGAGAAAGCGCGTTTTTAACGTGCCTCCTTGTAGAACAAATAGACTAATGAATAGCTTTATCATGCATAACGCGGCTATTTTCTAATGGTTTTATTGTAAATTCGTGGCTTTTTTCTTAAATTTCATGACGTAGTATTTTGTTCCTTTGTTTTATTTATTAACTGTTATTTATTTATAATAGTTAGTCTTAGTATTCAACGTATTGTACAGTCCGTAATCCAGCCCTTGAGCTGCAATGGATTTTCAATAAAGCTATCTATCTATCTATCTATCAGCAAAAGGCGAAAAATGCCTTGTTACAACTTACATAGAAGATGGAATTTGAGCATAAACGTTCGAGACTCATAGAGATCTCCTGTTAGTATCATTGTACTTAAGAACTGATTTTCGTGTCTGCACTCTTTTAGTTTTTGTTATCTTAGCTGGGCTACACTGATGAAGATGATGATGATTGTCTGATTATGATAATGATTGTGGCACCGTGTTGTGCTCGATCTTTGTGATTTTTAGTTCTTTTTATTTGGCAATAAACGCTAAAATCTAGTTATCCTATCCTAATAATTTCCCAAGCCTAAAGGCTCGGGAAATTATAAGGATTGGGCCAAAACGCAATTGAAATTATTCCCTAATTTCACGAGTATACCATTTGATTACCTATTAATATCATGGGTGACGAATTACGTTAGCGATCCGGTCAGTGTAAAACACAGACTGCGGACTGCGGACTGCAGACTGCGGACCAGGGGTAAAATGCAGACTGTGTGTAAAATGCAGACTGAGAGTAAAACGCAGGCTGGGGTAAAATGCAGACCGAACATAAACTGCAGTCGTGGAAGGGTTTAAGGGCCAAAAAATCCCGCAAATACATGTAAACGAACACTTACTTGACGACATCTGCTTTACAAATCCATTCAGGACTTTCTTCTCTGGAACGTCGTCGACGACCCAAAAACATAATCGCAACCTTGAACCTTTTTTTCCGTCCGATATACTTGACCAGGGACCGTGAATTGGTACAACACCAAGATGTTTACGCTTAAATGTAAGCTGCTGACCCAAAATACTGTACAGGAAGAATTATGGCGATAAAAAAGGGAGTAAATCATTCCAACAACAAAGAAAGATGTTCTGCAGGAAATTTGGATGACCTTCTATGAAAGTATTGCAAATAAAGGTACACAGACTTAAGCTGTTCGGATGTTCAATGAAACTTCTGGCGAATGTGCAATGCACTTCGTCTAGGAAGCGAAGTGTGTGACTGATACCGGCTAGCTACTTCACCGATTTGGAGAAGAAGGAGCACAAATGTTTAAAAAAGTCTACAGTCTTTATTCTGCATTTTGCACCCAGCCTGCGTTTGACTCTCAGTCTGCAGTCTGCATTTTACACTCAGTCTGCAGTTTACCCCTGGTTCGCAGTCTGCAGTCTGCAGTCCGCAGTCTGCATTTTACACTGACCGGTTAGTAATCTTGAATTTTTGACATGTTTATCCTGGATCGTATCGATCGAGAACTCCTGCACTCTCTCGAACGTTTAGAGCTTAAAATTTGGCTTAAGCTCAGAGTTTTTCGACAAAATACCTGTTAGAATCCTTCTTGATGTGCTCTTTCGTGTATTCAGGTTTTCTAAAGCGTCTTTTTGTGCCCTGACATCTTCATTCATGACATTTTAAAACTTCGTCGCCATCTTGACACTGAGACGTACGGAAGGTTGCCATGGCAATTTTGTAATTTCACATGTGAAATTACAAATTAACGCTGAAATTTCGCGTCAAATTAAGGAGTAATTCGTCACCTATGATATTTTTATTATTATTATTATCATTATTGTTGTTGGTTTGCTGTCGTCGTTGTCAATGATGATACTTATTATTAGGTTACTTGTCCTCCGACCATCCACTTCAAGTTTATTACAAAGTTCGATAGGAATTACCAAGGTGCGACAGAACAAACCTCCCACTAACTCGAAGTAATTTTTGTTTCCCTGCAGATCATTTCTATACAATTTTACCCCGATAACACGAACCATGTTATAAGCGCGTGACATGTCGGGATAAAAACGGTGTACTGAAGTCCGAAACACTGAATTTATTTCAAAACAAATTCTTTGTGTTGACTATTTTTTCACTCCACTTCAAATTCAGCGTCCATTTCTGTATACTTTGTTGCTTAATAGCATGTATTCCTCCCCATCCATTTGCTTATTTTTCTTATTTCCGGTTATTTGCTTCAGACTCCCTATACTCGAACTTTTTTCGATTTCCCTTGAAGGTTCGAGTCATCGGGAGTCGACTGTAGTGCTTGTGCTTGAATTCGATAACCGATGAAATTTTAACGATATTCTTAGGGATTTCCTTTGAATTCCCTCATATATAGGAAACTGACAAGAGCATTAATCTTTCAGAAACAATATACAATTACGGTTTATAAGGCCAGCTTACCCATGGTGGCTAGTTCCCACAGAACAACTCCAAAAGACCATCTGCAATAAAAGGTAGCAGACATAGATAAAGACGGGCTACATTCATGCAATTATCAAATTTGATCTCTCCCCCAACCTAGTTCCCAGGGTTCTCTTTCGCCAGTCCCTTTCCCTGGAACGAGGTTATCTCGCCTCACGGAAATCCGGATGGGAAAATTTTTGCTCTAGAATCTGGAATTTGGGAATCCAGCTCTAGGAATCCGAAATCTTACTAACGATTAAATCCGGAATACACGATTGAGTAGGAGTACGGAAGCCAGCAGAATGTGGAATCCAGGATCCACATCATGGGGCGATTTATCGGTTTAAACATTTCTATCTATATATCCCCTATTAGTATATACACACTCAGTGATCTTGGTGTTTTAAGCAATCTCATTTGTTCGATATCTCGGGCTATTCAACATTATTATTCATTCAAAATATTTTTCCAATTCTGATTGGCTAGAAGAACACGCATAATTCACCATAACCAGTAACTGATGAGCAAATTTGGAAGGATTTTGTGTTTAACGAGGAAATGACGTCAAAATGCAGCCCTCTGCAGGTTAATGCACCGTTAACCGAGAAGACCTGGGGACGAGGTAGACGTGTTTTCGTTATGAATACATGTATTTGCGGAGCAAACTTAACATGTGTTTTTAAACTAGATCAGATCGGGAGGGTGTTATCCACCGAGGCTAAAGGCCGAGGTGGATAATACCCTCAGAGATCTGCTTAATTCTTCATATCCTACGAAAGCCGAATTCAATAATTGCTAAATATTCACCTCCGAGCGAGTGGATATTGCGTAATTCGTGACAAAACAAAAACAAAATGGCGGGCGTAAACTCGCGTTTCGCTAAAGTTTCAGAAGCAGAAATTTTACAAATTAATACAAGACGAGGCTGTGCTTGAAAACACAAAGAAGGCAACTAAGTATGGGCTGGCAGTGTTAAAAAGTGTTTGGGGGTTTTATTTTGCTGACAACTGCCAATAAGCTTGAGTGACACTTTTCACATCAAAAATTTGTTACAATATGAGTAATTTCTTGGTAGATTGGTTTTCCCAGCAAGACGAATTTACAACAGATATGGAAGCGATGAACAAGGAGGAATTAAATAAATGCTTACGGAAATTTTATATGTCTGCAAGAAAACAGGACGGAGGTTATTATGATGAAGCAGCACTTACCTCGATCAGATCCGCCATTGATCGGCACTTGCGCAACGAGCCACACAACAAGCCATTTTCGATAATTAGCGACAGCCAGTTCACAGAAGCGAAAAAAGCTCTAAATTCGTTTCTGAAAACTCTGAGCAAGTCAGGTCAAATTTGTTCTACAGTCCACAAACCAGCACTAACAACAGAAGCAGTTTCAAAGCTCTACGAAGCCAGCGAGCTAGTTAGATGCAAGATGCCTCGATTCACAAAAGCTACAGCAAACAGCGTGGTTTTTTATAACCCTCTACTCTGGTCGAAGAGGAAGGGGAAACCAGCATCAATTGACAAAATCAAGCCTAAAGCTCTCCAAAACCCCAAATTCAGGCCTGGAATATTTTGAGCTTAACAGAGACGCCAGGAGGAGTCTTTTCAACCAAAATCACCAAGGTGGTCTTATAGACGGCACCGACGACCCGTCTGATGGTAAAATGTTAGAAGGCAAAGGGCTTGCTAACTGTCCAGTACCAGTAGTGAAGGCTTACCTGTCCCATTTAAATCCAAAATGAGAAGCACTTTTTCAGAAGCCTTTAACTGGTGCTAAAATTAAACCATTTTCTGATGTCATTTGGTATTCAACACTTCCTCTAGGCCATAACACGATCGACAGCATGATGGAGAATATGTGCCTCCGAGCTGATATCGATCCTCCTTTCACAAATCACTGTGTCAGGTCGACCACTGTAAATATTTGTCTTCTAAACATATGAAAAATCGCCACATCAGAGCGGTCACGGGCCACAAAGGCGATGCCAGTTTCGAATCCTACAACGATCGTCCAACGTTCGAGCAGTTCAAGCGCCAGTTAAGGAGACAAGGTAAGAACCAAGGCACGACCAATTCGTGTAAGGCTTTAATCAAACTGGAATACAACTAACAGCCGAGTAACAGTAACAATATGGCGGACGCTAGGATACGCATACTAAGTCTTAGTACCGCTGACCGGTACTGGCGAAGGAAATGTCTTCGGCGATTACAGATTTCATCAGTTCCTTCAGACCTGACCATCAAGTCGCCATTAACCCGCTAGCAGAAGTGAATCGTTCTCCCTTGGAAACAGTATCCAAAGCAATTCACTCAAGCACATCCACAAATGTCCAGGAGAAGATTTTTGTTCAAGAAAACAAGTCGACTAACGCTGCACATGGCATCATTTCTGGTGGCTCCTTATCCAACTACTCGTTCAATTTCCACTTTAATTAAGTAAACTTTAAAAGAGGATTTTGGATGTTTTTTTTCAGTTCAGACTATTAATTTAGGCTTTCTTTGAGGCCATTTGGAGCATTTTGAAAACAATTTGTGAAAAAAACTCCGGCAGAGATTTACCACGTTTGAACTTGCTGTAAATAACTCTTGCGCATGCACTGTGCATTCATCACGCATGAATTGACATGTCAATAAATTGCCTTTAAATGGTTTTATTTTTAATATTGTCGAAATCACTTCGTATGTATATACTAAAACAATTATTCTTTTCAATCTCGGTGAACAGCGGCTTTAAGAATATTTACCTCGCCGCTTTCGCGGCTCGGTAAATATTGAGCCACTATTCACCTCCATTTCAAAAAATAATTGTTAGATATTTTTCAAGACATACAATGATAATTGTGGCTACAGATAGTGTCATGATCAAAATTGCGCTCTTCTTTCAGACAGTTATCTATCCTAAACAGTATATTGCAGGGTTTATGACATCGGGGACCTCAATGTATGTGTTGGCAGGCTACGAAGACACACGGCATCACAGGTAGCCCAAGTTTGGGCTACCTGTGACTGAATTAGCATATACTTACACGTCAGTCTTGAATGTAAAAATGCCGCTTTCCAACGCTTCAGGTGCCATCCATTTCATTGGTAGATTATTTACACTTGTGACTTCGTATAGTTCACTCTCATTTGTGTGACGCAACAAACCGAAATCAGCAATCTTTACAGCCTTGTCTTCACCAAGAAGGATATTACGGGCTGCCAGATCACGATGAACGAACCCTTTGCTGACTAAATATTCCTGGAAGAGAAATAGCAAAACTTAATTCTCAAACAACTTTTAGTTACCACGGAAATAACTTTAGATCAACACAAATTTTTATTTGATTGGTCAAATAAACGCATTAGTACGATCTTCCATAGGGTTAAAATTCTCGTAAAGTTTTACAGTGCGACGGTGTCTCAAATAGGGCTGCACCCAACATTAATCGGCCAATCACAAATCACGTTCATAACAAACGCGTCTGACTTCTGTACTTCTTTAGCCAATCGAAAACAGGTCACGACAAAGGCGTTTCTCATGGCAGTTCATAAGGCAACTAAGAAAACGAGTAAACCGCCTTAATTTACCCATTGTCTCTGTTTCTGATCGAGCTCGTTGCCCTGACTCTCATCTCTTACCTATTGAATAGGCTTCAACAGGTACTAATTGCCTCCCGGTAACACCACGGTAACACAAATACTCAGAGGTTAGGTGGCTCCTTATACACTCAAACGCATTCAGTTCTAGTAGATTCTTAATATAACTGTCAAAGCCCTTTGAAGGCTGTGCCGCTCCCCTTTAAGCCTGAAGTTTTAAAAGTCTTAAAGTCTTAAAAGAATCTAAAATGTCAACCCCTTCGGCAATAAATGAAAACAGAGTCAGTACAACAACCAGGCAGAGTCCTGTCAATGACAATATGGTAAACAAGCAAAGAAAATAGCAAGCTGAGAGTTGTTTTGGTTGTCAGTTTAACATGAATTTATTAGCCGGCTAGTATGTCTTTGGTTCATTGGCCAATTTTTTGTCCCCGCCCCCAAATTTGGCATAAGATTGTGTGTTTTTTAATATGACGAATTGGAACTCACAGCATGGCATATTCCCCTGAGAAGGAAGGCGCTATTGGATTAGCTTAGAAGGAAAAATAAAGATCGTTTTCCCAAGTTTATACAGTTCCAGTAGTTTACAGTTGTGGCCTTTTAAGTTAGCTTTACGTGCTTAACTGAAGTCTTTGAATTTTTGGGCAATTTCACGTCGAAGTCGAGCGGTGACGGACAATGAATGTACTCAGCGTTAAACAGTAGTGCTACAGACTATGAAAACAATACCGTAATGTAATGATTGAAAGTACCTGTCTATAAATATAAAAACTCGGTTTTTGGCCTTCTTTTAAATCAAACGGCTGAATTTTACATGTGGTATATTTCACGAAACTTCAGCCAGATAGTAGTTAGCCATAAAAAAAAGTCATTCATATTAAAATTCTTAACGCAGCAAATTGAATGCTTGAAAAATCCGCCGTCTTATGAGCGGATATCATATAGAGCGTTTTCACATGACGTCACGGCGGCCATATTGGTTTTCCAAAACAATTAAACGGCAGCCATGTTGGTGTTCCAAACCAATCCTTTGGGAGTTGAACTCTTGTCTTATGTAAACGCTTTCTTTTGTTCCAATAAAATTGCATAGATGCTGGCCACGTGGGTGAAAACGCTCTATACTCGTAGACACAGAAAAACTAGTAAGAGGGAAGAGGTAGATTTTTGTGATTTGTAATACCACATTGTTCAAGGCATCCTTCTGTCGAAAAATTTCTTACCATCCCCTTTGCAATCTGCCACGCATAACATAGAACTTCTTTTCCAGAAATGACTTCCTCTTCATCTTCCTTGCCTTCACATGTGTCTTCTTCTTTCTCGATGGTGATCGTGTTTCTTGGGGGCTCAGTTATAGTGTGTTCTTTTCCTTTGGAGAAATGGGCAATACTTATCGAAGGTAACACCATCACCGACGTAACTGGCTCCTTTTGTCCTTCATTTTCTGGAAATGACGCGTTGAAATCGTCACTTTCTTCTTCCTCCTTGTCACCTTCGTATCCTTGGTTTAACCATGCAGATTCCATCTCAGATGGTGGGGCATCGCTGATTAGAGCACTTGTATCGTCGTCGTTCAGGTCGATTTTAATTTCTTTGATTTTGTTGGAACCACAATCCTCATCTTTTCTATTTTCTTCACTTTTCCTTTCCATCGTCTCCTCTTCTACGTTTTCATCTAGGCTATCTTTTGCTTGGAGGTTTTTGAACGTCACTTTTGGTCTTTCGTGAACAGGGGGCTTGAACCTTTCAACGAGATCATTCTGTTGACTCCTCTTCTTTGCAAGCTGAAAAGAATTTGAAATAAATCGAGTTAATAAAAAAAAAACGTTTGCAGAAACAATTCACTGACCATAAAATAGTTAGCCTGAATCTTGGACGTCTGAGGTCAATCGCTGCCCTTCGCTTGTCTCAAAGGAGTCTTTAAAGGGGCATTCGGTTTCCCGCTTTTTTTCACGGAAGGTGGGGAGGGGGGGGGGGGGGGTGGGAAGTTATCTTTAAAAGGAAAGAAAATAGGTTAGAAAAGGTATACAAGCAAACCATAGGGTTCGTTTGCTTATAATGAGCTTATAGGCACCCTGTCTTACTGGTGGATCATCTGGTATTTTTCTACTAATTATTCCCTCCATATTTTAATTTTTATCAATATCGTTATTATTTTCTGTTATATCGAGAAACTGCTTATTGGTACAGTTCCATAAAGGACTGATACCTGTTGCCTTCTTTTCCTAAGCCACTGAAGAAGATCCCCGTTTGGAACATATTCCATGATTAACATGATGGGCGATGATTGGGTCCAGAAGCCGAGCATGCTCAGAATATTACGGTGTGAGCCAACTTCTTTCATCAGCTCGATTTCTCGAATAAACTGCCGTCTTTCCTCCGCCATAGCATTTTCTGAAAAAGAAAAGGAAATTTTACAGAAAAAGGCCAGTAATTTTTGGCCCATAGTTTTTAACCAGGAGACTCTCTCACCAGGGTGATTTTCAGAGAGGTCCTGAAAATAGAAAATATAAAAAGATAAAAATAAGCGTAAAAACGATAAAAGGCCACAAAAAATTACCTACACTAAAAACCTAAATGATCACAAAGAACTATTTAAAAGATTACTATAATCATAAAATTAGTACTAAAAAGTCACAAAGTCATTTGATAATTATAAAAATTACACTTAAAAGACTCGAGGTTAACTGATTTTCTTCAACACAGATCCAGACTGTTCCTGTCTTTAACGGCTTGATAATGAGTCTTTTGTTTTCCTCAATTTCTTCTTACACGAAGCAGTCTCAAGTCATCTTTGTGTCACGTATCGTAGCCATGTATATCTTTATTTGCCAACAGATCCATGCTGTGGGCTGAGATCTTAGTAACACAAACGTAAAGGCAACGATGAAAAAGTCTGCGTTTACTACAGATGAGTGAAAAGGGCGGTCTAATATAGTTTTGGCAGCTTTGTTTTGCAGGAGTTGTAAAGTGTTCATGAGCACAGCATTGTCCTTAACCCCCCAAACAATGTCGGCATAATCAAACATAAGGAGAATGAGACTGTTAAAGAAAAGAATACGCCCACTACGTGGAAGCAAACTCTTAATTCGCCTTAAAAGCCCTAAGCGTTAGTTTATCTTCGTTAAAACATTCAACATGCTCCGTCCAGGTAAAATTTGAGGCCAAAGTTACACCCAAGTACTTAAAGTGTCCAAAGCCCTCAACTTCTTTGTATATCCTGAGACAGATATAGCGGTGGCAGCACGCAATTTGCGATCGCTGCCCGAGTAAGCAAGGACTTGGTCTTCTCTATATTAAGTGTAAGCCACAGAGCTATTCTCGACAGATCTTCATAATAGCATTCTCGAGATCTTTTATGTTAGAGGATTAGCAGTACAAAACAATATCGCCCGCATAGAGGGATACGCTACGGTGATTGACAGCAGTAGGCAAGTCATTTATGTAAATAAGGAAAAGTAAGGGCCCCAAGATGCTCCCTTATGGTACACCAATTGTAACAGGTAGAGGATAGGAAATCTCTTTGCCGCATGAGGTGCGCTGCTTCCTATGACTGACGCGGGATTGAAACCACTGAACAGTATTAGGAGTTAATCCAAGGGAATATAACTTTGCGAGCAGGATACTGTGATTCACAGTATCAAAAGCCTTTGACAAATCCAAGAATACAGCTCCACAGAGATTCCCGCGCTTCATGTTACTAAGAAGGTCATCAGCAAAACTTGCCAGAGCAGTAACTTTCGAGTGCTTTGGTCGGAAACCAAATTGCTCGTAGGTTAGCAAGTGGTCAATGTTCAGGTAATCATAAAGTTGGAAATGAACTGCTCTTTCGAGAATTTTGCTTAGAGTTGGCAAAATTGATATCGGGCGGTAGTTGGATGCGGTGGTCTGGTCACCTGATATGAATAGAGCTGTAACCAGTTGGAACATTTAATGATAATAATAGTAATAATAATAATAAGAAGAAGAAGAAGAAGAACAAGAACAAGAACAAGAACAAGAACAAGAACAAGAACAAGAAGAAGAAGAATAAGAATAAGAATAAGAATAAGAATAATAAAAAAAAACATTTTTATAACGCACCTATCCACTAATGATCTAGGCGCTTAACAAAGTGAAAAAATTAAGATTAAAATTGATCAAAAGAAATTTAAATTGAAATAAAACACATATAAAATAAAATAAATTTTCCTAATGACTAAAATAATAGTTCTTAAAAAGGTGGGTTTTAAGTTTATGCTTAAAAAGACTTAGATTCTCGTCAGGTAGTTTGTTCCAAAGTTCGGGGGCTGAGACAGAGACTGCTCTAGATCCATAGGTCTTAAGGTTAAAGTTAGCAGGATTCAGACTGAGCGTAAAAGATGATTCAAACGAACTAGACGGTAAGTAGCGGATGATTGGGTCTTGAATGTAGGTTGGAGATTGCTGATGCAAAGCCTTGAAGGTAAGTAGTAGAATCTTGAATTTCATTCGTTCGGAAACAGGTAGCCAGTGAAGATCGAAGAGGATGGGAGTGATGTGATCACACTTCCTAAAGCGTGTAATTAGTCTGGCAGCTGCATTCTGCACCGATTGAAGCTTTTTGATGACGTTTTTAGGGACATTATATAGTAGAGAATTGCAGTGATCGAGTTTGGAAGTTACAAAGGCGTGAACAAGAATCTCTGTCAGTAGTTTGCGTTGATAAGTATTTCCTTATGCGGGAAATGGTGAAGATGATAAAAGGCAGATTTACAAGCATTGTTCACATGGGGAAGCATTGACATAGTGGTATCGAAGATAGCGCCAATATTTCTTGCATGTGAAGAGGGCTTGATTCAGTTCCAAAGCGAAGCAGGGGTAGAGACTGTTGTAGATTATACTTAGAGAATAAGTGCAAAAGCTCAGTCTTGTCTTTGTTTAGTTTTAGTCTGTTGATGGACATCCACTTATCAACGTCGGACAGGCATTCCTCAATCTTAGTGATATTGTTGGTTAATTCAAAATCGTTGTTTGTAGAGAAAGAAATACATAATTGAGTGTCATCGGCGTAAAAGTGAAATTGCATTTCATAGAATCGTAGAATGTCGGCCAGTGGTGCTGTGTACAGTACATACAGAATCCGTCCAAGTGTTCTCTTTTGTTTAACTATCTTTTAAGACAATTCAAATTGAAATTTCTTTTCTCCCAGGCTGACTGGGATCATAGTACGGTTTCTACATGAAACTCGCGCTGAAGAAAATAAATTCGGTTTTAGTTTCCTTTAAACTGCATGAGCTAATTTGCTAGCAAACGGCTTATAGTGTCTATGTTGCGGTAAATTTTTATCTTTGTATTGTTTTTGAGTATAGTACCGATGTATGCTAATGAATTTCAAACAAAGGAAAAAGGAAAATTAGCTGAAATAAAAAATTAACTGCAACATCTACATTGATCTATCCATGACAGGAACGTCTATAATCGATTTAGCAGGGGCAAAATGTACGTGCCTTTTTGGGTGGTTTGGTAAATTTCAAACATCCAGTGAGGTCCTTAAACATAAAAGAAACAGTAAAGGACCTAAAATGAGCTCCTAAGGTACATTACACTGTTACTGTTACTGAGTGCTGTTTTCCAGATGAGTCGTAAACCAATTTAGAATTGAAGTGTCTGCTTAAAGAGTAAGTTATCTAATTCTGAATTAACGCACCTGGTAGAACCTTTATTGCAACAATACATCCCTTGTGTGCGTCCAAACTATGTTCATTGAGTTTGGAGGATGTCATTTCTTCAGGTAATCTCTTCATAACGCTCTTATAAACTCTACCAGAAGTACCTCGCCCCAGTTCCTCCAATAAAGTTACCTGGTCGTGTGGGACTTCCAACAACATTGACTGAGCGAAGCCCGACTCATTAGATCTAAAGATATTAGTGCAAAGGTACATGAAAATCGTCATCATTGAGCATAGGCTTATGGTAATGCTTATACAGTCCGGAGTTTGGAGGCGCTTGTGACGTTACGTTTCTATTGTTCAAAAGGCAAAATAATGTCACGTGATGAAACAGATCATAAAATGGACGGAAAGCAAAGCCTTCTCTTCTCTGTTAAAGCAATGTAAGGGCTAGAGCAGAACGAATTAGTTTTGTTTCAATGCATATATAAGTAAAGCATAACCTTTTCTTCAATTTTCAGTCAGGTACGTGTAAGATTTGGACTTCATTCAAGGGAGAGCAAACCGTGGACTGATTTATTGGCCACGCCTGTCGGAAATGATTTTGCAATTTCAAAATGTGCTCGTACAAACTTTATCTCTAACTTTATAAATTGTGTTCGCATCTTATTACATACAGAAAACTCGTCACGTTCTATTTTCGCTTCAATGATAATTTTACCCGCAGAATCCGAGTGATGCAACGATAAATTCATGCGTTCGAGTTTGCATTTCAACATTCGTACGGAAATTTAAGTGTGATAAGCGCTCATGTGCGTATTTTGGTATTCAAAATGAATCCCGGGCCTTAAAACAATGTTAATAGTAGATTAGGCACCAGTTACCCATTTCTTTGCGGGGGAAACGCATTAGAGACCTTACGATACGACAACGGAGGTGGCTTCGGCGACGTCAACTCTTCCAACTGCACAACTGCGCATGCGTCTGCTGTCTACGTTGGTGTTGTCGAGGAAAGGAGCGTACTACGTTAACATGTAAATGCACAGTCGAATCCGTATATAACGGCCCTGTATTAAGTGGCCACACTCTATTTTAAAAATTTTTGAAATTTTTGAAAGTCCCGATTTTTCGCTCATACAACCGCTGTTTTTGTTACCTCTATTACGCGGCCACCTCTATTAAGCGGCCGCGGCCCCTCTGTAGCAGTCCTATGTTTGTCTTTTCTTGTTATTTTTACCTGTATTAAGTAGCCACCCTTGCAAGGAGACTAAGCCATATGTCATTTTATGCTACGTTATAACGGCACATTGAACGTAACAACTATAAACTAACGGAATTAGATATTTTGTTGTGGACTTTAAGTCATAAAAATACAGTACTGTATACCGTAGAAGAGTAGAGGACAATTTATTGCACAGTGCTTTTACACAATGTTACGTATACATTATACCGTTGAGTTACAAGTTGGCACTGAGCTTCCTTTAAAGTAGTGATCGCTTTGTCCAATTGTCGCTTGCATTAGACCACGTCCAGTGAGTATTTTTAGTGATCCTGTATTAAGCCTCCACCTGTATTAAGAGGCCAGTTGCTCAAGTCTCGAGGGTGGCCGTTATATACAGGTTCGACTGTATAATGTAAAGAGGGCGCGTCTTATATATTGTCCTCTAATCCGCGCCATCATATTATATTACATTATGTTAAAACTACGGTCGTCACCATGTTGTTACTACGAGACATTAGCCTCTAAGCACTCTGAATTTCGAGAAAAATAGTCAGAAGTTTGGGAAAAATCTACAAGACTATAAAGTAGTACTTTGTCCTACTAGAGGCTAGGGGACAAAATTTAATATCTACTAGCAATCGGAAGAAGAAAGAAAGAAGAAGAAAGATTACGACTAACAACGGAAAGAAATGAAATATAATTCCGACTGCTGTTTTGTCGAATGTTTTCCGCCATTTTATGCCCGAACAACAGAACCGTGATGTCATAAGCACTTTCCAAATCTGGGGGCTCTTCCGGACTATATTGAGGACGGCTTCCTGGCTCAAACAAGTGAATAAAAGTTACATCGCCTTATTCTGTAAGCAAGGACCCGTGGCTTGACTGAGAAAAAAAGAGAAACACTAGACAGACACACACACCGACAAAATTGTTATCGTCTATCAAGAGATAAAGAATAGCTCATCCTCTCTTCCGTCTATTTAATAATTACCGGTATTTCACGAGTGCGCGTTGGATATGAGATGGTAGTAGCCCACAAGGCGCGTAGCGCCGAGTTGGCTATAATCATCTCTTATCCAACAAGCGCGAGTGAATAGTGTTTTATTAAAAACGCCCACAAAATCTCGATGAATTTCCCCGACTTTATTTTGTTACAACAAACCGGAAAAGACAACAACGTCCGCTTTTCACATGTCACACGTCTATCAAAACTGTCAACGCGCGAACGGACTGGATAAATAAAAAAATAAAAAAATAATAGCGATGAACACTTTTTTAAAAAACTCATCAGGATCCTGGGGTTTTACACAGCAGGACAGCTAAAAAACTAGCAGAAATGAGAACAAAAAGAATTTTGAAGTGCAGCCGTCGAAATTACTGTGAATTTGTATTTTTGGTGTAGTTACAAAAGTAAGGACAGTAGGAGGAAGACTATTCCCTCGGTCGCCACTCAGAAACTCATGGAAAGCTTGTTAACAATAACATGCAGTGATAATGATACCATTCAACAACAAAGAATAATATTCTAAATTTGAGTTACAATAACATTTTAATAAAATACCGTTCATTCCTCTTTGCTCTCTTTCTGTGGACAATCATCCCCACCACCAAAACAGAAAGAGCTACGAAAACTCCCAACATTATCCAGGCAATATTCGCAGTATCAGTTTTGGCGATAGAGCCGCCTGATGAAGGATCACTGACAGCCTCTCTGGTCACTGACGGATACAAAAAATCATACTTGTAAAAGAACTGCTAATATATACGTGGAAGAAGTTCCCTAAATGCTCGAAGTAGCGACCAGGCGGCGCTTGTTTAAACTTCAGGGAGGTTGAGGGAAATGAACTTGTTAGAAAGGGATCTCCTATTTCGTTTTTCAGAATTTCGACTCAGCATATTGTATGAGAAACTGTACGTGGTACACAACAGGAAAATGGAAAAGTTAAAAGTGCAGGTGATACGTCGCACTAGCTTCCTCGATTAGCTTTGCTCAAGAGAGGATAAAGGGGACAGACACACCCTATTCCATAGGTAATTCGGCTCGAGTTATTTTTAAGACCACAGATCCCAAGGGGGATTAGACAACAGCCAATCACATAGCGCGAATGTGTTCCGCGTGGATGACCCACGTTCAGAGCCACGCGTATTTCACGAATTGACGCGGAACAAAATGGCAGAGAGCGACATTGCTATTGCTATTCGTTTTGTCGACGAAAACGACTACAGAGACATTTCTGCTAAAGCTGTGTCAGCAAAACGGAAATTAAAAAAGAATCGCCCTTCCTCTCTTGTATAGAGCTAACAGTACAGCAGGGAAATCCTTAACACACTGAATATTCTCTCAGGATCATTTATAATTTACAGTTTGAAGAGAGCAATTTCTGGTTTGATATTTATTCTTTTATTAGTCTTTTGTAAAAACGACCGGTTTCAATAGACCGGCGAAATTTCTCATTTCATTAAAGCACTGAGGTTACGACATATTCGAGTTAAACTGATTTCACGGGTTGTCAAAGAGTCCAGCGATTCCCTTTTCCCAGGTGAGCGCCGATTCATTTCGCTTCAATATTCAGGAATGCTCTCGTTCTCTTTACGCTTTCATTGCCTTTCGCCCGACATGTTTTGCACGGCGTTTAGTTATGCGAAACCTCCGCAAAACAACCACGCAGCGCGCGAGGTAACTTTATCCCGATTCTAAAAATAACTCGAGACGAATTACCTATGGAATAGGGCGTGTATGGGGGATGCCCTCTCTGTCCCCTTCATCCGATCCTCTCCTTCTTTGCTCTATGCTATATGCAGGTAGTCTTTTATTTTTTTTTTTCATGCAAAGAAAGCTGATTGTTACATTTGTTTTTGTTCTACCCAAATTTGCGAGTGTAGTACACATCCTTAACCCTTGACCCTAAGCTAGGAGCCAATCGACAAAGCAGGAAATCGGGGAAAACAGGAGCGTATCTACAATCTTGGACAAAACTGTTGAGAAAATTGTATACTTGAACAGCTTTTTTCTAAAAATCGTAGCTGTACCGGTTCTTCCCTCTCCCCCTTGCCCTGAAAGCAATGTTGTTGTGTATTCAAAAGAAAGCCTGATTTCTGGGCGTTTGGGGAAGCAACATTGAATTGGGGGAAGGGGTTTTCTTCCCGCAAAGGCGTCGTTTTGGAAATAGTTTTGTTGCGTAGGAAAGTGGACATGATGGGGAAAACTTTCTCAAGTAGTTTTGTCCGGGATTGTAGCATTTTTCCCTAGGTACCTACAATTTTCCAAATCTCCCTTACCCCCTCGCCACCCCTGAAAGGACCTACATCTTTTACAAGGTGCCTTGATGTGGGGTGGGGCAACGTTGCATTCCTGAGCCTTTTACTTTCTATCTATTTTGCTACCTGTTTACTATTTTCCCCCATTTTCTGGAGATATTCAAGATTCGGTCCGACAATAAAACACGTCGCTTCTCTGGAAACCGACATTCGGGTGTAAAACAAGAGTCTGTTCTTTTAGAATAAAAACATGTTTAAAAGAAACAAGAAGAGTTAAATGATTCTTGGGAAACGGATCTTTTTAAAATCAACAACAACAACAACCTTTATTCACATGATAGTAATTACTTACAGTATTGCAAAAGGGACATAAAATAAAAAACGTAACTCTTGTCAAAGCCACCACCCCACTGAGACCCTCTAATAACAGATACAGTAGAACCTCGATATAACGATGGGCCAAGGGACTGGCAAATTGCGTTCGCTTTAACGAGGTTTCGCTATATAGAGGTTCTTTTTCATATATTTCACTAAGAAAAAAATCATTCGTTTTACTGAGGACTTCGTTATATAGGGCATTTAATTCATGGAACGGACACGGATGACTTAAGCGACCGATCGTTTATTACGTCCCAGGGAGTGGGAGGGGGGGTGTGGTGTGTCAAAACTTAACTCCCCCAAATAATTACATATGAAAATTGTACCCCTCCCACCCCCTTGGCAATAATAATTTTTAAAATAACCCCCCCCCCCCCCCCCCCTACAACCCCTTCTAGACCAAATCTCTTCTTCTATCCTTGGGCAATGATTTCATAAGCTACAAGATACCAGTAGTCAGCAGCGTAACGTGAGAAAGGTGCACCCAGGGGAAAAGTTAGCGCGCCGAAGGCGCCCCAAACCTGGGGGAGTCCGGGGGGCATTCTCCCCCAGAACATTTTTAAATTTAGGGTCTCGGAAATGCCATTTCCTGCGTTTTCTGTAGGACATTTTCGGTAAATAAAGACGAAGGAAAATGCAGTAATTAGTTGTTTATTTTACCCATCCCTATAGTGTTATCGGTAAGGTACGGTACCGGTGTTTACGGCAAAAAAAGGTAAAACAGTGACGCCATCAAGGAGGTTTCAAGCAAAGGGCGAGATGTGTACCCTTCAGACTTGCAAACTCTGTTATAATACCATCAATATCAATTACGTCCTTGTGCTCATTTGCAGAAAAGCACGAGAGCTCAATCTCTCGTCTGCCATGGTCCTTCGTAAAGGAGTTTCCTGCAGTCTCTTCATATCGCTGAAGCTACGCTCAGCTGCGCATGTTGACACAGGATAAGTCAACAAAGTTATGAGAGCTACATATACTCCGGGATAGAATTGGAGTTGGCTCGGTCAAAAGTCTCAACCAAGGTCTTTCGCTTCACATTCGGATCCATTTCACTCCACTTAATCAGTAAAAGGATAAAGGAAATCGTAACACAAAAACACCAATATAATGCGAAATATTTATCCCGATTTAATGATAAAAATGCTTTCAGGAAATAAAAAAATCTTTTTTTCCCCCAGATTTCAGCTGTATGCATAGGCGTATGTGCGTACATGCACACTACATTCCTGGTAGGAGAAATAGCTGATAGGTTCCTGTAGGGGCCAAGCTTTATACGGGTAACATTTCGTTTCTGACAAAGAACCGACAAAGCGTTTTTTTTTTTGCCTACTTTCGAAGGAAACGTGGATTCGCTTCGATCATAATATAGTTTGACAACTTTTACATGGAAGGCAAGTCCCGTGTATTAATATTTCGACCCCCCTTACATTTTGTACATTTTCAAAATTGACCCCCCAAAAATCAAGCCTCTTAATAGAAATTTGTACCAGGCCGCCCCCCTCTGGGACGTAATGAACGACCGGTCCCTAACTCAAAGAACAGAAACCATGAACAACACCATGCGGATTTTTCCCTGAACAGAAAACAAAGAATCCTTTTTGCTTTACGTCATCTGTGTCCAAGTACACGAGCTTTTGACCGCTACATAGAGGTTCGATAAATAGAGGTTCACTGTTGTCAAGTGACATTATTCTTACATGACAGTAAACTGTCACGCAAACTATGCAATAATGAGAAATACTAATTCGTCAATCGTAAATTAAGATTACTAATATCTTCGGAGTTCATCAGTTTAATGACCAGGTCCGAGTAAGATAACTGCTGAAAATTATGGAGATAACTGACTATATTTGAGACAAAAATTTATTTCTTAGTGTGAAATATAAAGAGTGAATTTCGTCTTCATTTTCATTGGAATCTCAAACTGGACATAACGTTTTGTCGTTAGGAGTTTGGTTATATCTTCCAGTCTCGATCAAACGACGTTTTTTATTGCTTACGCGTATGTAATTTTTACCAAAGCCCTTCTATCAGTTGTTTTCTAGTTAGGTATTGAATTCCATAACAACTTTTAAACGTGTTATAAAACTCTAACTTCCTAGTACTAATTGCATAACGCCACGGAGTAATTTAGGCCCGTTTTACAGTCAAACCAAGTCAAGCGTACCCCGCAAGATTCTATCAGTGAATTGATTATTTGAAAAATGAATCCGCTAGTCGTTCCCGTAACTGGTGTCAAATTCAAAGCGGCATTTCTGCATGCGTAATGAGCAGTGAATATTTTACGAGAACTTCTATGTATTTGGTCAGATTGGAAATCTTTGAATGGATTAAGCTTCTTAGAAGACATTTACATCAATTTCAGGAAAATGGAGCTGGTAGAAATTTCATAACTGCCTCGCTCGCGTGTGAATTCACGGCTCATAACATATACAAGAATGCAGAGATCAATCTGAAATCTACAACTAGCAACGGATTTAACTTTTGAGGGCCTGTTTACATGGAGTGGGGGACCCCGGTCTAGTGGGGTAAGTTTCTTTTGTTTTCGCGCTCTGGGAGACACAAAACAAAAGAAACTTACCCCACTAGACCGGGGTCTCCCACTCCATGTAAACAGGGTCTGAATAATAAATTCATTAATGTATTCTTGGGGGGTACACTTGACCTGGTTTGACTGTAAATGTCGTGCTACTGTCGTGCCGAACTCAATTGATCGAAGTAAATTCGACTTCAGCACGGTAGTAGCGCGACGCTTGAAACCAAGTCGTACTAGCACGACTTGGGCAATAGCACGACTTGGTTCAAACGTCGCGGTACTGCCGTGCCGAGCTCAATTCATAAATTATGAATACATTTAAAAGTTTGCTAAACCGTTTCTTTATTTTTGTATTTCTTTTTTCGGCAAAATTATCTCATTAGGGTGTCTTCTCGTTTTCGTAACTCACTAACAACTTCGAAAAAATTCAGCAAATTCGCTTTACTTATTGGCGGAGTGATTTCGCATCATTGATTTTACACAATTCCAAAAATTTCAGTGTCCGACTTGTACGGGATATCCTCTAATTCGGAGGTCTTCAAGTTGTAATATTCGCTTCTTTTACTTCTCTAAGACTGTATGATATTTTTCGCATAGCATGGCGTTAAAAGGATCTCTACGTTTTTCATTTGAAAGTTTTCTTAACTCGTGTACCCTTTTTAAAAGCCAACATTCCTTTCGGCTTTTCATGCTTTGAAATTCCACACAGGAAAAGTCATGCCTCCCTGGTCGTAATTCATCATACCTTTACAAGTTGTTCCGTCATCATCTAGAATGAGGCCTCCTGAACAAGTGCACGATCTTCCAGATGGTGTAAGCAAGCAAAGTTGACTACATCCGCCATTATTGTAATTGCACTGGTCTGTGACTGTAAATGGATAGAACAAGACACATAATTAAAAGCAAGTAGAATTGAACCATTAGTTAAAGCATGCCGTCAATAGTGACCTGCACGCTATGAACCAAGAATTGGCAGGTAAGTCGTGGAAGTAATATATCAAGCAAGAGACAAAGTGTTTCATCACCAGATGCAACACCGAGAAGAGAGTTGAAAATACGACGCGCAGCGAACTTCGAGGTGTTTCATCTGGTGATGAAACACTGCGTCGAATGCTTGATATTACTGCTCAAACAAAATGATTTTAGAAGGAAAAATTAAGAAATCAATGCAAAAATGAGCAGTTTTTCATCTGATTTCCAAACTCTCATTAAACATTTATTTCCTTTGTATTTTCTTTATGAATTATTAATAGGTTTGACAAAGTAAATGTAAATGTGAAGTCAAATTCAGTATTCATAATTAGAGTCCAAGGAATAGCGCACTCGTAAACTGCAGTGGTGCCTATTAAACGTTTGGACGAACAAAGTGCAATGGTGTTTAAAATATATTTAAAGGCTTTAAAAAAATGCGTTATGGATGTATTTTTTTGTAATGTTATCGCACTGATATGTTATATCTCTATGTCGACCTAGTAAAATAGAAAACATGTCTGAGTTCTCTGTAGGATTAGCAAAGACCTTAATTGTGGTTGCGAATCAAAAGGATCAACTAGCTATCTGCTTCTAATGTAATTTTTCTCGTAGCCGTCTTTTTATGCTTATCAAATAATAAACATTGGTCATACACATTTCCTTAACATTTGCCAACGTCTGAGTTATTATCGCTGCCAGTTTTTGCCCTGAAAATCCCGTTTCAAGGAATTATCAACAACGTAAACGCTTTTTTTCGTAGAAAACGCCTTCTCCTCACCTGGTGTGCGTTTTTCACTGAGATTATATCCATGTATGTCCATAGGCTTCCCAATACCTGTGACAAATACACTGACATCTGCACTGTTTTTGTTGGCTCTATAAACAGCGTAATTTCTCCAGTCAGTCCAGTACAAGTAATCTCCAAGAAGTGTTAACCCGAAAGGATATGGCAGGGTGGCTGAGGAAGATATTAACGTCACCCTGATGTTCGTACTCAAGTGTAAGTATTCGAGCGTGTTAAAACTGGCATCTACCCAATACAAGCGGTTTTCGTCTTTGTCAAGCGTTAGACCGTTTGGCCACGACAGAGGTGAGTTTGCGAGAGCAACCCGCTGCTTTCCTGACATGTCCGCCCTTTCAATCTTTGGGTGGTAACCCCAATCAGTCCAATACATGATTCTGTCAAAACAAGATATGTATATAGGACTGTAAGGTTTTTATTCATTTCTTCTGGACCTTACAACCCTTTTCGGTTATTTGATGTCGTGATTATTTCGTACAACCACTCTTAGTCTTTGCAATGCAGTCTGACGTTGCGTCAACTTTTAAGGTGTTTCGATATAGTTTTTCAGAGGCCATACCGATATTTTTCAATCGCTTTAAAAGTGATTTTATCCTTGTCGGATCGCTATAAAATTTTCACCAATGATTGACTATAGATTGAAATTTATCAAAATGTACCTGGTTTCAGTAAAATCGATATTACTATAACAACAATAAACAAAAAACTTTGTAATTGATAACCGCCTAATTTTGCGCGATCTAGCCCAGCTATTGAAAATCCACACTAGGAGCTTAAAGTTTGGTGTTCAGCAAATAACGTCCGCAAGAAGTAAAAAATTCTGCATATTTGAATTCGACTAAAACAAAAATATATTTCAAACCTTAAATTTTCAATAGCCGTGATAGATTATTTAACAAAAACGTTATAAATGAGTCAAATTATTCTTAAGTAACGTTAGAATTCTGCTTAATATCATATTTCGATGCTAGGAAATTTTGGTGTATTTTCGTTCTTGCGATATCAAAAACTAATCCGTTTTCTCATCACTTGTCTAAGTGCAACTTTATTCAAAATTTAGACTTTTAACGCTTTTTGTATATCTCTGAAACGACTCGAAAGAATTTTTTTAAAATCTCTTCACATAATCTTCAAAACGTATATATAATAATGTTTGAAACTTTCGGTAAGATTGATTCACTGCAACACCTTGAAATTTCAAGACAAACCTATCCTACGAACCGGTCAAAAATCTGCGCTACAACAATTACTGTTTTGAGACGTTATGCTAATTTTTCCAAATTAATGAGGACAATTCATATATCAATGATTAGTACATTTCAGTGTGAGTATTAATTGTCAATGTTTTACTTTCAAAAGAATCGATAAATTCAAACAAAAATGTACTAGTCATGGAGGTATGTATATATAGCGCGCATTATTGAAAAAGCTTATAAGTCTATGCCACACGTTTCTCAGCACTGCACTGCACATACAACACCTGAACCCCCTACCGCACTGTTTGTACGGGTACAAAGATTGGATTATAGTTATTTTTAAATACCTATAATCCAATTAAGCTTTAAAAGCTTAATTGTAGCGAAAAAGGTTATCGTTTGCTTTCCTACGTCTGTCCTTAAAGAAAATAAACAACCTACGGTAAAACGTTCTATCAGATATTGTGAGGTATAAATGTAAAGGCTACAAATAACTGTTCGTTCGGCCCCGTTAAAGAAAAAAATCATAGTGGGCTTACGGAAACACAAAAGTCCCTAAGTTGGCTTGATTTTTCTTTTTAGGTCTTCCCTAAAAGACAGAAATACTGACCCTAGAAATGGTAACCTGTAAATTGCTGCTACTGAAGAGACCTATATTTTCGCATTTTTTTAAATTCAGGTTTGTTTGCGGGATATTTTTTCTTAATCATTTAACCCCTCTCTCTTAAGGCGAGGTGATGCCGATGGTTCCTAAAGTTCAGTTAATTAGGAATGTGAAGATTACCTTTTTCTGGCTTAGAGTTAATGTTATTTAACTTAAATTTGATGGCTTTTATCATAAGTATATAGAAAGAGGCTTCCCTTTTAGCCCTGGATAAATATATATTTTAGGTCATAAACCGAATAATAACGTAACCTTTTACAAACTGTTTCTACGATTAGCGACTCTAACCCTTGTAGTATATTTTGTCTGCGTAAATCTAAACTAAGGTGAAGCCTAGTAAACTTGTGCCTCTAAGAGGGTGTGGGAAATTAAGACTTTATGGCTTTTTTCAAACATAATCAAAAATCATTCTCTCAACTATTGTGAGCAGTCATATATATCTTCCACGAGACCTACTAAGTTTTGTTGCTTTTTATATCCACTTAAACTACTGACTCCTTACTAACATCCAGTATAATATCCCTCGGTTCGTCTAGACCACTTGTTATGAGAGCTCTACGATAGGAACCGTCTAGTTTGGATACTTCCAGCTTGTCACTTCCTGTATCGGTCCAGTAGAGATTCCTTCCTACAATGTCCACAGCCAATCCACCTGGTATCTCGACGTTTTGGTGAAACAGTACCTCAAACATAGAGCCATTCATGAATGAACGAGAAATGGTCTTCCTTGTCACATCTGTCCAGTATACTCTATCCTCTAAAACGTCGTAGCCAATGGCCATCGGGCGTTTGATACTGCTTGACAACGGTAAAGCGGTGAGTGATCCGGGAGCATGAGGAGAAACTTTCATAATCTTTCCGTATGAATAATCAGCAAACAGGAGAAACTCATGCTCAGAAGGACCTTTGAATAAAAGAGATCGGGAAAAAGAAATTGATTTCATAAAGGTGGAGGCCAGTGTTTCACGTCTGCTTTTCAACTGTTTTGATTGGTAGGGTCTAATTAACTCTTTGTATTAAAGAGATATGAATTGCTTTTTTTTTCAGACAGGAATTTAAAATTTGATTGGAAATGAGACGCTTTCGAATATATTAATATAAATAGAATTTGATTTTATATTGAAAGTAATTAATCAACTGGAGCTTTGATTAATAAACCTCATCAAGGAATGCCATAATTAACCAGACTGCCGAACGATGACATATTCAATGCTATTGTACGTGGGACACATGAGGCACCTTTTTATCGGCAGTCTCGCTTTATCTTCTTTAGGTTTAAGTGACATCATATCATCTAGCACTTAAAAGGATGAAAGAATCAGTGCGTGGTCGGTTTTGGAATCAATTTATTGTTATTGTAAGTCTCCACTGATCGATGGCTGGGTCTCTTTCCTAGAAGAGTGGGAGGCTCGTGGAAGTTGTTTTGTTCTTGAAATTCCTCACAGAAAAAGTCATGCTTCCCTGGTCGTAATTCATCATACCTTTACAAGTTATTCCGTCATCATCTAGTATAAGGCCTTCTGAACAAGTGCTCGCTCTTCCAGATGGTGTAAGCAAACAAAGTTGACTACATCCGCCATTATTGTATTTGCACTGGTCTGTGACTGTAAATGGATAGAGCAAGACACATAAATAAAAGCAAGAAGAATTGAACCATTACTTAAAACATGCCCTCTCAATAGTAAAAGCACGCAATGAGCCAATAATTTGCGGGTAAGTCGTGGAAAGTAAATGTCTAAACGTGAAGATAAATGAGAAGTCAAATTCAGTATTCATAATTAGTGTCCAAGGAATGGCACAGGTAAACTGCAGTGGTGCCGAATTAGCGTTTGAACGAATAAAGTGTTATGGTGTTTAAAATACTTTTAAAGCCTATTTAAAAAATGCGATATGAATCTATTCTTGTCATGTTATCGCAATGTTATATTAGTTTCAGTTTATTTATTTGCCCCCAAAGATGTCTAAGTTCTCTGCAGGATGTTTAGCAAATCAAAGGCTTTGATTGTGGTCTCGAATCAAAAGGATCACCTATCTGCTTCTAATGTAATTTATCTCGTTTCCGTCTTTTTATACTTCATAAACAGCGGTGAAACACATTTTCTCAAACATTTGCCAACATCTGAGTCATTATCGCTGCCACTTTTTTTTGCCCTGAAAATTCCACTACAAGAAACTATCAACAACACAAACATTTTTTTTTTTGCAGAAAACGCCTTCTCCTCACCTGGTGTGTTTTTTTTACAGAGATTATATCCCTGTATGTCCGTAGGCTTCCCAATACCTGTGACAAATACACTAACATCTGCACTGTTTTTGTTGGCTCTATAAACAGCGCAATTTCTCCAGTCAGTCCAGTACAAGTAATCTCCAAGAAGTGTTAACCCGAAAGGATGTGGCAGGGTGGCTGAAGAAGATATTAAGGTCATCCTGAAGTTCCTACTCAGGTATAAGTATTCGAGCTTGTTAAAACTGACATCTACCCAATACAAGCGGTTTTCGTCTTTGTCAAGCGTTAGACCATTTGGCCACGACAGACCTGAGTTTACGAGAGCAACCCGCTGCTTTCCTGACATGTCCGCCCTTTCAATCTTTGGGTGGTAACCCCAATCAGTCCAATACATGATTCTATCAAATACAAAATAAGTAAAACTGTAAGGATTTTCTGCTATCTTCAAGACCTTAAAACCCTTCTCGGTCATTTGATGTCGTTATTTTTACATAAAATCACTCTTGGTTTTTGCAATGCAACCTGACGACGTTGCGTCCGATTTTGTAGTGACAACACTTAACCCTCAGGGTGAATTAATATTAAACCGGGTTTCGGAGGGGCCCCTTAAAACTGCAAAACCACTCATATTACAGCCAACAAAATTGCACATAATAATGTATTTATCATTTCCAACTTTTAGGAATAACATGATTGACAGAATAACGTAATTGACGTCATTATGACGTCCTTATGTTGACCTTTTAAAATATTCCCAGATACTTTTTTAGCAATCTCGCCAAGTTTATTGGCCATAGCTTAAAAAGCTTTAAAGTTATTCAACTTCTTAGCAAAGGACAGCTCAAGAGCCACCCCCGTCTGAATACCGTTAAATCATGTTTAATTGTTAGCCCTGTTCATTGGAAAACGTTTACAATCAGTGTCATTATGCCCAGATATAAAAAACCTTGAACAATTTTTGAACCAGTATTGAATTATTCTTCACTAAAATGCGACAGCTACCCATCTTTCGTTGCCTCTATTGTAAGCAGTTATATATATCTTCCAGTCGACTTATTAGTAAGTTTTGTTGCCTTTTATATCTATTTAAACTACTGACCCCTTACTAACATCCAGTATAATATCCCTCGGTTCGCCCAGGCCACTTGTTATGAGAGCTCTACGATAGGAACCGTCTAGTTTAGATACTTCCAGCTTGTCACTTCCTTTATCAGTCCAGTAGAGATTCCTTCCTACAATGTCCAAAGCCAATCCAGCTGGTATCTCGACGTTTTGGTGAAACAGTACCTCAAACATAGAGCCATTCATGAATGAACGAGAAATGGTCTTCCTTGACACATCCGTCCAGTATACTCTATCCTCTAAAACGTCGCAGCCAATGGCCACCGGGCGTCTGATACTGCTTGACAAGGGTAAAGCGGTGAGTGATCCAGGATATTTAGGAGAAACTTTCATAATTTTTCCGTATGAAGCATCAGCGAACAGAAGAAACTCACTCGGCTCAGGAAAAGCTTTGTATGAAAGAGATCGGGAAAAAGAAATAAATTTCATAAAGATGCCGAAGCCAGTGTTTTACGTCTGCTTTTCAACTCGGTTTTGATTAATTTGTAGGTTAGGTCTAATTAACTCTTTTTATTGCAAAGATTTGATTTGTTTTTTTTTTTCAGAGAAGAAATTAAAATTTGAGTGGAAATGAGACTCTTTTGAATAAATTTATAAATAGAATATGATTTTATATTGAAGATAATTAATCAATTGGGCCTTCTATCAACAAAACTCATCAAGGAATGTCATAATTAACCAGATTGCCGAACGATTACATATTCAATGCTATTGTACGTGGGACAAAATGAGGCATCTCTTTATCGGCAGTCTCTTTATCTTGTTTTGGTTTGAGTGACGTTATATCATCTAACATTTAAAAGAATCAGTGCGTGGTCGGGTTTGGAATCAATTTATTGTGATTGTAAGTCTCCACTGATCGACGGCTGGGTCTGTTTCCTAGAAGAGTAGGAAGCTAGCACTGATGGAAGTTGTTTTGTTCTCGAAATTCCACACAGGAAAAGTCATGCCTCCTTGGTCGTAATTCATCATACCTTTACAAGTTGTTCCGTCATCATCTAGAATGAGGCCTCCTGAACAAGTGCACGCTCTTCCAGATGGTGTAAGCAAACAAAGTTGACTACATCCGCCATTATTGTATTTGCACTGGTCTGTGACTGTAAATGGATAGAGCGAGACACATAAATAAAAGCAAGTAGAATGAAACCATTACTTAAAACATGCCGTGAATAGTGAAAGCACGCAATGAGCCAATAATTTGGAAGTAAGTCGTGGCAAGTAAATGTCTAAATGTGAAGACGAATGTAAAATCAAATTCAGTATTTATAATTAGAGTCCAAGGAATGGCACTAGTAAACTGCACTTGTGCCGAATTAGCTTTGGAACGAATAAAGGGTTATGGTGTCTAAAATATCTTTTAAGGATTTTTTTGTTTTTCATAAAAAACGCAATATGAATATATTTTGTTAACTTATGGCAATGATGTTATAGTTTCAGTTTATTTATTTGCTAAAAAGAAGTCGACATGGGAAAATAGAAAAAATGTCTGAGTTCTCTGCAGGATGTTTAGCAAATCGAAGGCTTTGATTGTCGTAGCAAATCAAAAGGATCACCTATCTGCTTCTTAATGTAATTTTTCTCGTTTCCGTCTTTTTATGCTTAATAAACGGTGGTCAAAATTACACATTTTCTTAACATTTGCTAGCGTCTGAGTCATTATCGCTGCAATATTTTTTGCCCTGAAAATTCCTCTTCAAGGAAGTATCAACAATATAAACGTTTTTCTTTTTCTTAGAAAACGCGTTCTCCTCACCTGGTGTGGTTTTTTTACTGAGATTATATCCATGTATGTCCATAGGCTGTCCAATACCAGTGACAAATACACTAACATCTGCACCGTTTTTGTTGGCTCTATAAACAGCGTAATTTCTCCAGTCAGTCCAGTACAAGTAATCTCCAAGAAGTGTTAACCCAAAAGGATGAGGCAGGGTTGCTGAAGAAGATATTAAGGTCACCCTGATGTTCGTACTCAGGTTTAAGTATTCCAGCTTGTCAAATCTGGCATCCACCCAATACAAGCGGTTTTTGTCTGTGTCAAGCGTGAGACCGTTTGGCCACGACAGACGTGAGTTTACGAGAACAACCCGCTGCTTTCCTGACATGTCCGCCCTTTCAATCTTTGGGTGGTAACCCCAATCAGTCCAATACATGATTCTATCAAATGCAAAATAAGTAACACTGTAAGGATTTTCTCCTATCTTCTAGACCTTACAAACCTTCTCGGTCATTTGATGTCGTTTTTTTTTTTTTTTTTCATAAAATCACTCTTGGTTTTTGCAATGCAAACTGACGACGTTGCGTCCACTTTTATAATGACAAACACTTAACCCTCAGGGTGAATTATTCAGACAGGGTTTGGAGGGGTCCCCTATGACTTCAAAATCGCTCATATTACGGCCACCAAAATTGCACATAATAATGTATTTATTATTTCCAACTTCTAGAAACGTCTTGATTGACAGAATAACGTTAATAATTACAGTATAATTACCTAACTTAAATCTAAATTTACGATTAAAGTTAGGTAATTCCAAATTCAAGCCCTCGCCTCTTAGCCTATTCGGTGTATGCCTGTATTTAAAAAGGCTTCCAATATAAGTAGGTCCCGTACCATTTAAATGCTTAAATGGTACGGGACCTACTTATATTAGAAGCCTTTTTAAATACAGGCATACACCGTATAGGCTAAGAGGTGAGGGCTTGAATTTGGAATTACCTAACTTTAATCGTAAATTTAAGAAGAATTCTTTCACTTATTCATTAACTAAGTTATGGAACAGTTTGCCTTCTCAAATGCGTCTTTCAAGTGATGCTAATGACTCTAAGTTCAAAAGTAATATAAATTGCACGATTGCAGCTTTTTAGAACGTGTCTTATAGTGCACGATTGTAGCTTTTAACTGTTTTTAGAACGAGTATTATAGTTTTTCCTTGTCACCTTTTTAGTATGTGGCTGTTTGGTCGGTTTTAGCTTTTTATATTTTGTGTTTTTATTACCAAGTTTTTTATATGTATATACAAGAGAGAATGATCTAAGAGAGGGAATCCCCCATACATGACCCTCTTTCCATGAAAGTTATTTTCAATCTATTCTTGGTTCTGTGTCTGTGTGGTTATTTTAAGGACGCCACCTTATTGGTCGGTTAGAGTGGCGTCATGTAATTTTAAACTTGGCGGGTGAATCATTTCACTGCCGATCACGCACAGCAAGCGATTTGACGTGCAAACTCGTTATTACTTTCGTCGACGAGTCAAAATATTTATACGTGGAAAAATCTGGCCAGAGTAGCTGACGAAGAGCAAAACGGTCCTGGCTTGTGGGAGTTCGCTGGAGAAAGCGATTGCGACTCGGCGAAAACTGTTTATTGAGGTCTTCCATACATCAATATATAAACAACCAACATCCTATTGCAAAAAACAACAACTGTCTCGTCCGGCGACACTCACTCACACCCGCGAGCTGTGATACCGTGGTTTGGATCCAACCGTGGACACGTAAGGAGAAAATAGGTTCAAAGTGGGTTCAAACATGAATGTTTAGCCGCGATGTTTGTGAGGAGGCTAGACAAATGTGGGCACACCGCTCACTATAAGAGAATTGACCGAAACCGGAAACCGCGCATCAAAACCCTCTGGCATCCACGTTAGCAACTGTTTAACAGCTTGAAGCATCTGACCTGATTTGTGTTTGCAAAACGAAATATTCATCGCAAGTATTAGACGTTAAGAAGAAGTAATGCAGTTTGAAACGCTGAAGAATAATTCTTAAAAGCAAATGTACTGTTTCTGAACGAAAAATATTCCTGGAAAAAGAGAAAAAGATCTTGCACATTTGCATAAACCATTGAAGCCAGCCACTAATTAAAGGTTTCGTGTTTCGCGCGTGATAACCTTTGCCACTGGCTTTCACAGTGTGTCAGAATTCAATATTCGTCACTTTAAATGAGGCTACCAGCCGTTAGAAAATCTCAATCTCTAATCTCAAAGTGAAATTTTGATTCAATACTGCAATCCCTTTGTAAATGAAATTCATTCCTAAATTATGAGCGGAAAGCGCTGATCAAAAACATGTCAACAACAGGAGCCGATTAGTATCGGCTCCTGGCGCTAACTACTATAATGGCTGTCAAACTTCAAATGTTTGGCGGCGAAACATGTCACGTTCACGTGAAAGTAGACCGCGCGGGTCATGGAAACAAGATACAAAAATAACCTTCGCAGCACGCGCGCGAACTTTAAATAGATTTAAAAAAACTATCATGAGGAACAGGGATTCGCTCTCTTAGCTCATTCTCTCTTGGTATATATTTATTGAGTTGTTTTTAAAATTGAATAATATTATATAGCTGTAATTATTATAGATTTTATGTATACACGTTCGTATTTTGAACGACTTTTTTAGCGCTTTGACGTAACGTGTTAAAATAAATGATTGAAAATGATTGATTGAAGTTGTTGTCATTATCACGCCCTGATGACTTAAATTTATTGGTAGAATCCAAATGCCATCAATTATTCCCTTCAAAGCGAAAAATACTTAAATAGTAAGGTGTACGACAGAATTAGTTACCTAACGCATTAATGACCTTTAACCACAGCAGTGATGTCATGATGACGTCATTTATCTTTGAAGAAGGAACTGTAACCGCCCGCCATCTTGGATCCTCCATTTTGGATTTATATAAATGTATTCAATGTTACTTCAAACCCGAAGAAATCCAGGTAATCGTTATGGAAAAATTGATCTGTGTATAATAGAATGTTTATGAAGCGAAATATATTTTCCAGCAACTGCCATTTGGCCATTTTAAATTCATGTTTCTTTTCCTAAATCAATCACTAAAAAGCCTGGATTACACTAGCATTCATGAGGAGCGGCATAAAGTCCCTTTACTAATTGCGTTGAGTGACGGTTGCTATGCTCGATTTCCTGTTATAATTTTACCTCCGATCTCGTGCATGTCAGACTGGCTGTCATCGATAGTAATTTTCACAGAGGCGATGAAACAACCCTAAATTTCGCAACTTTCTATTAATATGGTTAAAACAGTATTAGCCGGGGTAAATATAGTCGAGTACGGTCTTTTCAGCTATTCTCCGGATCGGATCATCCCGATCAAGCCATCATTGTATGGAGTATATGTAAGTTCTTTTGTACCGTATCCCGTTCGAGAATTTCTGTGTTGATTCAAAATCATTTCCCTTGGCAGGGGCGTAGCTGGGGGGTCCTGGGGTGCCCGTGACCCCCCCTTGGTAGGCCTTCTTTTGAGAAAACAACCGACAATATTCACGTGGCGAAAACGCCATGACAATATCTTGGCCGTTGGTATCTTGGCCATTGTTGAAAAGCCGACTTTTTTAAAATTTGTTTTTTTTGTAAAGTGTTTTCGTCAACGGCTCTTGTCTTTAGTTAATATTGGCCTTTATGCCCCGATAATACGACTGAGCCCGCTGATACACGAGGGAGAGCAGCGGTATAAATCATATATAGTCGGCGATTCCCGGATGGTGACCCCCCCCCCCCGCCCCCGCCCCCCTTTGAAAAATCCTGGCTACGCCCCTGCTTGGAAGCTGTTGGGGTATTTGTAAGAAAATTTTAACAGATCGGACACTACGGACAGGTTAGGAGAGTTCAAACTGAGATGGCCAGCCTTCCTTCGTCGAATTGGTTCAAAAGCGAGGCCATTTAAGCCTTAGATCAGTAGGATTACCTTGCGACACATTAATTCTGTTTTTTTTTATGAATTGCTTAATCGTAAGACTCCTTGAAGGTAAGGACGATGTTCAATTTTTTTTTCCTTTAATTTATTTATTTCTGCCTCGAACATATCCGCGCCAAAACCTCCTAAATCCCCGCCAAATTTAATGTGGCGCGCTCGGGAGTGATCGTAAAGTGTTTAGGAAGAAACAGGCCCAGCACAACTTCCACTGGAGGCAAGTTTGTCTTACTGCAAGAAGTTCCCTTATAAAGAAGTCAAAAAGCTTTATTAATTTCGTGCTACATTTTCTGGATAAACAATGGAATATGTTGAAAATTGTAGACATCCGTGTATTATAATACACGTACACACGTAGCGGCCAAATTGCTACATATTTGATCTTTTTATAGCTGTTTTGCTTGTTGCCAAAGTTTAAATGCTACAGCATGATCCAGTGCGATTTATAGTTGTCGTTACATGCTCAGATCTTTGTTTCAATTAATGAGAAAATCATCTTGTAGTCTGTAATTATTGCGTAGCATTGCATTGTTGCATGCGTTCTCTGCCTATGAAAACAATCGTTTTCCTAGTGTATCGCCGGGATAGGCCAACTGACTCCCCCTGGTAGCAAATTGTCCTATAAAACCATGAGTAAGGGCTATTCGAAGTATAAACCTCATAAAAGCTTTTGATTTTGATCAACAACGAAATGAGTGACTAAAACGCGTTAAAAATAGCACGCGTTCGTGTTACCGATACCCCTACCGTCCTAAATGTACTTCACAGAGAGGGGGTTGAGTGTTGCTCGTTATTTGTAAGTCTCTGAATCTTAGCAGCTTTCTTTTTCTTTTCTATAATTTTTACCGGGGAATCGAAATGAATTTGACTTGATTGGTTGCGTCCATCGCGGTTCCCCCCTATGGTCCCCTATTTGTTTTTCAAAAAAACACCATTACACGAACGATCTCTATTATTTTTCATTAACAGAGAGCTTTAATTCACCGAAAAACAGATTCATAACATGTACATGGTGCAGGGTATTCTGTACGTGCTTTTTATGTTGGGTGTGTCGCCTGATTAAAAGCGAGCGATCGGGTGAGTCCCCTTCGCTTAGTGCAAGAAGACTTTGTAAAACGTGTATATTAAATGAATCTTTCTGTAAAGAACGAGGCGGCTTAGAATAATTGGAAAAATAGTTTTTGAAAACGTCTTGCCAAATATATTTTTCTTTTGTTTGGGGATTGCCAAAATTGCATTTCAACTAGACGCTGTAAAATTCGCAATTGAACTTATTCTTCGGATTCAAAACAATGACAAAAGTTCCGTCTGCACGTGCTCTTTTGGGTGAGTCGCCTGAAAAAGCAAGTGATCGGGTGTGTCGCCTTCGCTTAGTGTAAGGGAACTTGGTTTTTCTTGGTTATGGCTCGCAAGTCCGTTTTGAACGAAATAAATGGTTTCAGTCATAGTTAATGAACATCATATAGGTGACCTTACAAGTTTGTATTATAAGAAAAATATAAGAGGCTTTTTACGCCGCGAACAGGATGAAATAGAAGACTTCACCGGCCTTTTCTCAAAAAAAGGGAATAGTCCCGCTTTAAATTCTTCTCCCCAGAAAAAGCTACAATGAAAATTATTTAAATTTATAATTTAAATTCAATCAAATTTATTTAAATCGCTGTACTTCGTTCATTTCCGGTAAATAAATGCATATTGATTCTGAGGTATCCCCGGTTTGATAATTTGTGCAAAACTCCTCTACACTACCACAAGTTTTCCGAGTGCACTGTTTCGGAGTGATTTTTATTTCGTCAGGTTCTTTTCTTTAGTTGTGTTCGTCTCATCAGCTTTACTATTTCTGTAGTGTCTGCTAAAATGATCCGTTGAAAGATATGTCGAATAAAGCTTCATAGGAGGTCACGAAAGGAGATTCGCATTTCACCTCAAGTATGGTCTATGGTCTATGGTCAACGGTCTATGCTTGCCTGAATTTAAACAATGGCTTCCTGGTCAGATGGGGGACAAATTTTCCCCCATATTTTGGACGCTTAGGCTTGTGGCTCGCCTGATATTAAATTGAATATAATATTGCTAAATTAATTGAAAAGCTATAATTCCGTCAATGATTAACTGGAAAATAACCCTTTTTGTACGAAAAAAGCAAATTCACAACAATGGCTGTCAAAGCTCGGTTGCCATAGTTATGTCAATGTTGACATACACAGCAATACGACTTTTTAAGATGTTCCCAGATACTTTTAGGCAAAGTCACCAAGTCTATTGGCCATAGCTTAAAAAGCTTTTGAAGTTATTAATTCAACCTTTTACCAAAGGAGAGCTCAAAAACCACCCCCGTCTGAGTACCGTCAAATCATGTTTAGTTCTTAGCCCTGTTCGGTACAAACGTTTACAATCAATGTCATTATGCCCAGAGATAAAACACCTTGAACAATTTTTAAACCAGTATTGAATTATTCTTCACTAAAATGCGACAGCTACCCATCTTCCGTTGCCTCTATTGTAAGCAGTTATATATATATATATATATATATATATATATATATACACCCGTTTTCAAAAAGGTTTTCATATAGAGAGATATATAGATAGATATATACTTTTGTTCTCTTGCACGTGCGCCCGTGTGCATTTACACTTGTTATTGTCTAACTTGTGAAAAAACTTGGTTCAACAACAATTTTTCTTTTCGTCAGGTTCTTTGTTTTGATGCAATTTGTCAATTAAAAAAAATAATGCACGAATATTGTCTGCAATTCTCTTGATTTGCATTCTCTTGAAAATTAAAGAATGAGGAATTCGGTCACTTGGAGGTCATATCATTGTTGTCGTTACAGGATAAGGGGAAAAACGCAGATGAAATGAAAAGAAAAAGTGTTTTCGAAACCGCTGAGAAGGAAGATGTGACGGTGGATATCCATATTGGATATGTGGGAAGGAGCAACAATAGTATAGCAGTTGATTAAAACGGACCAAGACGTTGACTAGGTTCATAGAAGTAGATTTTCTCATAACCATGATGAGCGGGTCACATATATTAATGTCTCACCTTTTTTCGTGTAAAATCGCGGCCTGTAAGACAACGTCTCATTGAAGACAGAATAAACTTTCGGCCACAAATGCTTTCAAGTTAGTTTACAGTTTCTCTTAAGCACGCCCCTAGACAGCGCATTTTTTAATACACTCCATCAATAAAAATGCTTCGTCACTTGCTACAGATGCCATGGCATTTGGCCTACCAATTTGGTGACGCCGTATAACTCGCGGATCGGCTGCTTCCCGGGATGTTTTCCTCATTCCCAAAATCAGCTATATAATTCGCCATTGCAAGTTTGTATCGCAGGGGGCATGTATTTTTCTAAAAAAAAAAAATTGAAAACGACATTTCAAATTGGAACGAAAACCCCGACGACGAAAAAATTTATCGTTGAACCGAGTTTTTCACAAGTTGGACAATAACAAGTGAAAAATACACACGGGCGCACGTGCAAGAGAACAAAAGTATATATCTATCTATATATCTCTCTGTATGAAAACCTTTTTGAAAACGGGTGTATATATATATATATATATATATATATATATATACACCCGTTTTCAAAAAGGTTTTCATACAGAGAGATATATAGATAGAAATATACTTTTGTTCTCTTGCACGTGCGCCCGTGTGCATTTTTCACTTGTTATTGTCCAACTTGTGAAAAACTCGCTTCAACGCTAAATTTTTTCGTCGTCGGGTTTTTTTTTTCCAACTTGACATGTCGT
>NC_133205.1:9351014-9571014 GCF_958299795.1 Porites lutea
TTACCAGTTTGGGGTGCTTATATTTGGAGGGGCTTATACATGGAAGGGCTTATTTTCGGAATTTTACGGTATTCAATGCTATTGTACGTGGGACACAGGAGGCATCTCTTTATCGGCAGAGTATTTATCTTGTTATGGTTTGAGTGACGTTATATCACCTAGCAGTTAAAAAGATGAAAGAAACAATTCGTGGTCTCCACTGATCGACGGATGGGTCTGTTTCCTAGAAGAGTGGGAAGCTGGTGGAAATTGTTCTGTTGTTGAAATTCCACACAGGAAAAGTCATGCTTCCGTGGTGGTAATTCATCATACCTTTACAAGTTGTTCCGTCATCATCTAGAATGAGGCCTCCTGAACAAGTACACGCTCTTCCAGATGGTGTAAGCAAACAAAGTTGACTACATCCGCCATTATTGTATTTGCACTGGTCTGTGACTGTAAATGGATAGAGCAAGACACATAAAAAAAAGAAAGTACAATTGAACCATTACTAAAAACATGCCGTCAATAGTGTAAGCACGCAATGAGCCAATAATTTGCAAATAAGTCGTGGAAAGTAAATGTCTAAACGTGAAGATAAATGTGAAGTCAAATTCAGCATTTGTAATTAGAGTCCAAGGAATGGCACTCGTAAACTGCACAGGTGCCGAGTTAGCTTGGCAAACAAATAAAGGGTTATAAAGGGTTATGGTGTCAAAAATATCTTTTAAGCCTTTTTTTTTTAAATACAGTGTGAATATATTTTTGTTATCGCAATGATGTTATATTAGTTTCAGTTTTAAATTATTTATTTGCCAAAAAGAAGTCGACATAATAAAACAGAAAAAATGTCTGAGTTCTCTGCATGACGTTTAGCAACTCAGAAGCTTTGATTGTGGTACCAAATCAAAAGGATCACCTATCTGCTTCTAATGTAATTTATCTCGTTTCCCTCTTTTTATGCTTAATAAACGGTGGTCATACACAGTTTCTAACATTTGCTAACGTCTGAGTTATTATCGCTGTATATCTTTTTCCACTGGAAATTCCGCTTTAAGGAAGTATCAACAACATAAACGTTTTTTTTTTGGAGAAAACGCGTTCTCCTCACCTGGTGTGGTTTTTTCACTGAGATTATATCCATGTATGTCCATAGGTTTCCCAATACCTGTGACAAATACACTGACATCTGCACTGTTTTTGTTGGCTCTATAAACAGCGTAATTTTTCCAGTCAGTCCAGTACAAGTAATCTCCAAGAAGTGTTAACCCAAAAGGATGAGGCAGGGTTGCTGAAGAAGATATGAAGGTCACCCTGATGTTCGTACTCAGGTTTAAGTATTCCAGCTTGTCAAATCTGGCATCCACCCAATACAAACGGTTTTTGTCTGTGTCAAGCGTCAGACCGTTTGGCCACGACAGACGTGAGTTTACGAGAGCAACCCGCTGCTTTCCTGACATGTCCGCCCTTTCAATCTTTGGGTGGTAGCCCCAATCAGTCCAATACATGATTCTATCAAATGCAAAATAAGTAACACTGTAAGGATTTTCGCCTACCTTCTAGACCTTACAACCTCTCTCGGTCATTTGATCTCGTTTTTTTATTTATAAAATCACTCTTGGTTTTTGAAATGAAACCTGACGACGTTGCGTCCACTTTTATAGTGACAAACACTTAACCCTCAGGGTGAATTATTCATACGGGGTTTGGAGGGGTCCCCTATGACTTCAAAATCGCTCATATTACGGCCACCAAAATTACACATAATAATGTATTTATCATTTTCAACTTCTAGGAGTGACATAATTGACAGAATAACGTAATTTGAGGTCATTATGACATCCTTATGTTGAATTTATTGGTAGAATCCACATGCCATCAATTATTCCCTTCAAAGCGAAAAAAACTTAAATAGTAAGGTGTACGACAAAATTAGTTAGCTAACGCATTAATGACCTATAACCACAGCAGTGATGTCATGATGACGTCATTTATCTTTGAAGAAGGAACTGGAACCGTCCGCTATCATGGATCGTCCATTTTGAATTTATATAAATGTATTCAATTTTACTTCAAAGCCGAAGAAATCGAGGTAATCGTTATGGAGAAATTTATCTGTGTATAACAGACTGTTTATAAAGCGAAAAATATTTTCCAGCAACTGCCATTTGGCCGTTTTAAATTCATGTTTTTTTTTTCCCAAATCAGTCACTAAAAAGCCTGGATTACACTGGCATTCATATTCAATTGGATATAATATTGTTAAATTAAGTGAAAAGCTATAATTCAATGATTGACTAGAAAATAACCCTTTTTGTAGGAAAAAAGCAAATTCAAAACAATGGTTGTCAAGGCTCGGTTGCCATAATTATGTCAATGTTAAAAAACACGGCAAGACGACTTTTTACAATGTTCCCAGATACTTTTAGGCAAAGTCACCACGTTTATTGGCCAGAGCCTAAAAAGCTTTGAAGTCATTCAACCTTTAAGCAAAGAAAAGCTCAAAAGCCACACTCGTCTGAGTACCGTTAAATCATGTTTAGTTCTTAGCCCTGTTCGGTGCAAACGTTTACAATCAATGTCATTATGCCCAGAGATAAAACACCTTGACAATTTTTGAACCAGTACTGAATTATTCTTCACTAAAATGCGACAGCTACCCATCTTTCGTTGCCTCTATTGTGAGCAGTTATATATCTTCCAGTCGACTTATTAGTAAGTTTGGTTGCTTTTTATATCTATTTAAACTACTGACCCCTTACTAACATCCAGTATAATATCCCTCGGTTGGCCTAGGCCACTTGTTATGAGAGCTCTACGATAGGAACCGTCTAGTTTAGATACTTCCAGCTTGTCACTTCCTGTATCAGTCCAGTAGAGATTCCTTCCTACAATGTCCACAGCCAATCCATCTGGTATCTGGACGTTTTGGCGAAACAGTACCTCAAACATGGAGCCATTCATGAATGAACGAGAAATGGTCTTCCTTGTCACATCCGTCCAGTATACTCTATCCTCTAAAACGTCGTAGCCAATGGCCATCGGGCGTTTGATGCTGCTTGACAACGGTAAAGCGGTGAGTGATCCGGGAGCATGAGGAGAAACTTTCATAATTTTTCCGTATGAAGCATCAGCGAACAGAAGAAACTCACTCGGCTCAGAAGAAGCTTTGTATAAAAGAGATCGGGAAAAAGAAATTGATTTCATAAAGATGGAGGTCAGTGTTTTACGTCTGCTTTTGAACTCGGTTTTGATTAATATGTAGGTTGGGTCTAATTAACTCTTTTTATTGGAGAGATTTGATTTGATTTTTTTTTTCAGAGAAGAAATAAAAATTTGACTGGAAATAAGACTCTTTTCAATAAATTTATAAATAGAATTTGATTTTATATTGAAGGTACTTAATCAATTGTGGCTTCTATCAATAATACTCATTAAGAAATGTCATAATTAACCAGATTGCTGAACGATGACATATTCAATGCTATTGTACGTGGGACACATGAGGCATCTCTTTATCAGCAGTCTCTTCATCTTGTTTTGGTTTGAGAGACGTTATATCATCTAGCATTTAAAAGGATGAAAGAATTAGTGCGTGGTCGGGTTTGGAATCAATTTATTGTGATTCTAAGTCTCCACTGATCGACGGATGGGTCTGTTTCCTAGAAGAGTGGGAGGCTGGTGGAAGTTGTTTTGTTCTTGAAATTTCACACAAGAAAGGTTATGCCTCCCTGGTCGTAATTCATCATACCTTTACAAGTTCTTCCGTCATCATCTAGAATGAGGCCTTCTGAACAAGTGCACGCTCTTCCAGATGGTGTAAGCAAACAAAGTTGACTACATCCGCCATTATTGTATTTGCACTGGTCTGTGACTGTAAATGGATAGAGCAAGACACAAATAAAAGCAAGAACAATTGAACCATTACTTAAAACATGCCGTCAATAGTGAAAGCAGGCAATGAGCCAATAATTTGCAAGTCGTAGAAAGTAAATGTCTAAACGTGAAGATGAATGTGAAATCAAATTCAGTATTTATAATTAGAGTCCAAGGAATGGCACTCGTAAGCTGCGCTGGTGCTGAATTACCTTTGGAACGAATAAAGGGTTATGACGTCTAAAATATATTTTAAAGGCTTTTTCTTTTAATGCGATATAAATATATTTTTGTCAATTATCGCAATGATGTTTTATTAGTATTAGTTTATTTATTCGCCAAAAAGAAGTCGACATAATAAAACAGAAAAAATGTCTGAGTTCTCTGCAGGATGTTTAGCCAATCAAAGGCTTTGATTGTGGTAGCAAATCAAAAGGATCACCTATCTGCTTCTAATGTAATTTTTCTCGTTTCCCTCTTTTTATGCTTAATAAACGGTGGTCATACGAATTTTCTTAACATTTGCTAACGTCTGAGTTATTATCGCTGCAATTTTTTTTACACTGAAAATTCCGCTTCAAGGAAGTATCAACAACATAAACGTTTCTTTTTTTTGTAGAAAACACCTTCTCTTTACCTGGTGTGGTTTCTTCACTGAGATTATATCCATGTATGTCCATAGGCTTCCCAATTCCAGTGACAAATACACTGACATCTGCACTGTTTTTGTTGGCTCTATAAACAGCGTAATTTCTCCAGTCAGTCCAGTACAAGTAATCTCCAAGAAGTGTTAACCCGAAAGGATGAGGCAGGGTTGCTGAAGAAGATATGAAGGTCACCCTGATGTTCGTACTCAGGTTTAAGTATTCCAGTTTGTCAAATCTAGCATCCACCCAATACAAACGGTTTTTGTCTGTGTCAAGCGTTAGACCGTTTGGCCACGACAGACGTGAGTTTACGAGAGCAACCCGCTGCTTTCCTGACATGTCCGCCCTTTCAATCTTTGGGTGGTAACCCCAATCAGTCCAATACATGATTCTATCAAATGCAAAATAAGTAACACTGTAAGGATTTTCTCCTATCTTCTAGACCTTACAACCTCTCTCGGTCATTTGATGTCGTTTTTTTTTTTTTTTCATAAAATCACTCTTGCTTTTTGCAATGCAAACTGACGACGTTGCGTCTACTTTTATAATGACAAACACTTAACCCTGAGGGTGAATTATTCAGACGGGGTTTGGAGGGGCCCCCTATGAATTCAAAACCGCTGATATCACGGGCACCAAAATTGCACATAATAATGTATTTATCATTTTCAACTTCTAGGAGTGACATGATTGACAGAATAAGGTAATTTGACGTCATTATGACGTCCTTATGTTGAATTTATTGGTAGAATCCAATGTTTACTAACGCAATAATGACCTATAACCACAGCAGTGATGTCATAATGACGTTGTTTATCTTTGAAGAAGGAACTGGAACCGCCCGCTATCATGGATCTTCCATTTTGAATATAATTATATAAATGTATTCAATTTTACTTCAAACCCGAAGAAATCGAGGTAATCGGTATGGAAAAATTGATCTATAACAGAATGTTTATGAAGCGAAAGATATTTTCCAGCAACTGCCATTTGGCCATTTTAAATTCATGTTTCTTTTAAAAAGCCTGGATTACACTAGCATTCATATTAAATTGGACATAATATTGCTAAATTAATTGAAAAGCTATAATTTAATGATTAACTGGAAATAATCCTTTTTGTAGGAAAAAAGCAAATTCAAAACAATGGCTGTCAAAACTTGGTTCTCACAATTATGTCAATGTTGACATACACGGCATGGCGACTTTTTAAAATATTCCGAGATACTTTTAGGCAAAGTCGCCAAGTCTATTGGCCAGAGCCTAAAAAGCTTTGAAGTTATTCAACTTTTAAGCAAAGGAGAGCTCAAAAGCCACCCCCGTCTGAGTACCCTTAAATCATGTTTAGTTCTTAGCTCTGTTCAGTGAATACGTTTACAATCAGTGTCATTATGCCCAGTATTATAACACCTTGAACAACTTTTGAACCAGTACTCATGAATTATTCTTCACTAAAATGCGACAGCTACCCATCTTTCGTTGCCTCTATTGTGAGCAGATATATATATATATATAGAGAGAGAGAGAGAGGATATTACACGGTGGCGAGAAGATATGAATTTTATGTTCGAGTGGCAAGAACAATATCTCACGAGTGAGCGAAGCGAACGAGTGAGATATTGTTCTTGCCACGAGAACATAAAATTCATATCTTCGAGCCAACGTGTAATGTTCTTTTTATTGTATGGAGAAACCAATTCAACAAAAGCAAAAGGCGGGAATCGTGACGTCATTGAACGATACGACACTCACAAAGGTGACATACGGAAAATACGCCACTCGGGTCCCGGATGAAGTGGCGTATGGAATCTACGAGTGGTTTAGTTCCCGGTAAAACACTCTCCTCCATATAATAAATATATATATATTCCAGTCAACTTATAAGTAAGTTTTGTTGCCTTTTATATCTATTTAAACTACTGACCCCTTACTAACATCCAGAATAATATCCCTCGGTTCGCCTAGGCCACTTGTTATGAGAGCTCTACGATAGGAACCGTCTAGTTTAGATACTTCCAGCTTGTCACTTCCTTTATCAGTCCAGTAGAGATTCCTTCCTACAATGTCCACAGCCAGTCCATCTGGTATCTGAACGTTTTGGCGAAACAGTACCTCAAACATAGAGCCATTCATGAATGAACGAGAAATGGTCTTCCTTGTCACATCCGTCCAGTATACTCTATCCTCTAAAACGTCGTAGCCAATGGCCATCGGGCGTTTGATACTGCTTGACAAGGGTAAAGCGGTGAGTGATCCGGGAGCATGAGGAGAAACTTTCATAATTTTTCCGTATGAAGCATCAGCAAACAGGAGAAACTCAAGCTCAGGAGAAGCTTTTAGAGAGATCGAAAAAAGAAACGGATTGAGAGTGAATGTCTATAATATCGAGCAACCGGCGGCCAGGGTCACATCTTGTCCATAGGTAGGTATTGGCAAGTAAACAAACGTGATGTATTTTGTTTTTGAAAGGGCTTGCGTAGCATCGATTTTGGGGAAAATCGGCGAAATCAACTATGTTCGTGGTCTGTGACTTGAAAACAAACAAAATTTAAAGCAATATCAGGGTTCTTAAATCTTTGCTTGCAGGTAAAAGGGATGAATGCGGGGTAACTGAAGTATTCCCCAATAAATTAATTTATAAAGGGTTTTACTCATAATTTGGTGGTTATTTTTCATGTTAGCGATAACGTGGGAGATAAATAAAGAATACTTCATGAAAAGTGTGTGCGTACGGTATTTACGCACGAGTTGTTGACGTATCAGAAATCGAACGAGCAAGCGCTACGAACGAGTGAGATTTCTGATACAAACACAGCGACTGCGGATACAAAGCACTTTCCGTGTGGTATTGTGTTTATTATATGCATACTGAGACATTCGTTATTTTTGCCAGCCTTTTTATTCCAAATCTCTCCAAAATGCTAAACTTGGCTGCTACACACCGCGAAATGACAACAAAATCGAAGTATTATCCAAAAACGTTTGTCAATAAATATTTATGAGGGTATATAAGGATATGAGGTAATCCAAGGATTAAAAGTAATGTTAACTCCTTGTTCTGAATGCACAATTGAAAATTAAATGAATGAATTTAAGTAAAATGGCCGATTTGAATATAAGTACACCTCAGCTTAAATGGAAGACAAAGTAGGTGCGATAAAAAGCACAACTTAAACTTTATTCTCCTTCTGTTTTTCCCCTTCCGCTGTTATTTAGCAGACTCTCTATAATTATCTTCACCGACAGAGAAATACACGAAACTATTCCACTCCAATTTCAGAGATGTTTTTCACTTTTTTACCCGAAAAACTCTTCGAGAAAAACTTTTCTCTTTGAACGTCTGCGAACCACCCGCAAAGCGAGGGCTCTGCAAGCTAAAAGCACCTGTAAAAGGTTGGAATTTTGGGGCGAAACTCACACAGCTATGTGACTTCTTATTAGACGTGTCATTTACGTGAAACAACATCTTTCCCGATTCTGATTGGACGTATTTTTTTTTTCGTGTGAAAAACATCGTTCGCTCCTCTGATTGGCTAGAAATCATTTACGTATGAAAATTTACGACATAGCTTTTCGATGAGTATTTCTCAGTAACAATATAATAAACCATTTTATTCTTTTTGAACTGACCGAAGTGTTAATAATTTAGGCTGAAAGTCGCGATTTTAATTTTAGGCTTGTGCCACTTCTTGGTTTTTCTTGAGGCTAAACCCATAAGTTATTTAAAGATTGTGCTAAAATATATTTATTAAGAACTGACACGGTTAATTTTATTTGCGCTCCACACGAACCTTCTCGCCCCGGGGCGAAAGGCAAACGTCACATTCGTATAGGTAATAGAATGATTTGTAGTGATATTTGGCATAAATACGACGAGTGATATTTCAAAATTGTTATACGTAATCTCACGAGCCGTTAGGCGAGTGAAATTTGAGACAATTTTGAAATATCATAAGTGGTATTTATGCAGAATACCACGTACAAATCATGCTATTATTTGTTTATACTACTACCTAAAAAGGTTTGTAATTTTCACATGTAGGTATTTCAAATTAAGCTGAAATACCACTGCTCTTAGCCAATCAGATTGCAGAAATTTCTCATGTAGTAGTATTATAGTAGAGAATTCCTCAAAATAGAAAACTGAGAAGATAAAAACTGTCTAAAACAATTCTTATTGACAAACTTGTTGCGAAGCTACTAGTGTCTGTGTAGAAATAATAAACAGTAAACGGCAGGAAAAAGGAAAAGTTGGCCATGTGGTACAAATTAGCCTGAATTTCATCCGATTACTTCGAGTCGTTATTACTCCCTCAGTAACGTCTGAATCGACCGGCCGTTAATGCCGTCCAGTGACGTCACTACTCCTCGACTTTGCTTTAATTCATGCAAAAGGTAAAACACGATTTTCAAGTGGCAAACCGAGAAATATCGTTTGGAAATCTCTGCTCGATACAGAACTGCTTTATTTTTTTTCGATCGTAATTCATGTTTAACGTTCAAACTATCAACTGCAAGCAGTACAACTCTGAACCGGTTGTACTAAATTCTATAATCAAACTCGGTCGCAATCACGCAATGAAATAAACACACACACGAAACGCTTAGTTCAAAAACACAATGATTTGCTTTAATTGAAGAGAAGCTATTTCCTTAACGAAGAAAAAAACAAGGAGACAAGAAAGAAAAGCTAACAGAATCATTACACTTGACGGTAAAAATAGCAAGAAGGTCGAATTATAACATTGATCTCAGAAAACTTCGCGTAAAGAAAATCACCGGCCGCCGAAACCACAAAGCGGCTCTAAATGAAAAACCTACCGACTCTCCGCAAGGATTCTTCATTCGCAGTTCAATTTAGCATTTCAACTTCGACGACAAGGGTAATTTTTCTGTTTAAGATAAAGATTAAGCTTATCGAAATGTACGAACCAAACGAAAGAATGCCAGAGATGCGATCCACTGAATATCAAGCGACAATCCCGCTACAATTTTTCATAATTATACATAATTATGTTAATGTTTAGACAATCAACCAATCAAAATCACTACCCGGGTGGTGAGTGACGTCACTGGACGGCATTAACGGCCGGTCGATTCAGACGTTGTTCAGAGAAGAAAACGTCTCGAAGCAATCAGATGAATTTCAGGCTATACAAATTTAAGCTTGCTGTTTGCCGTTAACGTGACTTTAAATTTCTCCTCAGAGAGCGAAATGCCCCCAAATTTAAGCAAAACTGACTGGGTTTTTTTTTTTTTTTTTTTTCGGGAGGCACTGACAAACATTATTTAGAATAATCTAATTAATACTTGAAAAGTTGCCAGACGTTTAATATCAAGGTTTTTCGGTATTAGGGACCTTAAGCAAAGACGTTTTTGAGAGAAGCACGTCAACCGGAAGTGCACTTTTTGCATACTTTGGCAGTGGTTTTGCCTAAATTTTCGAGCAAATTGTGTCTATAAGAGTAAAGGAACAGAGCAATAAAAATTTGTTAGCCCGGCACAAGGAACATTGAGAGGGAGAAGTGCGTCGCTCAAAAACGTCTTTGCTTAAGCTTCCTGGGAACCACGAACGTTGGGAAGTCACGTGTTCAATGCCTTGCCGTCAGGTTTGCTGTTTGAGGTTCACATTTGTACGGCTAGACCACGCTCCAGGGGTAAGTGATTTACCGCAAATTTTTGTGAACCCTAAACCACCGCAATGCCACGCAATAGCCCGAGGTTATACTGCCTTTTAGAACTCTTTCCCTTACATTAATTATTGATTTTTTAAATATACATATATAGAAACACTTTTGAAGACAATTTTTGTGCTAATCGAAAACCGTGGTTTTTCGTTTTCAGTAAGATGGCTAAATCGCGATCTTAAGGTGTCTCCAATAGATAAACACTGTTTTCCACTGCTTTCTCCGTAACTACTTATTGGGTGGACAAGCGAAAAAAAAAGAATGAAAGTCAGCTGGCATATTCTGATTGATAAAAACACGATGTACTCACTTGAATTAGCATTTTGTGCCGAACTGTAAGACAGCATCAGCGATAGCACAAATAGAAACTTCATCCTCCTGTTAAAGTAAAACGTAATATTATTCAGGAGTGTTTAGAGGGGCGGGGGAGGGGGTTAAACAAGATGGATTTTCCCATTTTTGAATTGACTCTTTTTCTCCATCTTATAAGACAATAACAACGAGCAAAACAATATAAAGTCTTTTTCAAAAGAGTATCATAGGTATAAGGAACAAATTACCAAAAAAATCTGGTCAAAACTTCAATCAAAAACTGGAAGTGCCAAACGCGAGAAAAACGGAAGTGACCAACTCACGGTCCCCTTTGTGTTACTTTTGCTTGGTTTGAAGAAAACCGGCGGGCGATTCATAAACAAAGCGCAGTGGTAAAAGTACCAAGCAATGAGCACAGTTACATGCTAATTATCACGCACGCTGATTGGCTAATTTTTATGATCAATAAGAGGATAGACTAGGCTTAGCTAAATAATTCCGGAATTTTGGGGGGAATTTTAGACATCAAAAGGAATTTTAGAAAAACTAGGGATTTTTAGAAAAAAAATTGACAAATGCTAGAATAAGAGCAATTGGAACATTCACTCGACATTTTGGCAACATTTCACGGGCAAAAACGTTGACAAAACGTTTATTTTTTTATGTTTTTATTTTTTTGGTATTCCTACCAACCAAGAGAGGGTTCAGTTCGCTCACATTCTACAGCAGTGTCTAGAGCACTATAGAACATTCGTTTGTTTTATCGCTATCAAAAAAACGAAAGTTTATGAGAATTTTCAGGAATTTTAGAGAGTTTTTGAAGAATTTGAGACATTTTGAAAAAGAATTTTGGAGTTTTTTTCGGGAAATTCTGGAAAGAATTTTAGGCCAAATTTCGGGCATTATAAAATTATGATATATGCAAGAAGCGGTTAATTGCCAAACGAATGCCGAACTTCGATGTTCTTGCTTAGGTTAGTTTCGTAGAAGATTCAGTTTCTGTCTATTGAGAAAAATAGCCGACATAGCTCTGATGCAACACTTGCATCCGCTTTGGATTCTCTGCAAAAAGCTCAAGCAGAGGAAAGTGAGTTTCCAAAAGCGGAGACCACTTGCTAGAAATTGTACAGTTTAAAAACTGAGATTTGGATAAGCTTTTAATATTCATACATAGTTTTAAAGTTAAAAAACTAAGAAAACAATTCTGAAAGTCTAGTTTATTAAAAATAAACACATTAATCATAACCATTACAATTTCCTCAAATTTGACTGGTGGATTTACTGCTTTATTTTTCACTCTCTGTTGTGTAGGGTTGTAATAGGACAGTTAGTGGGTTCGCTGGTCTAGACCGGCTGAAGTTCATTTGAAGTGCACTTGAGTTCAAGTGAACTTGAAAAGATCTTGAAGTGTACTCAGCTTTTTGCTAAGAAATGACGTTCACACTTAAGTTAAAGTGAGCAGTTTTGGCGGGAACCAATCTTCCTCTCTGTGTTTAATTACACGGGAAACTGACCCTTCCCTACATGTGTTTTACGCCTGCGAAGTTAAGAGCCGTAGAACTATTGCAAAGTGTAATTTTCCGTTTATTGACAACCGTCTTCTTCAACAGTGCCAAAAAAAAGGATAATAATGCGACCAATGGTTTCATCGAAGTATTCGAAGTAGGGGAAACCTTTTTTGATGTTCTAAAAGCTCTTCTTACCAGTATTTTGAGCTCGTTGCTTCAAGTATTTGTAGTGTTACCGGGATACGTAAAGACGATTATGGTATAGACGAACAGGGAAGCACGTGAGTCGAGGACTTTAGAATGGCGATGCCTTATTCGGTTGTTGTAATCCGGGGGGGTTAATCCGTAGCTTCAATGTGTATATTTGAACTCTACAATTGGCGACGAGGATAGGCAAGGAAATTTTCCGACATATGCAAAGAAAATATGGCCATGGACATTGAATCTGGAAACATAAAACCCGATTGCACAGGCAATCCGACTAGCGTGGGACCTCGTTGGAGACGATGAGATGGAAACGTTCTTTTGGGCTTTTTCTCGAGGCCAAGGGTATCACAAAGGATACAAAAAAACAAGCGTTTGACTTTTTCATTGCGCTGGACGGGGTGTACAGGACATTTTTGTTACGCTGAGTGACCCTGGACTAGCCCCAAACAGAGAAACGCAGTATGCGAAAGTTGTGAGATTACTGGACGCACGTTTTTGACCACAAGTTAACATACCATTTGAACGACATCAGTTTCGCCAAGCAAAACAGGAGTCCGAGACAGCACACCAGTTTGTGACCAGATTGTTCCAGCTTAGCGAGAATTGCGACTTCGGAACATCCAAGCAAGAACAAATCCGTGATCAGTTAATTGATAAATGTCGGTCACATGACCTTCGCAAGAAACTACTCGCGCGGCTAACTCACACTTCAGAAGGCTAGAGATATTGATAGGTCCATGGAAGCTGCTGAAAGTCAGACATGGTCGATTGAAGGCGATTCACAGAGCGGTAATGTGAATTACTTAGAGCGGAAATATTTTGATTCGCCTAAACGTGGAGGAGGACGTTGTTGTCGGTATTGACTCGAGGGAAATTTTGAAAGAGATCCAGAGTGCAAGGTAGGACTGGCTACTTGAAGGAAATGTAAAAAAGTGGGGCATTTCGTCAAAGTTTGTAAGACGAAAGAAGAAGATACTAATAGCCACAAGAAAGGAAATATACGCCAAGTCACCAAAGATGATGATTTCGCCTTCACCCTACAGTCTAGTGGAAGAGATATTCCCACCGTAGACATCGAACTTGGAGGTGTTCGACTGGAAGGGGTTCTTGTCGATTCTGGTTCCACTTGCAATGTTATTGACACAGCGACATGGGAGGAGCTTAAGGAGAAGAAAGTGAAATGTGTTTGAAGAAAATCTAGAAAGCTGTACTCCTATTTATCCAATGAGCCACTTACCACTGCTGGTGAGTTTGAAACTGAACCTTGTTACAAAGGTAAACGTTGCCATGTGTGTTGTATTGTTGTGGAAGAGAAAGCAAGGGCAAAACTTAGCAGGGAGACAGCAGAAGAGCTGGCCATACTGAAACTTGAAATTAATGCCATGAAATAAGAAACACTACTTAGAGATTTTCTTGAGTGTTTAAAGGGAGTAGGAAAACTTAAGGGTTTCCAAGCAAAGCTCCACATTGATGAATCAGTTTAACCTGTTGCACAGAAGTTGAGACCCCCACCTTATAGGCTAAGGGACAAAATAGAACAGAAACTCAAGGAACTAGTAGACTGTGATATTATTGAACCAGTTGAAGGTCCTGCTCCGTGGGTGAGCCCGGTCGTGGTGGTTCCCAAACCATCGAGAGACATAAGGAAAGCTAATGAAGCTATTGTAAGGGATCGTCATCCCATACCCACGGTTGATGACATACTCTACCAGCTGAATGGGAGCAAAGTGTTTAGCAAATTGGACCCAAATGGGGATTTCACCAGATTTAGTTGGAGCAACAGTTTAGAGTTATTACCACATTCATAACTCACAAGGGATTGAACAGGTATAAACGCTTGATGTTCGGAATCAGCTCTGCCCCACAGCTTTATCATCACACCATTCGACAAGTGCTGGCCGGCTGTGAGGGTGTCTACAACATCCACGATGACATAATTATACATGGTCGTACAGTTTGCAGAAGACAATTGAGTGTATTTGTCACAAAGGACTAACCCTCAATCCGGAAAAGTGTGTGTTTAAGATGCCACAACTCCCTTCCATGGGATATCTGCTATCAAGGAAAGGTATTGGCCCAACAGAGTCACACGTTGAAGCAGTGGTCCGGGCTAAGGAACCCACAAATGCAGAGAAAGGAAGTGCAGAGTTTCCTAGGATTAGTGAACCTTAGTGCCCGTTTCATCCCTAATGTAGCAAGTATCAAAGAGCCACTCAGAGAATTGGCAAGGAAGGATGTACACCATTCAAGTGGGGCACAGAACAGGAAGTGGCATTTGAAACCCTGAATAGTAACCGGGGACGGACACAAACATTGGCATATTTCGACAGAAATGCAGAAGTAACAAAGCTAATTACAGGTGCAAGCCCGGTAGGCCTTAGGGCGGTGCCTACACAGGTCCAGGAGGGACAGGAGCGTGTAATTGCGTATGCAACTCGTGCCTTAACAGGGGTTGAACAAAGATACTCACAAACAGAAAGAGAGGCACTGGGACTTGTGTGGGGATGCGAGACATTTCATATGTACCTGTATGGAATGGAGTTCACGTTGTTGACAGACCACAAGCCTCTAGAAACTATTTACTCGACTAGCTCCCGTAATTCAGCTCGGATAGAGCGCTGGGTACTTCGACTTCAACCATACAAGTTTCGGGTGCAGTATGAACCAGGTAAACAGAACATTGCCGACTCTCTTTCACGGCTTGTCGATAAGGAAGTGCTGAGTGTTCATGATGATGCTGAGGAATTTATTCGTTTTGTGGCAGAAGCATCAGCGCCAGTAGCGATACCCATCAGAGAAACTGAGGAAAAATCAGCTACCGACCTAGAAATTTCACAACTATGATAATGCTTCGCAACAGGAGACTAGGACAAAGCCCCACTAAAGTACAAACATGTCAGAAATAAACTCTCTTCCCAAGGAAAGTTAGTATTAAGGGGAACGACGTTGCTAATTCCAAGAATACTACGCGAGAGAGTGCTAGACTTAGTGCATCAGGGTCATCAGGGGATGGTAAAAACCAAGCAAAGACTTCGTACAAAGGTTTGGTGGGCTGGAATTGAAAAGCAAGTGAAAAACCGGTGTAAGACCTGCCATGGCTGCCAACTTGTTGGACTGCCTACACCACCAGAGCCCTTACGGCATACAAAGTTTCCAAGCCAACCCTGGATTGACCTAACCGCAGACTTGATGGGACCGGCCCTACCGTTAGGAGAATATGTACTTGTCTAGGTTGATTATTACAGCCGACATTTCGAAGTGAATATTCTAACGTCCTTGACATCCACTAAAGTCATTGTAAGTTTGGAGAAGATTTTCTGTACCATGGGTTACCGCAGTGGTTAAAAAAATTTCAACGGTACACAGTTTGTGTCCGATGAATTTGAGCGTTTCCTGAAAAAGACTGATATAGAGCATTGCACGTCGACCCCGCTCTGGCTTCAGGTAAATAGGGAGATGGAAGGACAGAACAGAAGCTTGCTTAAAGCCCTTAGGATTGCTAAAGCTGAAAAGAAGACTATCTGGACCGAGATGCCAAAGTTCTTAACAGCCTACAGAACGACACCTCACAGCAGTACAGGAGTCACGGCGGCCAAACTCCTGTTCAACAGATCAGAGAAATCAGATCATGAAGATTCCTGAGCTGGGAAACTCGAGATACTCCGACAGTGAGGCAAGAGACTAGGATGAGGAGAGTGAAGCAGAAGAGGGCCGACTATGATGACGAGAAAAGGAGAGCTCGAGATAGTGACCTATAACCTGATGATTTAGTGCTCTTAAAACAGAGGAAAGAGAACAAGCTCTCAACCACGTTTGGCGCACTTCCATATATTAGCAAGAAGCACGGGAACAAGGTTATCATATCGTCACCCGAAACGTGAGGAGAAATGTGGCCGATGTTAAGAAATACTTGACAGGGGACACAACCGGAGATGAACAAGTTGCTGAGGATGACTCCTCCGAGGAAGATAACACCGGAAGGATAACAGAACCCCACGGGAGACCAGTAAGGGAAAGGAGGCCTCCGGAGTACTTAAAAGACTACGGAGTGTACGAATTATGTTAAGTGGAAGAGAATGTACCTGCAATGAACCGGCCTAAAGTACATATACTTGCAAGAAGACAAGCCGTCCAAGTAAAGTGTCATACTGACAAAAGGCTCTGTGAACCATCTACAACCTAAACAATGACTGAAATTGAATAGTCATCTACTGGCACATGGAACCCTAGTACAGAGAAGATTGCAGAGGAAATAAATATTAATGTTGCTAGCGAGAAATTACAGGCTCTCAAATAACGTCTAGTCTATGTTCCCTACATTTCGCTATTCCAAATTTTTGTTCCCCCCCCCCCCCTCCCAAGTACTTAACAGAAGAGTGAAGAAAATAAAATGAACTTACCTACCTGCACGGCAGAATAGGAAGTCAACTTCATCGGTAATACCTTTCCGAAATTTGCTGAGCCCGTAAGTTTGTAGATAGGTATAAACGTCACGATTACATTCACTAAGAAAGCATAATTTCGTTTCACCCTCTAAGCATGGCAGATGAACCTTCGATCAGGCGGTCCTTTTTCCCATTATCTCCGGGAGGTGAGGGGACAAGGAAATTATTTTTACAGGAAATACCCTGCCGAAAATTGTGTATGTTGCACGATGAACACCACTGACCAGGTTTAACTCTTTCTGGAGCGAGTGATAGCATCTGATGACGAAATAAGCCGTAAATGCAAAGTGGAAGCGAGCGTGTTTACAAGATGTGGCTTGGCTTGCTAAAGACTTGTGTATGACTTCTGTATCACTTTATAACTTGCTGTAAGTGACTGAGTAGACTTACAATGGTTTACAATGAGAAACAGCACAACCAAACACATGGAATGGTTCGAGCAACTGAGTGTTTGTCGAATACAATGTATCGTTCGAGAATGGAAGCTTCAACATCCCCACCCCCCCCCCCCCCCCCCCCCGCAGGCATCTGACGTTTTTGAAAATTATTGTTCAAATTCCCCACTACCCGAGCAAAAATGCCGTTCAAATGCTCCACACTAGGGTCCATTCAGGTGATCAAATGCCCCCACCCCGGGGACATTTCACAGGCACGTGAATGACAGAAGGACAGAAAAAACGCCTTCAGTTGTCGAACAAAATCTTTATAAATACAGCAAATAATTCGCATTCAGTATATAATAAAAACTGAGAAACACTGCGGGCGTATTTACTACAAACAAAACTCTCGTGCAAAGAGGCGGAAACCACGGCTTCAAGGTCACTGATTGCTCAGCTTTCGTTCGTATGTCATGCAACATACAAAGCGTTCTATAAAAAATCCCACCTACTGAGATTACTACATTCCATACATGTGATATTCATGACCATTTCACTGACATGCATCATCGCTCACCTTATTAATAAACATACATAAAGCAAGTCAAAGTAATTGACTTCTGATCTGTTGAACTATATATGGTTGCATTGAATCGCCGGTATAGGTGTGTGGTATTTCATGGTAAACACAGCTTAATGCATTCATATATTCAAGCCTGAATCCAATATTGAAAATATTGAAATTTAAATACCTTCAAATATGGCACAAAGCAGGTTTAAGCCCTTTCCTTGTAACCAATTGGCCACAAAGGCACAATCTTTCTCACGACAAATACACTAACACCGTGACCACCATGATAACAGCTCCCAGGGATTTCACATGAAAGCGAGGTTACGGTTCAAATTCCCCACCCACTGGAAGACTGAGAATCAAATTCCCTCCTCCCCGGGACGGCAAAGGTATCAAACACCAAGGATATGCCCGGGGGGGGGATGTTGAAGCTTCGATTTGACCGATACATAAATTTTACGCTACAAGCGGTGAAGTGAAAACCGTAAAGTAAGCCTTATTTTGATCGATATTGTTTAAAACACTGAAAGCCAGCAATAATTTTATTGACCAGAAAATGACTCAGTGCGTAATAGCCTTTGATAATTGCTGAAGATAGTTTTAGTGGTTTAGAAATTTTGTTGGCGAGTAGATAGATTGTCAACTGCGATGAAATATACAAAAACTGAAAATTGGGGTTTGTTCGTCAATTGCCCTTGGAAACAGAAGAGCCCGCCCCGCAGAGATTTTTACAGACTTCAGGGCTGTTTACATGACACCGGGCGACTTTCGCGCCGGAGTGAGTTCACTCCGGTTCCCTCTCATGGCTCTACATTTGTTTACATGATACCACCACAAAATGTCATGCCGGCGCGAGTCATCCCGGCGTGAGTTCACCCCGGTTATTATACCGGGGAGAGAACTTCACTCCGGTACAAGATCTCGCAACGGTGTCATGTAAACGCAAAATGACCGCACGTTTCGGTGTGCAATCGGTCTGCCGAACGGGTAGCGCATGCGTAATGTTTGTGATTTTGAGTCTTACCTGTATTTTATCAACATGAAGTGTACCTTCAAATAACGAGATATGAAATGACCTAGTCATAATGTAAACGCGATACGAATTATAAAAGTCGTCCCGGTATGAAACTCGCGCCGGTGAGAGTTTTTTCACGTAAGCAACCCCTTAGTAACTAGAATATCTTTGTAAACTGCCTACTAGGTTTAGCTCTGGGATTGATTCACTTTATTTGGAGAAATTCAAGGAAAGGAAAACCACATTTTGGGCATCAACTCAACTGGCCGAAACTCTATGTAGTTGATTAACCGTTTATGCCATGCAAATTTGATATGATCAAAAGCAATGTACATTAATGTAAACTAAAATGATGATATTGTATCTGCTCCAAGTCTTGGGTTATAGCGTTTTAATGGAAAAACAGCTACACATTTTGCACCTCTTACAACCGTTTCTGAGTTAAATAATATATAGATTTAGCCAGGGCTAAAAGCGAAGCTCCCATTAATAAATTTATAATTTAAATCAAACAATAAACTTGTAACCCACAAATCAGTTAACTTAAGGGCACATTCATGTGACTTTTGAGGGAAACGCTACTAAGTTATTTTAGAGTGAAACATTTGACATCGAGTTGATAGCCTTATTAATCATGTACACCCAAGAAATAGCAAACATCTTCGATCACATTCAAGAGCCATAATGGCTCTTGATCACAGTAGAGTAGGCCGCGAAAACAAATTCTTGGAAAGCAAATCAGGCCGAATTTTTTTGCGTTGGACAGGTTTACTTTACAAATTCTTGCCAACAAATCTGGGGGTGTGTAAACCATGCAACTGTTGTGTATTAGGACCCAGACTCCCTCTCGGTAGGGCATTGTAACGCCTGACTATAGGATTAGGAACCACGAGTCGTGTAGGCGAAATAAAGCCATCGTCCAAGGTTGTTCCTTTGTAATCTTCCATTAGGGAGTTTAAGATACGGAGACTACGGACTACGAACTACGACTGGATGAGCGTTGTCCATCGTTTGTGGCACTGGGTTGAGTCGTGCAAATATAGAACGTTAAGATTGCACTACAGACAGTAGACTACGACAGAGACGGAGAGGGAAACAAGACGCAAAGATTTTCTTGTTTTCATCACAGTTCACAAAAACGCAAGTCAGTTTTGCATGTGATCTTATCTTTAGAACAATGAGCAAATTCTTCCATACTTGAAGGAAGCAATTACGTCGGGTGAAATTAGTGAACAAAGTTTTGGTTTAGGTTTTATTTTTTCGCCCATGAATGTTTATGTAAGATATTAAAGAAATAGACAGAAACAGTAATAGCTCATTTAGTAGATTTGGAAGATGGACTTCTCCGACTACTTATCTGATGTAGTTTGAAGTATTGAAATGCCGAGTTTCGATTGTCTCGAAGATGTTTACATCATTTTCATTCAGCAAATGCGATACAAAAACTCGCAACAAAGGTTACACAAGTGGAAAGACACACTAATCAGTTCGAACAAACATTGAAACTTTTCAAGTGCGAAGAGAAAGTAAATTACCTGCATGATTTCTCTTTTCCTCGGCCGTGAATCTGAATTCTGCGTATAAACAGCTAAGCTTATTTAAATATGAGCTTAGCTACAATCGGCGACAAAATTGTTGAGACATTGTACTTAAATAGGGTAATTTCGGAGAACAAAAGAATCCGCACCCCTCCCCTGTCCCCTCCATTCAAAGTTGGCGTTTTTGTTGTTTTCTACAGGGTAGCTAGAACAAGGGCACAACATTGCACGGAGGGGATGGGGGAGGAAAGCTAAAATTCCTCCCTTTGAAGTTAATAAAACGTGAAAAAGCCCAGTTTTAGGCGAAGTGTCTCAACTCATTTTGTCGCCGATTGTCTGAATCGAAATCTACGCACTGTTGTCTTATTAGCACCGGTTAGGAGACGGTAACTAGTTGAGATTACTATATACACCGGGTCGTTTTTCAGAAGATAGATAAGATAACCATATAATCCCTTACCTGTGTTTTTCGAGGGAAAATTAGTTTTGACAATCTTTGTACTCGGTAGAGTTTTCAAGTTATTACGCAGCATACCCACGTACCGAATGATTGATTTTCCTCTGGTAACTAAGTGTGATCGGTAGGAATCAATGGCAGGTAATATATTGTATCTGAATATATCCCTAGTAAATTCAAAGTGTTTATTCAAAGTTTGGCTATTTGATAAGGGTGGGATGGACGATAAAATAGCCATGATTGCTATGCGCAGGAGAATTTTCAGGAAAAATGTTCCAACTTCTAACGCACAGCAAAGCTGCATAGCATCTCTAAATCTGTGCAGCAGATTCGTTGCCCATATACCCATAAGGGTCTTTGAAGAATGTACTTTACAGTAGAAACTATCAAGTCAGGAGGGGACTGGCCACGAGTAACCACGAGTAACCAACTTTGTTCTTAAAAGATAATTAAATTATTTTTCTTTTATACTCATCGTGGTTACTCGTGGTTACTCGTGGAAATTCCTCCTAAAGAGCAATTTTAGCCATTATAACTACTTTAATGGCTAGAAATCTATTAAGTTTCCTATCCTTTTCACTTTGTTCTTTTTTTCGATGCGTTTCGATAAAGGAGAGAATAAGAAATCGTGCGCGACGCGCCACATTGCACGATGTCAAGGCACGGTTAAGCGTGACACGAAATGTCACGCACTGAAAATAACGAAATCGCCTTATTCTAATTGTTCTAAAATAGGTATGATGAAGTCGAACACAACAAATAAAAAGCCACCAGGGGTCTTACATCCCAGCATAAAGAAATGAATTCAATTACCTTTCTAAAGGACGTACGGCCACTTTTGAGATTCAGACAATCGGCGACAAAATTGTTGAGACATTGTACTTAAATAGGGTAATTTCGGAGAACAAAAGAATCCGCACCCCTCCCCTGTCCCCTCCATTCAAAGTTGGGGTTTTTGTTGTTTTCTACAGGTAGCTAGAACAAGGGCACAACATTGCACGGAGGGGATGGGGGAGGAAAGCTAAAATTCCTCCCTTTGAAGTTAATAAAACGTAAAAAAGCCCAGTTTTGGGCGAAGTGTCTCAACTCATTTTGTCGCCGATTGTAGGTAAAAATATAGTCACAACAGTGGATTAAAAGCGTAAATCTGAGCAGAAATTAGACAAAACTTACATATTTCGCTTCCCTCTCACTTAAAGCAGGTGAATTGAAAACTTTTTTACGAAAAGACGAGATTCTTGAATTACCGAGACGGCAAAATGCGAGCAAAATGTTCTCCGTAGTCGCGACTACGCGAAACAGCTCCACAACTCACCGTAGCCGCAGGACTACGCGGCAAAAATGAACAGTCACGTGGTTTTGATCATGCGCAGTAGCATGTTTAACCGTAGTCGTAGTCCGTAGTAGCGGTATCTTAAACTCCCTATTATTTTCCGACTAGGTCGGTCACAACATTGGCGACGAGGGTAAAACAAGACCCCAAGAAGTCAGGGAAACGAAAAGTTCGCGAGAAACATGGACGATAATGAACGAAACCATATCAAAACATTCGACTGTCATGGGGACCAAAACACGCTTGGCTTTCGATGGAAGCGGTGGCTGACAGCTTTCGAACTATTTGCAGACGGCAAAGGCTTAATTCTAAATGAAGACAACGCGAACAACTGGCAGTGGAGACGTGCACTAAAGCTCCATCTCGCGGGACCCGATGTTCAAGGTGTTTTCCTTACCCTGCCGAACACGGGAGATGTGAAAGATTACCGGAAAGCAGTCGATGCTCTGAACGCATACTTCGCTCCCAAAGTCGACTAGACACTGTTTCAGACAGCTAATTCAAGAACTAGGGGAAACAATCTGACAGTTTGCAACCAGACTCAGACGAGGATCGAAAGATTGTGACTATGGCGAAGACACAGATAACCAAAATCGTGATGAAATTCTCTACAAGTGCACCAGCACATACATAAAACGAAAACTCCTGGAAGAACGTCAAGGCCTCACTTTAGCTAGAGCGCTTGAAATCGCCGAGAACTGCGAAAAAGTCGACGCACAGCTTGCTGCAATGACCATAGAGGAAAAGGGAGAGAATTCAGCTAGTGTAAACCGCATAGAGGGAACAAAGAGAGGCCATGGAAAGAGAAATCAGTCACGAGGTACCAAAACCGGCCTTGAGAAAACTTGTTACCGATCTGGTAGAACTGGACATTTCGGTCGAGATTCTAACTGTCCAGCAAGAGGTCAATTCTGTCATCGATGGGGTCTGGAAGGACATTTGCAAGAGCAGTGCAGGACAAAGCAGAAAGGTGAAGAAAAGCAAAAACAAACCAAAGGCCACAGGAACCACAAGGGAGGTGCTGCAAATATGGTTGGTTGCCACAACGAAGAAGAGGAACCAGTGTATGCTTTTACGGTAGGAGGCAGGAACGAGGAGAAAATTGGAGTAACCGTTGGAGGTTGTAAGCTGAACATGATCATAGATTCTGGAGCAAGCACTATCATCATTGACAGGGAAACATGGGAGTGGTTGAAGAAAAACAAAGTGAAGTGTGAATCAGCTCGTTCCAGTAGGAAACTCTATAACTACGCATCCCAGACACCACTTGATGTGATAAGAACATTCTCCCGTGAGGTTTCTGCAGGAAGCAACTCTGCTAGTGCCAAGTTTTGTGTGATCAATGGTGAAGGAGACCCCTTCTGGGGAAGGACATCACAACTGGTCTAGGCGTACCGAAAATAGGGATTGGCATCGCTGCAGTAAGTGCAGACCCAAAGCCCATTGGTGGGATGCTGCAACAGAAGTACCCAAATGTTTTCAGCGGCGTTGGAAAGTTGAAAGACCGAGCAGTACAACTCCACATCGACCCCAATGTGACGCCACTAGCACAGCCGATGCGGAGGACTCCGTTCACCATGAGATCAAAGTTGGAAGAAAAGATTAAAGAACTCATTGAACTAGACATTATTGAACCTGCACAAGGGACCACACCATGGGTTAACCCAATTGTTGTTGTTGTCCCAAAGTCTGGAGGTGATATCCGTCTTTGCATTGACATGCGAAGGGCTAACGAGACAATACGGAGAGCTAGACACCCGATCCCTACTGTTGATGAGATTACTCAGAGCATCAGTGGCAGCAAGGTATTCTCCAAACTTGACCTTAAGTGGGGATAACACCAGCTTGAACTTTCCCCAGAATCCCGAGAGATTGCTACGTTTACTACCCACTGCGGTCTGTTCAGATACAAGAGACTATTTTTTGGTGTTAACTCTGCTTCCGAACAGTACCAGTACGAGATCCAGACAGCACTTGCGGGTACAGAAGGGCAAGAGAAAATTTCAGATAACATCATCGTACCTGGTAAAGACCAGAAAGAGCACGATTTGCGGTTGGAGAAAGTCATCATGAGATCAAAGGAACGTGGACTGGCCCTCAATGCAGAAAAGTGCCAGTTTAGCATGGATAAGCTCACATTCTTTGGCATGGTATTGTCCGGGAACGGGATCAGCTTCACAGAAGAAAAGGTGAAAGCCGTGAAAGAGACACGAGAACCTCGAACGGTATCAGAAACCCGAAGTTTTCTTGGGCTTGTAAACTACTGTGGCCGCTTCATACCCGACCTGGCAACGGTATCTGAGACCTTACGTCGCCTGACAAAGTCAGGAACCCCTTTCGTGTTTGGAGGTGAACAGAAAAAGGCGTTTCAGGAGCTAAAAGAGCGATTGGCCTGTGCTGAGACTTTAAGGTACTTCGACAAAGATGCCCCAACCCAAGTGATTGCCGCTGCCAGCCCTATTGGACTGGGAGCGGTACTGACCCAAAAGCAGAAGAATGGACCGAGAGTCATCTGCTATGCAAGTCGTAGTCTGACAGACACCGAGAGAAGATATTCGCAGACAGAGAAAGAGGCGCTGGCACTCGCATGGGCCTGTGAAAAGTTCCATCCCTATGTGTATGGTGATCTATGTGTATGAAGACCATTTGATCTTGTTACAGATCACAAGCCGCTGGAAGTTATCTACGGCCCAAGGCCAAAACCCTGCGCACGCATTGAAAGATGGGTATTACGAATGCAGCCATACAAATTCAAGGTCAGGTATGAGCCTGGGCCGAGCAAAATTGCTGACCCCCTCTCAAGGCTAGTGGGAAATCTAAAAACCAGCAGCAGTCACTCAGCTGAAGCCGAAGAATATGTCAGATTTCTAGCCATAAATGCGACCCCCTGTGCTATGACTACACGAGAAGTGGAAGAAGCCTCAGCAATTGATGAGGAACTCTGTGCAGTCAAGGAATGCCTAAACGGAAAACCAAGGGACCAGCTAACTTACAAGAAATACCTCCCATGTAGTAGTGAACTGTGCAGCATCGGACAATTGATACTAAGAGGAACAAGAATCGTTATCCCGAAAAAACTCAGACCCAGGGTGTTGTCTCTCGCTCACGAAGGTCATCTGGGCATCGTTGGAACTAAGCAGAAGTTGCGCGGTAAAGTGTGGTGGCCCGGGATGAAAATGATGCTGCAAAACACTGCAAAACCTGCTATGGATGTCAGTTAGTCAGCCGTCCCAGCCCACCAGAGCCTATCAGGAGCACAGCATTGCCGACTGGACCATGGAGAGATTTGGCAATTGATTTGCTCGGACCACTCCCCACTGGTGATCCCATTCTGGTCGTCGTTGACTACGAAAGTCGCTACTACGAGATAGACATCATGAGATCCACAGTTGCCTCTAAAGTCATCTCGAGTCTGTAAGAGATATTTGCAAGACATGGTCTACCTGAGAGCTTGAAATCTGACAATGGACCACAGTTCGTAGCAACAGAGTTTACAGCGTACATGGAGCAGCAGGGAATCAGACGCCACAGGGTAACAGCAAAATGGCCACAGGCAAATGGAGAAATTGAGCGCCAAAATAGCTCGCTTCTGAAAAGGCTCCAAATCGCACATGCTGAAAAGAAGGACTGGAAGAAAGAGCTGAATGTTTATCTTGCAGCGTACAGAAGCCTACCTCACTCAGCGACTGGTGTAAGCCCAGCCGAGTTGCTCTTCGGACGGAAAATACGCACCAAGCTTCCTGAGCTGAGCGATGTACATGTCGAACAAGAAGTGCGTGATAGGGACAATGAACAGAAGAGTAAGAGCAAAGCGTACGCTGACATGCAAAGGAATGCGAGGTACTCAGAGGTACTTCCTGGAGATCAAGTGCTAGTGCAACAAGAGAGGAAAAACAAGCTCACAACCCGTTTTGAACCAAGTCCGTACATTTGTGCTCCAGGAGGAGCTCAATACTCCCGCAATACATCTCATGCAAAGAAACTACTAGAGAATGGTGATACACATGATGATACACCAAGTGTACCGGAAGTGGTGGTGACCGGAGAGCCCCACAAGCAGGATAAACTGACCCCGCAGCAAAGTGTGGTGATACCAGAACCAAATGTTGTTGAGCCTGAAGTTCCACTTAGGAGGTCCCATAGACACAGAGTGGCCCCAAGTTATCTCAAAGACTATTGTACTTAAACTTTAGAGACACTGAATTCTCAGAGACATTGTTGACATTGTTGCTAGTCCATGTTTATGTTTATTCGACCAATTATTATTTTGTCTCTACTTCTGCTAAATGGTATTGTTTTCTATCTAAATGGGGAGGGATGTTGTGTATTAGGACCCAGACTCCCTCTCGGTAGGGCATTGTAACGCCTGACTATAGGATTAGGACCTACGAGTCGTGTAGGCGAAATAAAGCCATCGTCCAAGGTTGAATCCGTTGTAATCTTCCATTATTTGCCGACTAGATCGGTCACAACAGCAACCTTTTATACTCTTTATACATCACATCTGAGGTGAAACAGTACTTTTTATCACACACAGACCTCGGACAGAACGCAGTATTTCACAATTTTTCAAGACAAATTGCACTCAGTCAATGTTCAGGACGATCAATCGTGGGCTTTTAGCGTTCTTTTAAAGGAACTTTAAAAGAAATAATAACGACAACATAACATAATAACATAATACAACATAATAACGAATTTACTATTATTTTTTTTTTGTTATTTAATGGTTTCAGTTATAACTATGTGTAATCTTATAAAGCGTTTGATACGCGCGACATTTTTAAGTACTCCTGCAAGCGATGTTCATGAACGATGAAAACAAACGCCACGGACAAGCGATTAAAATTGCAAGAAAGACTACTAACAATCAATAAAAGAAATGTAATTCGGTGAAACATTTACAGAGGCAACAATTTTCATTCACGAAGACAAGTATTAAAGTGTCTCTAAAAATACCGAGTCTTTTAAGCTTAAAGATTAAGCTTAAGTTAATTATGTTTTACTTTCACCCGGCCTCCCGGTGTTTGCTTTTTTTCAAAGATGAACTCCTCGAAGCAAGAAAATCGCTCAAAGGTTTCTTTTTACAGCCAAATTTATAACTAAATATTCTTCGGAACGTTTTCTTTCTATTTGTGGTGAGAAAATATATCTGAAGGCCTTTTAAAAATCTGTAAGCTTATATCAAACATGATACTAGGTTAGATCTTACAAACGTGCATAAACTTGCCGTATAAACTGTGCTCGACTTCATGAAATTAGATATAACAAAAACAAACATCAAATACAATAATTACTCAGGATTACCATTCGAGATTCAGTTCCTGAAAGATATCAAGGAAGGCCACAGTTGCTTGAGACTTTAAACCCTCTTACGCATTAAGCAAGGTGAAAAACGAAAACGATGCCACCCGAAATCGGATTACCGAATTTTGACAAGCGACGCATTACTCAACCAAAAACCCAATAGACAAACCAGCCATGAATAACAGAAGACTCTTGATAGCAGCTGTATTTCATTTTGTACATCCAGTGGAAAAAGACAGTTAAAAATATCACAAGTTGACACGAAACTCTGTCAGCTTCAGCTGTCAAAGTAAACAACTTTCAAGATGCTGCATAAATTTTCCGCATGAACTCACCTGTCAAATTTTGACCAATCAGAGCATAAAAATTGGACGTGGAGCGTGCCAAAGCGTGACATAATAAGCAAAGGTCTTCCCCGCCTGTATTTTTTAAAAAACCTGGCTGAATTTTCGCGTCCGAAGTCAGTTTGAAATCAAAATCTTAACAATGCGGGACATAGTGACGTAAACACAACATATTTCATATGAATCACTGGAAAAAATAAACTTGAGCCCGCGACCATTTGAAACTGAAAATTTGTCCGCGAATAACTTCAAAAAATACTCGACCTCGATGGGTCGACACTTGGGCCCGCGGTCATTACGAGCCGCAAGGTCGATTTTCGTGCACGCACCAGGGATCCTTAATTTCCATAGAGATACCCACAAACTGGACTCAAGTAACTACAAGGCGTTAGTCTTGACACATTTCCTTGCGCACCTCAGGTGTGCACAGTAATCGCTTTCTGTCAGTTCATCTGTCAATAAACTCATTTTAGGACAGGACACAAATTTGCGTCAAATATCAGAGCTTGTCTTCTGCGCGCCGAATTTATACCATCGGAGCGAGATATTTTAACTCAGCTATGGTTCTCGTCAAAATCGCTTAATGAAAATAATTGAATTCATGGTTGGTGTTAAAAAAGGGTCTTGTTGCAAGTCTTGGAAAAAAAGAAATATTTTTTTCGTTTCTTGAGCGAAAGGCAAAATCTAGCGCTTTATGAAGGTCGAATTCGAACCCTCCAAAGTAATAATTATTCGGTACGTCACCTGGTAAGTTACATATTGTCGCCGAAATAGTCTCAAAAGTTCAACGTAAAGAGTTCTGGATGTTATTTCGCATTATGTCCGAAGAACAGAAACTGTGTTCGCCGATATAAGGTAAGAGAGAACTTTATTATTTAAAAGGTAGAGGAGCAGCTTGTTATGGCTCTCGTATGCGGAGTTCGAGCACAATCGTGAAGCCGGTTTTTACGCTGTGTTAGTTTTGTTACTCTCTCCTCTCCCTCTTGGCTTACAGGCGGCACGCCCAAGTTTAAGAGGTGAAGAGAGATTTTTTAAAATTGAAACACTCGTAGCTTGAGTCGATCATGTTTTACTAGCTAGCCAATTGCAGTTTTTATACGGTGTGTTAGTTCGGATAATTCAGTAAATTTTTCTCTCCTCTCCCTCTTGGCTTCCAGGTGGCACGCCCAAGTTTAAGAGGTGAAGAGAGATTTTTTAATGTAAAAAACTCGTAGATTGAATCGTCATGTTTTAGCTAGCTGGCCAATTGCAGTTTTCATGCGTTGTTAGTTTGGATAATTCAGTAAATTTTTCTCTCCTCTCCCTCTTAGCTTACAGGCGGCGCGCCCAAGTTTAAGAGGTGAAGAGAGATTTTTTTCAAGGGTAAAAAACTCGTAGCCTGAATAGACCATGTTTTACTAGATAGCCAATTGCAGTTTTCATACGCTGTGTTAGTTTGGTTACTCTCTCCTCTCCCTCTTGGCTTACAGGAGGCGCGCCCAAGTTTAAGAGGTGAAGAGAGATGTTTTCAAATTGAAACACTCGTAGTTTGAGTCGATCATGTTTTACTAGCTAGCCAATTGCAGCTTTTATACGCTGTGTTAGTTTGGTAATTCAGTAGATTATTCTCTCCTCTCCCTTTTGGCTTACAGGCGGCGCGCCCAAGTTTAAGAGGTGAAGAGAGATTTTTTTTAAAACTGAATAGTACATAGCTAAAATCGATCGTGTTTTAGCTAGTAAATGCAGTTTTTTTTACATTGCTTTAGTTTGTACATTAGGTAGATTTTTCTCTCCTCTTCCTAATGGCTTACAGGCAGCGCGCCCATACTTAAGAAGCGGTGATAAAATATAAAGTAAGTCACAGCCTGAATCGATCGTGTTTTAGCTAGTTGTTACAGAGTTGTTGTTTTTGTTCATATCGTTAGTGTATATAATTCAGTAGATTTTTATTTTCTCTCCCTCTTAAGTCTTTAGCTCTTATGCGATGCGCCCAATCTTACGACAAGTGGTGTTGGTTTCAAAAGTGAAATTTAGTAATTGTAATTTTTTTTCTGATCTACGGCTCTCAGTCTGGATAATATTCAGCGTGATGCCTCTGTCTGATGTACACCGGAAACCGGAAAAAAGATAGTTTTGTCCGCGGGCGGCAATACTGTAAATTCGACAGTTTAAAGTAAAATATTAAGATAATGTCTAAATCATTTGTGAACTATGATAGTTTTTTTTTTGCGTAAATATCTCTCTTCGATCAGTTGTGACAATTAGGCCAGATTAATACTAGCGATGTAAAAATTTCCTCCGTTTGTGTTGAAACCGAACAAACCTCGCGGGTATCCGCTTTGGCGGATGATCTCCCTGAGAGATTATTGAGTTGTTGTTTTCATTGTTTATTCATCAATTTCTCAGTTGTAATTATTTTTGGGTAGTATTGTTCTTATTTATTGTTTATTGAGGGGGTCGGATAAAATTAAAGACGAAGAGTGAAGCTCCAATGCAGAATTTTTGAAGTCTATTTGATATCATGCTTTCGACAGTGCACGTGAAAAGCAACTACGTTGGGTGTCCACTTAAGATAAACTGGATTAAGTGTCGAAGATGAAAGATTGCTCAATAAAACGAACATTGTTGACAGCTTTAAGATAGGCTCAGGGTCTCTTGATGTAATATAACCCTTGGTTCAAAACAATAGACTTGGCGCCTCGCCCTTCAGAAATATGCGAAGATCGCGACGTTGAACGTCGCTATCCCCCGAAAATCGAGCCTGCGGCTTGTCTTGCGGTCAGGTGTTACTGGTCAGGGGATCCCCTGTTTTGACAGCTGTCAATTGATCCCAACAATGATGTGCAATTAGTTTTCTCTTGGGCTCCCAAAATAGCTAGAAAGTTTGAGAGTAAACATTGGTTCCTCTGTGGTGCGGACGAACGGTCGGGCGTACGGTCACGTGATTACGAAATTTTCTCGGATGGGTAGATTACCACATTTCCTTAGCTATGGGGCTCCGTCCACGCTGGAGCTCCGCTATGAGGTTTTCTGCCACCAAAAAACAATAGAGTAGCAACCCGAACAAAGTGCATTTTTAGACATCCCCCCACAATATCTAATTGCATGCAAAATTTGAGCGCGGGGGGGTCAAAATTTTCCTTTTCCCATTTTGCTTGACTGATACAGAGAATTGCTCTTAACACTCTTTATATGAGTTTTGTTTACATGTAATTGATTCATATTTCTTTGTACATTTTAAACAAGCGCCAGTCTAAAAGTCGTATCTAGTAAGTATATCCACGGCACCTTGTGAAGAACGACAGCCTGGTCAGGACTGAAACAACTGACCTTATTCGGTGGTTCGCTCACTATCAGATCGCTGAGGCTTAACAGAAAGTACACTTAACGGAAAGAACGATGTAAAATGAACTAAGGAAATAACTGAGCCAAGACCAAACTAAATTAAAAGAAGAAGGTAAATACGCCTGTATAAAAACGTACTGTTGACTGCATGTCGTTTGCAAGTTCTCCTTTGAAAATTGCGTTAACCGGAATGAAAACCTACCTCAGATATCAACATTTTTTTCCTTGTATTTGTTATTTACATAGAAGCTATATGCCTATTGCACATTGATTTTAAAGTTTGGCATAAACTACTTGATAAATGTTTACCAGTAGCAAATCTTCCTTTCTTCTCAGCCCCAAATAACTATTACACGAAGAAACATAAAAGGAAATAGAACAGTAAGAAAGAAAGAGAAAAGTTAAGGACAATCCTTGCTTTTCATCAAAATAGGTCATGTTCTAAAATACCTGAAAGGTTACGCAGCATTAGGAAAGTTGATCCTGAATTTTTCTTAATCCCTTAACCGTTTCATGTTTGAAGCTTTGAAGCAAAATTCCTGTTTTATTAACAGGAACTTTAAACTGTTTCCAGCTGCTGTTTGGAAAAACTGTTTAAATATACATTAAGTAAGGTGTCGATTAAATCTTAAGGCTATAAAATAGTGTAGGGAAAGTTCACCATATTCAAATGAGGAGGATATAATATCTCAGCAGGTGTTTACAGCGGTATAGACGGACGTTATCATATAATATCCCCTTTTAAAGGGCAAAACCAAAACAAAACCCTTTTTAGACCAAAAAAATACCATTTTACCCGCTCTATAAAAGCATGAAATTTCACCAAAAGATTCCATGCAGATTATTAAATTTTGCATAATTTATACAAGCATTGTATTTACATATATAATGTCTGGTTTGAGAGGTAATAAAAGCACTTTTCCTCTGACATCAGAGACCGCCAAAATTCCTCAAATAATGAACGATGCATAATTTACTACAAATCGTCCAAGTAAAGTGTCATATTGACAAAAGGCTTTGTGAACCATCTACAACCTAAACAATGACTGAAATTGAATATTCATCTACTGGCACATGGAACCCTAGTACAGAGAAGAGTGCAGAGGAAATTAATGCTGCTAGCGAGAAATTACAGGCTCTCAAATAACTTCTAGTCTATGTTCCCTACATTTCGCTATTCCAAACGCCTTCAGTTGTCGAACAAAATCTTTATAAATACAGCAAATAATTCGCATTCAATATAATAAAAACTGAGAAACACTGCAGGCGTATTTACTAAGAACAAAACTCTCGTGCAAAGAGGCGGAAACCACGGCTTCAAGGTCACTGATTGCTCAGCTTTCGTTCGTGTGTTATGCAACATACAAAGCGTTCTATAAAAAATCCCACCTACTGAGATTACTACATTCCGTACATGTGATATTCGTGACCATTTCACTGACATGCATCATCGCTCACCTTATTAATAAACATACAACAGGCAGATCAAAGTGATTGACCTCTGATCTGTTGAACTATTTCAAACAAAAAAAACAAAGAAGTGGCACACGAGCCGCAGGCGAGTGTGTCACTGTTGTTTTTACCACATTTTGACGTCCTCTGTGATCTATTACTGAACAGACCCACGGCAACATGGAATCTATTTGTTTTATACAATGATCAGAAAAGAAAAAGACCGATACACATACCTGCCTCGAACCGCTTGACCTTTTGAGGTTTTGTGCTAGTTTAGGCATTTTTTAAGTCTGAAACCCAACTTTTCATCTTAGCTTCTTCTTTATCTTACTTGTGTACAGTTTCTTCGAAAAGTTTTTCACCGTCTTTTCTTGCTCAAAGAAGAATAATAGCGAAAACATTTTGCAAAACAGCGAGTCTCTCGTAGCGAAGACACACGATGACAACTGTTGTGAAGATTTCTTGTAGTTTAGGCATTGTCAAGTAGTCAATAGCTTTTTTGGTCTCCGTTTCTCCATTTTTCTTCTTTGTAAATAGCTCCTGCTAAACTTTTTCCGAAGCTTTCACTTGCCTCAATCCGAAATAATCTCACAAACATTTTCAAAACCGCGTGCCATGTTGAACAAAACAAAGAAAACAAGTTTCCCGTGACGTCATCCATGTATCTGTACTCTAATAGATCATGGGCAACGACCAATCACAGCGTGCGTAACATTCACATCATTGTATAAATATCTAAATATATATATTGAATCGCCGGTATAGGTATGTGGTTGTATTGCATAGTAAACAAAGCTTAATGCATTCATATATTCAAGCCTGAATCCAGTAATGAAAATATTGAAGTCTACATACCTTCAAATACGGCACAAAGCAGGTTTAAGCCCTTTCCTTGTAACCAATTGGCCACAAAGGCACAATCTTTCCGACGACAAATACACTAACACCGTGTCCGCCATGATACCAGCGCCCAGAGATTTCACATGAAACCGAGGCTACGGGTCAAATTCCCCACTCCCAGGAGGACTGATAATCAAATTCCCTCCTCCCCGGGACGGCGAAGGTATCAAACACCAAGGATATGCCCTAGTGGGGGGGGGGGGGAGATGTTGAAACTTCGATTTGACCGATACATAAATGTTACGCTACAAGCGGTGAAGTGAAAACCGTAAAGTAAGCCTTATTTTGATCGATATTGTGTAAAACACTGAAAGCCAGCAATAATTTTTTGACCAGAAAATGACTCAGTGCGTAATATCCTTTGATAATTGCTGAAGGTAGTTTTAGTGTTTTGTTGGCGAATAGATAGATTGTCAACTGCGATGAAATATGCAAAAACTGAAAATTGGGGTTTGTTCGTCAATTGCCTTTGGAAACAGAAGAGCCCGCCCCGCAGAGATTTTTACAGACTTGGGAGCTGTTTACATGATACCGGGGCGACCTTCGCGCCGGAGTAAGTTCACTCCGGTCCCTCTCATGGCTCTACATTTGTTTACATGATTCCACCACAAAATGTCATGCGGGCGCGAGTAATCTCGGCGTGAGTTCACCCCGGTTGTTGTACCGGAGCGAGAATCTCACCCCGGTACGAGATCTCGCAACGGTATCATGTAAACGCAAAATGACCGCACGTTTCGGTGTGAAATCGGTCTCCCGGTAGACTGGAACGGGTAGCGTATGCGTAATGTTTGTGATTTTGAGTCTTACGTGTATTTTATCAACATGAAGTGTACCTTCAAATAACGAGATATGAAATGACCCAGTCATAATGTACACGCGATACGAATTATAAAAGTCGTCCCGGTATGAAACTCGCGCCGGTGAGAGTTTTCTCACGTAAACAACCCCTTAGTGACTAGAATATCTGTGTAAACTGCCTACTAGGTTTAGCTCTGGGACTGATTCACTTTATTTGGAGAAATTCAAGGAAAGGAAAACCATATTTTAGCCATCAACTCAACTGGCCGAAACTCTATGTAGTTGATTAACCGTTTATGCCACGCAAATTTGATATAATCAAGAACAATATACATAAATGTAAACTAAAATGATGATGTTGTATCTGCTCCAAGTCTTGGGTTATAGCTTTTTAATGGACTTGAGAAACAGTGCTACACATTTTGCACTTTTTAAAACAGTTTCTGAGTTAAATATGAGGTTTTTTCTCCACCAAGAAACCATTGGCGTGACGACAACAATAAAGTAGCAACCCGAACAAAGTGCATTTTTAGACATCCCCCCACAATGTCTAATTGCATGCAAAATTTGAGCGGGGTGGGGGGGGGGTCAAAATTTCAAAATTTTCCATTTCCCATTTTGCTTGACTGATACAGAGAATTGCTCTTAACACTCTTGATAAGAGTTTTGTTTACATGTAATTGATTAATATTTCTTTGTACATTTTAAACAAGCGCCATAGTCCATCGGCTAGGGGGGTTGTATGGCTCACTTAAGGGGAACAAACAAAACATGTATAATCTAAATCTTTGAGTTAAAAGCATCACAAAAATGCATGATAGCAAGAATAGAACTGTAGCTTTCACTTTGTAAATCGAATTTTAAATTTGCCACTTAAACCCTTATTTTGGTCGCCATCTTGGATTTATAGACAAACCTTTGATTCCCTCTTAATTTAAAAACACCATTTTTTTAAAGAAGATTTGAACTATTAGGTATCTGAGATATTATTTTTGCATTGTTAAGGTTAGTCAAGGTATGATGACGTCACATATGACGTCACAGAGACCGCCATTTTGCTTTTAAAATTAGCCTATTCAACTGATATCTGAATCATCTAAATAAGAAAATTGCCATTAACCTTAATTAAAAATAGCAAGTTCTTCTTTTTTCACATTACAAACCTTTTTTGTGCTGCAATAGGCAAATTTGACTTTTTTATGAGGAAAAAGGTAAATTCGAAACAAATTGGTAACTTTCTTTAACCCTTTGGTGACGGCCGGCGAGTAGCGAAAAAACCGCATTTTTTCACAAATTCCTCTTATTTGGATTGGTTTTGGGCTGATTAGCATGGCTAAAAGAATGGCTAAAAATGATTTTTACATCAAAAAAGGCATATTTTCCGACCAATCGGACGTAATTAAACGGCTTTTTTTTGTTTTTCACGCATGCGCACAAGCCAAAAATCTATTTCGATCTCTCTCTATCGCTCTCTTTTCTTTTCTTTGCCTTTCTTGTTTATTAGCAGTTTGCACACTTCATCGTCTATTTTTGCATGGAATTGTGGCTGGCCAACTTTTCAGGAAAGGGAGCAATTTATTCTTCAAAGAGTAGCAGATAAACAGCGACATTGGCAGTGGATTTTTCCTCAAAATGTTACCTTTTTTGTGAGTGTAACGTTGTTAGGATTAGTCAGAATATCCAAAACGAGATATCGCTAGATACCTTTTGTGACGTTGTTGCTTACAAATTTATTAACTTAAACTGAAAGCTAAATGGATTTAGGAAGGAAAACATGCACGATCATGCATCGTTCCCTATGGAGTGATAACTACCAAAGCAGTCGTCGAAGGTTTAAGGCCATCGAAATCACAATGCTAGAAGAACATGTTTAGAACTTTGCAACTTTGTTTTCTAGGGAAAGAAAATCATACTTCTACCAGAGCCGCAATAAGGCAAAAATAAGAGCAGATAACTTGCTCGGGGGAGGTGGGGTGGGGGAGTGCACTAAAGGGAAGTCTTGGTAGAGCTGTGCCGCCGAGACCTTCAAACCTCGACGCTGTTTAAGATTCTGACATTGATTTTTTTGTTTTACATAAAGAATCAAATAGTTTTTCAAACTAACATCACGGAAATAGATACATTGGAAAAAAATATTGGTATTGCAAATGTAAACTGCTTATCGCAAGCCTTCACAGTCTTTTTAAGGCTTCCAGCCCAAAAAGACACTGTTCAAGACGCTTTTAAGCGAATTTACTATTATAATAGAATTTTACCATTAAAATAATAAAATAAATAATTAGAATTTTACTCTTAAAATAGTAAAATTCTACACCCTGTTTAATACTTAAGACCTTGTGTTCAGCAGCACATACCTGACCTGTATAAGCCAAATAAGGGAGTGCCCCTCCCCCCCTCCTCGAAACGGGCTCCAGAACTTGTTTTAGAACAAAAGCACTATGATCCCATAACTGACATCATTCGCATAACACCCTTCTTCACTGCTGACATTCGCGTTTGGAAAATTTAACATAAACATAGATTCACATGTACAGCATTTTCTGCTCTAACATCATAAGCTGAAGGTTCATACGCATGAGTTGCAACTACTCTACCGTAACGAGCCAACGAGGGGAGCAGAACGACGGAACGACGGTTCTTCTTCACATTGAGGCTTGATAATTGCTCCTGTAAGTCGAAAAGATGACTCGCATGGCGGCAGATTCTCCAAATTGACCTTCCAGCCTTAAGCTGGGGATGAATCTCATAGAAGCGCACTATGCCACTTCTTTCCCTACAGTTCACATACGCGTGCCCCCATATCTTGAATTTAAAGTTCTCATTGGATACTGGTCACTCTTTCCCGCGATACTCGCCATAACTCGGACATACCCTCCATTGGTTGGAGAAGCTGGACTGCTTTCTATTTCCCTTTACCAAAGAAGGCAGAGAAGTTATCATAGCCTGTGTTCGAGTTTACACCTATAAGGGCTCCTCATGAAGCAGTGCTTAACATCGCCTGGGTCAAGTTGCATAGAATGCTCGCGCCTCTTCCCTTTTTCATGCAGCACCTTTTCAAAGTCAAGTTTTTGCTATGAGCAAGCAGTAGGACAAAGACATCAGTCTCAGTGTCAGTGTACCAGAGTGCATCACACTGTCATTCCAACGCGCATACCGAGCATACAGAACAATACGCGTATCAGCCTCTTCGTCACGGAACTGTACCTCTGGAACGGGGTCTCTGGTCACCATGCATGTGTCTGCCTCTAGTCGCCCGACTGGTCTTCAGTTGTCACAGGGGAGTCCATGATCCAGTTGCCGAGTCTGCTTCTTGATGCTTCAGTTTTGCCGTGTCGGGCACAAGGAATTTGACGATTTCAGTTTATTTGTGTTGGGACTTAGCAGCTCGTTCTATGACTTCACAGTATGGTGCATCGTAGTAAATCCCTGTATTGTACTGTCAGCGGTAGACATTATTTTCAGTCTTTTGACATTTTTGATCAACACCTCGTGCTACACGTCAACCACTTCGTCTACGCACCTGCTGCGCGAAGTTAGTTACTCTAAGCGACCACATGGAACATAGCTCCAGAGGAGATCTACAACTTCTGTAGCCTGCCGTTTCATCGAAACTGCCGGTTTTGTTCTGGGCTTGCCGGAACTGTCCCAGAAGTGCCATTCAAGCACAAGAGGAAGTACTAGATCCTTGTTGCGAACCTTATGCTCAGCCCTCACCTTCGTTGGCTTTCTTCGCTGGATCAAAGAAAGTGTGGAATTGGATGAGCAACGGCTCATTACAAAGTTTTTCGTTGGCTGCTTTCTCATGCCAATGGAGTGCAGTTAGTCATCACTTATCTCTGTGTAGACAAGCTTAGCGAGTTGCAAATCTCTCTCGCTGGTGAACTTAGTTCGGTCATTACATTGATTTTGATGCCAGACGTGCGGGGAATTCACATTCAGCTGAAACCTCTAAAATTGATTCCGGTCATGGTTGCGTGACTGGATAAGGTTGTACACCAAGAAATTGTTTTCAAGAGAAGACTCTATTCAATACACTTGCAATGTAAACATATGATTTATTTACTTACTCTTTTCTGAAACAATTTTCTAAACCTTACATTTTTTCTAGTTATAAAACAAATAGCGAACTGCCAGTCTTATTGAGTGACCAATAACAGGCAATGTTGATTCAATGTTGATTCATAGGCTTAGGACCTCAGGTAGTTATAATTTAAGCACTAGAATAAACGGAAGTCATGTTTTTAGTTCAAATATGTTTTAAATCTACGCTAAAACAACATTTGTTTAAGTGAAAAGAATATAAGCAACTGTTCAGCCTTCCCCAAAATTCAAGATGGCGGCCAAAAGGAGACAATGAGGGGCAATTTTAGATTTCGATTTTCAAAGTGAAAGCTACCGTTTTATCCTTGCTATCATGCATTTTTGTGATGCTTAATGGTCAAAGATTAATATGTAACATGTTTCGGCTGTTCCCCTCGAGTGAGCCATAAACCCAAATTTTCGGCTCTCAGCTGATGGACTACCAGTCTAAAAGTCATATCTAGTAAGTATTTTTGCGGCACCTTGTGAAGAACGACAGCCTGGTCAGGACTGAAACAACTGACCTTATTCAGTGATTCGCTCACGATCAGATCGCTGAGGCTTAAAGAAAGTACATTTAACGGAAATAACGATGTAAAATGAACTAAGGAAATAACTGAGCCAAGACCAAACTAAATTAAAAGAAGAAGGTAAATACGCCTGTATAAAAACGTACTGTTGACTGTCGTTTGCAAGTTCTCCTTTGAAAATTGCATTAACCCGAACGAAAAGCTCCCTCAGATATCAGCATTTTTTTTCCTTGTATTTGTTATTTACATAGAGGCTATATGCCTATTGCACATTGATTTTAAAGTTTGGCATAAACCTACTTGATCAATGTTTACCAGTAGCAAATCTTCCTTTCTTCTCAGCCCCAAATAACTATTACACGAAGAAGCATAAAAGGAAATAAAACAGTAAGATAGAAAGAGAAAAGTTAAGGACATTCCTTGCTTTTCATCAAAAATAGGTTATGTTCTAAAATACCTGAAAGGTTATGCAGCATTAGGAAAGTTGATCCTGAATTTTTCTTAATCCGTTAACCGTTTCATGTTTGAAGCTTTGAAGCAAAATTTCTGTTTTATTAACAGGAAGTTTAAACTGTTTCCAGCTGCTGTTTAGAACAACTTTGAAAACAAAAGCTGTCTAAATAAACATCAAGTAAGGTGTCGATTAAATGTTACGGCTATAAAATAATGTAGGGAAAATTCACCATATTTAAATGAGGACGATATAATATCTCAGCAGGTGTTTACAGCGGTATAGACGGACGCTATCAAATAATATCCCTTTTTAAAGAGCAAAAAACAAAAATAAAAACCCTTTTTAGACCAAAAAAATTCCATTTTACCCTCTCTAAAAAAGCATGAAATTTCACCAAAAGATTCCATGCAGATTATTAAATTTTGCATAATTTATGCAAGCATTGTTGACATATATAATGTCTGGTTTGAGGGGTAATTAAAGCAGTTTTCTTCTGACATCAGAGACCGCCAATATTCCTCAAATAATGAACGATGCATAATTTACTACAAATCAGTGGGGCGGAAGGTAGCTCTATTGTTTTCCACCTAAGTTTCTTAACCCACTCCGCCTGCCAGTATGACGTCACATAGTAACGGGCAACAGGCTCGGGTCGCTTGTGCAAATTAGCAAGGGATACGACAGTTATTTGGACGAGCGAGGCCGAGCAAAAGCTAAGATGATAGCAAATATCGCTATATATTGCTTATTTGATCGAATTTGTGTGAGCTTTGGTGTTGCTATAATCTGCTTGTGTAAACCGTTTTGATATTTTGTGTCCGTGATTGTATAATTTTTTTAATTTATTTTGCGGGCCGCGTTGCGGGGTCGCCATCTATTTCACGGGACCGGCAAGGCCATCAAAACTTAAATTTTTTTTTCTCTAAAATAGGCAAGGTATAGTCTCCAGAATAGGAGGTTCCATTCAGAGATCACACATGCTTATATTTCATCTATTCTTTTGCTAATAAAACGGGCCTTATTTCATTCATTCCTTTCGAGTGTGGGCCTCTGTTGATCTCCTCATTCCCCACGACATTCAGTAAAGCTAGTTCGATCGATTCCCTACATCGAGTCGGCCGTTGAACCCGAAATAATGCGAAATAACTTTGAAATACGAGCTTAAGCTAATTTTCCTCAAATGTATATTTGAATTCATGATAATTACAGCTCCACCAGCTTCAAACAGCGTCTATGGCAGAGAAAAATTGTTTTGATATGACAAAATTAAGTTTTCAAATCATGTGGGTCACTGTGGTGCAGTGGTCAAAGAATTGCTAGATTGTGCAAAAAACTGGGTTCCACTCCCGGCGACACTGTTTTCTGTTTCTCTGTACCGTTTTTTTCTCTGTTTAGTCTCATCTTTTTAAACGCTATTTTTCCTTTTGACCTTTTTTTCTTTATTCTTAATGCTGACCCTGCTCGTCATGCACCTGGATCAATTTAATTTTTAGCTTAACTTCCGAAGAACACTGGCCAAGCTTACGACCAGAAAAAAAAATCAGCTGTCAAGACATGTCCCTCCTCTGAAACAGCTGAATTTTTTTCAGTGTTAGTTGACATCATGACAAACAAGACACAGTACACCACAAACTGTACTAATTTACACCCAACACCCACCAGTGACCCACTGGCGAAAGTTAAACTTGCCTTTTGTACATCGTCTTAATCATCAATATTATTACCCTAAAATCTCCACTGGGATTGCCCAAAAAAAAATAATTAAACGATACCTTTTATTGGTTTTCGGGATTTAATTACAGAATTACAGGTGTATGCCCAATACAGTATTAAAATGCGGTAAAGCAACAAGATTCAATGCTTACAGTCTCTCACAAAAACCTGTCATTTAGCTTCCTCTTACAATGCTACAGCTAAGCGAACTTTGAGATGAATGATATGGGGTTCCACTAGCTCTGAAGAGCTGAAAATATGCACACTGTAAAGTATAATACATCCTTTGATGAACCTCCTGTTGCTTTGCCTAAACTCCTTAATCTTGCTGTGCACTGGCCCTCAAAAGAGTAACCGGTCGGTATGATTGCCCGTAAAATTTGCTCGACGATAGAAAGGAATCTTTAAAACTTATTACACCACTGTACATTTCATTCCAAAAAAGTACTTAATTCTAGTTGTCTATGACAATAGAAACCTTAAAATCTCCAAATCCAAGAAATCGGAACCGTATTTCCGTGATAAAATCGAAATTCTTATCCGTCTCCGATGAACACTTTGCTCGCTATTTTGAAAGTTACTGACGCGAGACGTGACGTCATACTGGCAGGCGGACCGTACCACAGATTTCCTTGGAGACACCTCCCCCCTGCTACAAATTTATTTTCTTACGCCATCCAGTTTAGATTCAGATTAATTTTAAAACTTTATCGTCAATGTTTGAAAGTTGAAAAGCGTTGTTGCCCGTATTACCACCCTCGCTCTCAACTTGTCAGGCAACAAATTTCGATGTTGCAAGTTGTGGCAACATGTTGGGCAAAGTAGACCTGAGTTCTACTTTTTGCAACAAACTTCCAATTTTATCATTTGCATCACAACTTGCTACACTTCACAACACTTGTGATTGGTCAATTTTGCCGCACCAAAAACGCGGGAAAGATGGTGAGGAAGCGGGCGCTTGACCGTGGGCATATCCCTGGGCACGAAGTAAACATGGCTAAGGTTGTGGTGGTTGGGAATGTTGAGACCCAAGATTGTGAATTTATTAGTGAAAAAATGTCAGAGGCCCAAAGAAAAGATTTGTGCAAAGAACTTGAAAAGCACACATGTCTGTGGGAAACTTGTCGACCAGAGTATAAAAACAAGCCACGGAGGTCAAGAGCTCTGGATGAGTTATGTCAAAAAATTAACATTTCACCAAATTTTCTTGAATAAAAAGTTACATAGCCTTAGAAGGGTCTTAGAACGGCATTGACAAGGGATTTAATAAAAAAAATAAACAGAAGGTCAACAAGCCATTTTGTTTGCTGACATAAAAACACACTGTTGACCAATCACAACGCATGATTTTTTTTAAAGAGCCGCAACTTGCAACATCAAAATTTGTTGCGTGACAAGTTGAGAGCGAAGATGGTAATACGGGCAACAGCCCTTTTCAACTTGTAACGCAACAATGTTGCGCGACAAGTTGTGCGAAAATGTTGCTCGTATTACTTGACCTTTACTTCTAACGTATTTATAAACGTGTTGCTGACAATGATGGGCACGTGTGCGAAGTGAGACGCAGGAACTTGACTGATGACGGCCATGGTGTATTTAGGGACAACGGGTGAGAGTAACTTATCAAATTTTTATATACCCATATTCATACAAAAAAATAACGCCTCCCATGGAACTAGTAGGTGCTGATCTATTGCCAGTTGCATAAACATGATAAATGCAAAAAAGATCATCGCACTTAACGACGCAATTAAAGGTGCCTTCCAGTCCGTACTGCGCAGGCTCAACGGATTGTTTTGGGTTTTTGTTTTGAAAAGTACTTACTTCAAGTAAGACTTCATCAAATGTACCAATTCGTGAAGTTTTACATGACGTGAAATAATGTCGTTTTTCTCCCGCCATCATGGATATAAACTTTGCTCTCGATGAAATTAATCGAGGAAAGAGACATCGAAGTGGCCGCACAGCCAGGACGCGACTATTTCTCGGTGTGTACATGCAATAAATACTTACCGCTTTAAGAAAAAAGGACTCATTTTCCGATACCTATCTCTTTTTCTACCATCATCTATTCTCATCTCGTGCTATTTTCCCCTTTCGAAATTCCGCTTTTCACCGAGACATGAAGCAACTAGCTGTGACTTACCCGTCATTATGGCACAGCGATTTGTTGATTACAAGTCGTTTATAGGCCAATTAGCACTATAAATCCGGCATTAATTTTTAATCCGGGTTTCTTTTAATTTCTTTGTTCAAAAGTGTTTTCTCGAAAATTTTCTCTATACTTTCTAGAGCATACAATCATTAATTTATAGAGAAAAGGAATGAAACTGAATTTGCTTTTCAAGAAATTCTAAATTCCACTTTCGCCCAAACCCAGGGTTACCTTACCCAGCTTTGACACAGGTTTTTCTTTTTTGATGCACGAATACAAATAGACATAAAACGTGCATCTAAATTAATTATGGATTCGCTTGTAACAAATCTACCGAAGATTGCAGCCAGTATTGGTCTACTTACAATTAGAAGGCATTACATGCTCGGGATTTTGCAACACTTGACATCATTTTGGGCAAGATGAAGATGGCTTTCAACTCAACTTAGTTGAATTTTTTTCTCGGGGATCAACACCACTGCACTGATTGGTGCAAGGAAAATAACCTACGCACATTGTCCATTATCCGTCACTGTCTTTGAAATGCCCATGAAGAGGTTCTCACAAGGCGGAGAAATTGCTTGTTCCTAGTCAAATTCTTCCAATGGCACCGAGGTGAAGAACGAGAATGATACTCAAATCGAATCAGGTTGCACCCGGAGACGGGGAAGAAGAGAAAGGAGGCCCTGTGGACAGGGTCCCACAACCTAGAGAGGCCAATCAGTTAATGGAGGTCGAAGGAGAGGTGCGCGAGGCATAAGAGGAGGAGAGGTAGAGTCAGTATAGGGAGGGTTGCGTGTGGAGGGTTAATATGAAGTGGACGTGGGAGAGGACTCTGGAAGAGAGCACGCGAAGGGAGAATTGGTGTGGTAGAAGAGGATGCAGAACGAAGACAGGCTAGAGTCCCGGGGCGGTACTCGACCAGTATTAGAGTATAGTTGAGCCGCTGAAGGTTTGAAACCCTGACCCTGTTTAAGACAAAAAATTCCCAAAATACATACGCTATTTGGGACAACAACTTTTATTCTATTACCCTGTTTAGGAAAAAGGACAGAACGCACGCAAGAGCAAATTCACGTTATATTAAAGTCATTGCTTTTTTATAATTGGAATATAAATAAAAAAAGTCCAAATCGATGGTGCAGGCAATACCCGAGGCAATACACTATTGACAGAGTCAAGCGAAATTATATACTTTTTAGGACAGAGAGGTCAAAAACCATACCCCGTTCAGCAGCACTGATCCCCTTATAGGTCATATACGGGAGTACCCCTCCCCTGGGGCTAGAGTCAACCAATAAATCCAAGTAAGTTTATTTCCTCCTTTCATGTAACAAGTAAAAAAGTACAGTCAAAGCCCCCATGATACTGAATCTTCAAGTTTTCAAATTACACCAAAAGGGCATTAATTTAACTGGTGTTTACTGATAGATATGTTGTTGTTGCTGTTGACGGAAGACTGTTGGTACTGTCTCTCATTTAAATGACTGCTATTAAGGTGACTCGATCCAGTTATTTTGTGAGGGTACCATCCTACTTTGAAGCTCTTTGGTATCCCCACCTTTACTTTGATCGTAAGTCTAACGTATAGTATAGATAACATATAGATCAATCTACAATATAGCATAAAATTGTTCGCGATTCGAGTAAATGTCACGTGGTTATAATGCCACGCCTCTTTGGGGTCTGAGTCAAAATTCTGCTGTAATGACCGCGCTTGGCTGACTTCCGAATGCTCACCGAGATATGATAATTTAGTATGAGAAAATAGAAGGGATTCCCGTCACGTAACGTCTCCAGCCAGCTGAGTGTACATCATGCCAAGAATTAAAACTATGTAAAAATGATATTTTTTCAATAGTAAGTAGATTTAGTGTGTAGCATTTCTCGATTTTTTTGCAAAGGCACAAGAAGCACGAGAATTGATTAAAAATCGTGGGTTAAACCTCTATGATCACGCGATCGCCTGTCTCACCGTACCAAAATTATCATATCTCGGTAAGCATTCGGAAGTCAGACAAGCGAGGTCATTGCACGCGTGCTGATCAAGAATGCTGTATCATTACAGACTAGAAACAATAGAAAACTATTTCTCAAAGCTTGTTCCATGAGTGTGTCCTTCACAGACCCTGTGCAGTTGACAACACTCAGGTTAGTCTCTCACCACATCTTCACTTTTCGTAAGAAGTCGCACGAGAGCGGCACGCGAGAGGGGCGCGATCAATACACGAAAGGATCCGCGAGAACAAGGGGTGGGGAAGGTTTTCTTTAGGGCGGATGTGATTTTCTCCTTTCCTCAGCTCCTCGCTGCTTTGCCACTCGCTCGCTCGTTCTCTTGCGGTTTGCTTTCTCTCGCGTTGGAAACTGTAAATGACTTGCTAGCATGCTAGGTGTTGTCAATCCCTTATCCTGCTAAACTGGACGAAATGCCGCTTAAAAAGTCTACTTACGCAAAATATTTTATATCTCAAATTGTCCTTGCCAACAAGCAAACCGACTGTGCCAGCTTAGAATAGAAAAGGACATACCAAAGTAAGACAATTCAGTGGCAAAATGGAAAAAAATCAGGCGCGGATCAAGAATTAATTACTGACCGATTTCCTACTTCTAGGGAGGTCTTGGGGCATGGTTCCCCGGGAATATTTTTGGATTTTAACTCCCCAAAGTCCCCTTTCCTGGGTTTCTGAGTCACTCAGAAAGGATATTAACTCAATGTCCAAACCATTTTCCATATTTCAACTTGGAAAGTTTAAGGTTTTTAACTAAAGAATATCTATTATGAAAAATATCACCGATTTCCGTAAAACACGGTGAAACCGGTGTGGATCCGGGCCTGGAAATCAACAGAGGAGTCAAGCAACAGCCGTGGACAGCTGCTTTGCACTTATTAAAATTCATCAGCACAACCTAGCTGGAAGCTGTTACAAAACAGATCTAATCAGACACAATATGTACAAATGGCAAGCAATGAAACAAAGCTAATTATGTTACCAATTCAGTTCATTCTACTTTTATTTCAAGTGCAGTAATATTTTTGGAATTCAATCTTTTTTACTATTTTCAAGTTGTACATATTAAGTTACTTTCAAATTTTCAGAAATTTTGAATATTTTGTTGGTGAGCGCTCTATAGAGAAAACAGGTGATTTACCACTTTTTTGCCGACAATTGAAAACTTTGTAGACCTCTATGATTGTCAAACTGTTGCGTTTGTTAAGTGTTCTGTCAGTTGGCCAGTTATGTAAATTATCCATTTTGTCTTTTTTTTTTTTTTTAAATTTATTCAAAGTCATTTGTGGAAAAATAACCATCATCACCGAACCTCGTTAGTCGCTACAAGTCTGTTTCTCATGCAACATTAAATAAAGAGTTTCCATTGACCAAGAGATGACAAATCAGACAAATAAATCAACCATCACTCACCCGGACGATAAGTCCTTTTCTTCGGCACAAGTCATCGCTTGGAGTTGTACTCTTGCGACTGAAGCTGTTGTTATTGTCGTGGGAAACTTGCTCATAATTATACTTTTTGCACGGCTTAACAAGAAGCTACGATCTAAGAAAAGTTTATATCTTGTTTTGAATATGGCATTTGCTGATCTGTTTCTGGGAGGTGTATGTCTCCCTATGTATGTTTATTTCCTGGCTCATGGTCAGGTTAAAGTTGATGAAAAAACTCCAACGTTTTTTACAATAATTTTCTTCGTCTTCGCACAGACATCATTCATTACCGCTGCTTTGATATCTTGTGAGAGATTTTACGCCATCTATTGGCCGCTGAAGCACCGGCAGACATTTTCTACGCGAACATACAGGCTCGTTATTTTCACAGTGTGGACATTAAGTATCCTTGGGTCTCTTTTTATAGTTTTTCTCCTGCAATTCGTAAGCCTGGTGGCTCTCAATTCTTTAGTGTGTTTAATCTTCGTGTCTGTACTTCTAATCATCAGCGGCCTGAATTTTGGTCTTTGGAGAAAGATTCAGAAACAACCTGTTCCTCATCACCAAAACAGAGCCTTACAAAGGCGACGCTTAACGAAGACCTTGTTATTAGTATCTCTCATCGCCTTGGGTTCTTGGCTTCCACCTTTTATTTATTCCTTGATATCCCTTCTTGGATATAGGATGTCTAACAACATTTCCCTCATAACGTACTTTACCTATTTCTCCAACTCCTTTACCAATCCAATAGTGTACGCACTAAGAATTCCTGATTTCAAAGACGTTCTCAGATTATGCTGTTTCACAAAACACGAAGTGATGAAGAGCGAAGAAAATGCAGCAGGGGAAGAGATGGCTGCAGATTTGACGCTAGTGATACAGAGACAAACATTGACAGTGGATCACAGTATTTTACAGCTCACCTTTGAACAAGAAATTGTACAAGATACAAAATTGTGATATACAACGGAAGAGCAACAAAAAATGGTAAAAAAGCATCATGGTTAGTCAGGACGTGGCCCGAAGAAAACAATATGGTGCCGAATTCATTTGATAACTGAATAATACTTGAAGCGAACTTCAGCTGAGCTTTGTGATCCATTTTACCTTGAACACTTTAATCATTTTTTGGCTCCTTCCCTTTTCCCGTCTGTTAGCTAGGCGATAGATTAAATCGATGTACATGTATAAACATGGCTTTAACCCTTACAAACATACCAAAAAGCGTGTTTTATTCGTTAAGAACAAATGAAGGAATATTGTTGGTTGTGCAGACAAACAGTGATGATGACAATGATTGAAAAAAACTCGTGGCAAGGGAGAAAATATCCTAATTCACTGGACATTCCGAAGGGGGGTAGCGGAGAAAGGGATCGGACCAATAAACCCTTTTTACATCCACTGATGTTGTTACCTCTGCGTACGTACCTGCGTCCCATAAGACGCAAAGATTCAACTCAACTCAACTCAACTTCAACTTTATTCATTCACTTTCAATTTACAATTATACGATAGCTTCCACCCGTGTATAGGAGAGCCTAATCGAGGCGGGGGAAGAGACACACAAATTTAAAGAAAGAAAAGAAAAAAAGAACTATTTTACAAACAGAACCAACTGTCGCAAAATAACAACTATAGTATGTATTAAGCTAATTTAATTGCATTATGATTTACACAGAGAATATAAATTTAGTTGTGTTCCTGAGCTAGTTAAATTTAAGAGCTTCTGCCTGAGAGACCGGGGCAGGCTTGGAAATAGGGGTCGGCCGATTTGGCTCAAATTTGGTACACTTAGTTACTATGGAGACTTATGCAATATGCCAAAGTTTCAGCTCCATTGCTCTTGTTTGGGCTGAGTTCTAGATGTTACCTTTTTGGGGTCCCCGAAGGCTTTATTTATAGCCCATTTTGGGCACTTTTCAATACTTTGATTACAATATCAGGGATATTTTAAGCCAAATATAAACTCACTTTTTATTATTTCTATCCCTAGGGGGTTTTATAGCAAAACATATGGATCAAAGAAATATTTCTGTTGTCTGTGAAATAATTGTTTAGTTAATGCTCTTAAAGACATTTTTAGTGAAACTGAAAATAACCCAAATTTAAGTCGGATTTACTTGAGTGCCCACTTTTGAAATAACACAATTGCGACATGAACAGAAAGTTTAGCCCTAGGTATGTAAAAAACAAGGAGAAAATACTAAGGTTACGGCTTTTTCACTGTGTGGCCTCGCTTTGAAGATGCTAATACAGCCACTTCCGGTCTAGTCTTTTTCCCCTTATAATTAAGCTTATATCGAGTATATTGGCCAAAACTTTCCGATAACTTAACCTAAATAATACTGTCTGTAGCACTTTTACTTTCTTATTCCACCTGAACGCTAAAATTGGCAAAATATGAATATGTACGGCTGGAGATGCTCACAAAGTCACTTCCGGTCCAACAGTTCACATGAGAGGATGGTTAAGTGAGGCATTTTTATATTCAAAAAATCTGTTTGGAGCTCTTTCATTTGTACATATTTCTAATTGCACTTAAAACTAAAGTTGGTTAAATATAGATATTCTCTCAGATTGCATCACTTCATCTAATTCTGGCTTCCTTTTGTGATGGGTGAAAATTACAGAAACGCGTATTTCAAAACAAAAAACTCACCCTTCCAAGCCTGGTGAAAGCTGATCGCGCAAAGGAATTTTGAAAACTTATGACGGTAAAAAGGCGCTGTTATAGCTTAACACTGTTTTCATTGTTCATGTACACCAGTCAAATTCAACAAGAATTCTGAACATATTTTCCTTGCTTTTTATCCATTAAACTTCACTATGCGTAATAGGGTGACTGTTAACGTCTTTAAGTAATTGCATTAACAATGTTCAACAGCTATCATGACAGTATTTGCAGCTCTTAGATCGGTGGGTGCAGATGTACTTGTCTAGTGCAAGAGCAAAAGTGTCCTTCCTTGCTTTGGATCCAGTAACTTCTACGTCCAGCGACAAACATGCCTTTTTCAGTGTATCTAGTCGAAGGGTTTTGATCTTTCCCTCTGTAGCTAGATGACATAAATTATGCCCCTGGAACAAAATTGGGTGATCTGCCTGTACCTGACTTTCTATGACAAGCTGCAACAGTTGTAAGTTTTTGTCCTGAATGTTTGTATCCTCATCCTCAGTTTCAATACCATGGTTTCCTTCATCAATGTTCTTTGCACGCTGAGACTTTGAGAGATTTGAGAAAAAACTTGCAATCTGCTTTGAGGTACGCCACTCAAAAGGTTGGAATAATAAGCCACCAGTCGTGTTTCTTACATGTTTCATTTCATGTTCAACCTGTTTTGGATCTGCTTTGTTGCCTGTCTTAGCTCCATCATTGAACCTTTGGATTAAGTAGTTTCTAACGTCTTCAGACATCCGGCTTGACTTTTGGACGGTCTTAAGCGCCCATCCCTCAACTGCTTCTTGGCAATCCAAAACGCCTTCATTACCAGCCTGCATTGGTGGAAAAGTGCGCTGTTTCTGTAAGCTTACGTTTGATAAGATGCTGGCCCACTTTTTCTTGATGACATCGTACGCAGTGTCTTGCTCCTCCACGAAGAGATGGCGTTCCGCATCTAAATGATACTGAAGTTCTTTGTAGGTAGAAAACATCTTAACACATCCTTCTTCCTCACAAGAGAACAGGCCGGGCGAAATGGAGGAATGTCCAGCCACTGAAGCCCCAGAGCAATTAGATGGTGACAAAAACGGATTAAGAAGTTTTATTGCTGTAGCTCCTTGAGCATTGGTTGTAAGGGAAGAATACGGATAAAAATGACCTTCCCCAATCTGATATGCTCTCCATGCCCGAATACCATCATCAAAGAACATAAAATTGTTCAGGTAACTAATACCTGGGATCTTTTTCACCTGTGAATTTTGGGTCGATTTATCAATTACAACGACTGCAAAACGACATCCCCTAACGCCTTCATGAGATTCAAGGGCAATTTTCATTTCTTCCGCAGTAGTGATGTCATGGCCCTCATTTACCCACCGTCGCATGTGGGTTTTCATCGAGGCAATTCTACGGTCGCAAACGTCTTTGCCCGATTGCGGATCAGAGAAATCCTAGCGCTTAAACTCCACTCCATGCCTTTCCCTCATGGCTTTGAGACTCAAGAGAAGCTCAGTGTTGTGATAACAACCGGAGTTATCAGAACGTAGGAAAAATTTGGTGATGGATGGGTCTTCCATCTTAATTACGCTAAGAACGTGTTCGACTATTGACGCAACGCTGAACCAATCCTGGGTACAGGAGTCAAAGATGTGAACAAATGTGTCCACCTCAACTCTGTCCTCATCTTCGCTAGCTCTCTTAATCGAACAGGTCACATGCCAGCTTCTCCCACGCTTACCATAGAAGTCGTCCATCCTTTCGCGGAACTTCATTGGCAGAAATTTCATTGCCCAGTCCTTGATCAAAAGGGTGCTTTCTTTATTAAGGTTAGTTAGGACGTCTTGCTTAGCCTTTTCCTGGACTACTGTGCGAAGCAAATGCGCCTTCCATAAGAGGATGGAATTTGTGGCCTGTTTATGGTCATACTGAGATCTAGCCCTTTGTTCTCCTGTCAAGGAAACGTTCTTGTCATTTAACTTCTCATCGATTTTTTCAACTAAACAAGTAAGCCGTGCACATTCATGACAGGATAGTTCATGCTCATGGTTGCATGAACTAGAGTAGTCACTATTATTCGGATCACTGAGCGAAAACGTGGTACAGTGATCTTTACATCTCTCTTTGCTGCCCGTGTGAGTTTTGTAATCCGTCTTGAGGTATCTCTTACCAGCCTTTAGATTTTGTTTGATAGAATTTGCCCAGGTGACATCGACCCCGTTATCTTGCAGCACGTTTACAATGGATTTCAACTGATCGAAAGCCTCCGCACCTTCTGTGGCGATGTAATCAAGTCCTTGTAACGAGACCTGCTTTGAAGCAGAGCATGCCTCCAATATCCGGAAGAGTGTACGTTCACTGTATGGGTCAAAAGCTACGCTGTCGCAGTAGCTTTGGTATTGCTTGATGATTCGGGATGGAATCAAATTTCATATTGCCGCTGGTATAAGAAGTTTCTCTCCGCTATCCAACTTCAACGACTTTGTACCATATGATACATCTTGCAAAAGGGAAGATGAAGAAATAAAATCTAGAAAGTGATCAGTTTTCGTTGCATCAAGGCGCACTCTAATAATTTCTGGAGCATTGCTTGGTTTTCCTGGTCCTCTCAAGTCGGCGTGTCTGCGGGCATCATCGATTTGTCGTTTAGAAATACCTGGAATAATCTCCATTAGTTGGCTTTTGCTAAATGCATTTACAAACAATGATAGTATTTGCATTCGGGTGTGTCTGTTATCAGCTAACTTGCAAGCCTCCACTAGCCTTTCTGCGATGTCGTCAGGCTTTGATTGAGAAAACGGCATGGATTTCACTGTAGCAAACCACAAATCGGCTTCACTTCCAGTAGCGAGACAGTTGAAAGCTGTTTCAATAACCTCTCTAGCCTTACGCACGTGATAACCCTGTTGCCGCTCACCAAGTTCAGGCCATGGTAACCTCGATGTACTTTGAATTGGACTTACCCTACCTTCAGAAATTTGGACAATTGCATCACTTAGCAAGCATCGTTTTCTTTTCAATTCTTCTGCTTCGTCAATGTAAAGGCTACATTCAAAGCTTGTTTCCAAAGTTGAATCCAGAGAAAAATCTAAGAGTGACGAACAGTGGGTACCTGACATAAGTGATTTGTCTTGATCAACGTATTTCAGTACTACTTCCACCTCCTGATCCTCTCCTCCACTACACAAACCTTGTCTGCCCTGAAAATAAAATATTGATTGTAAAGGTGAGAGCTGATGAGAGAGGATAAAAACGTTACAATGTTCGATTTGGAATTTTAATTCTAGGACCAAAAACAAAAGCACCTGGTTTTCTGTCAGTGGTTGTCTTTACACGAGGTTGTCATGTAAGACTTCGGAGATGTAGCCTGCATAGCATGAGCCGGCTTTTCTTTTCTGTTTTTTCTTGGACAGGCCGCGGGAACACGCGCGTCCACGAGATTTTCTTCCTTCGCTCTAAAATCACCGGCGCCTGCTACGCAGTCTATCTTAAGAGCTGCTAAGTTTTATTTAACCCAAAATGCGTGTGTGAAAGCCTAAGTAAAATCTCAAGTAATTTTACTTTGCATCCTATTAAGGACGGAAAGTTGAAACGATTCAACAAAAGTCTCAAGGGACTTGAGAGCTTTGAGAAAGGCAAAGCATGTCAATCAATCTTAATTACGTTGCGTGAGAAAATAACCTTAAGTTAACCTGAGGTAAAAAAGAATCGGTTGTGTGTCAAGCTTTATTTTACTTGAAGTATTTAAAATTCACTTGTCTCGAAAAATATTTCTAAGCTTACTTCGGCTTTACTGTGAAGACTACTAATGCCAGCAAATAGTCACGCAATAGCAATTGTTGACATTGGGTCATGAGTTGTATTGCGCTTCACACCCCTTTCATCGCTGGAATATTTTATTTGAGTAAAGAAAAGTCTCGGTTAATTTGACTCATCTGTATTTGAGGTTAAGGACAACAGCGCTGAGGATATTTTCACCCTGAAAGACAACTGCAGTATGTTTGAGATTGAACACGTGCGATTACAATATTTACATTACCTCTAGATCTTTGGAAGTTACACTTTCGGGTGTTAAATGAAGTTCTGGAATCTTTTCGTCAAAGCAGGTCTTGCAAATGGCTTTGGAAAGAAAAGAAAAACGAGCACTGTATCAGATTTTAGATTTATTCCATGGTCCATGGTATTTGAATTCTTGAACAAAGAATATGACTTTGTTCATTACAAGGCTATCCCAAAATAACTCACGACAAACAAGAAATGTTCAGCATTACTTACGGGCAGCGATTGGTATCACGATCCTCGTTTGTTGGTATATTCTCTCTGAAATGTCTGCTGTCACCTTCTTGGGTTTTTTCAATTTGGAAATTTCACCTTTATGAAGAGGGTGTTGACATTGTCCAGTTAGTTCTCGTAAACGTGTGAATTTACGGCGGTGACGCGGACAAATCGTCATCTTCTTGATTTCCGCATTCACGACACCACACCTTCCAGCTTGATTCAGTATTAGTTTGTACTCAGGAAAATGTTGAAGTCTGTGCGAGGCTGAAGTTTTGGTGCCTCCAGCACCAACTTTAATCAAAAGGTGAGTTACATCGCGGTCTAGAGATGCTAAAGTCAGACTGACGGCTGGCTCACACAACTTTGAATTATCGCGAGCACCACAGAGGTCATCATTACTCCAGAAAGAACATCGAATTGATGACATTGTTTTTACTACCTCAGTAGTACAATTTTATACTTTTCCAAGGGCTGCCAAGAGATACTGATCATGAGAATTCATCATTAACGCAATTAAATAAGATTTTAAATTTAATTATGAGCAGCAAGTTCACGTACAGTTTCCCAGAATTTAATTTTCCCAACTTGCCACTTCTTGTAAAAGGGATTGAAGTGAAAAACTGCAGCGTAAAGTACGCTGTATCTCTTGAGATCATCGCTCTAAGCAAATTTGGGTGTATCGCGCAGTGACGTTTTGTTCTCACAAACAAGACTGCAGCAAAACCAAAACTAACGAGCAGCCGTGTAAAGCTCACCCTCCCCCGCCCCCCGCGCCCATCCTCTGTTTGTGCCTACTTATTCTCGAAGTTACAAAGAGACCTAGAGCTGAAGGCAAGTGAAACTATTTAATTTATGGACATTTTCTAGCTTTCGCGGAACCTAGATGGAAATATACGATAAAAAAACAAACAAACAAACAAACAAACAAAAACAAATGCTATATCGCTCTCAGATCACGACCTTGGGCTGCCTGTGCCCAAAGCGGGTGAGATGAGCAACAAGTCATGTAATCAGGTGTGAGTCATGGGGAATATTGGCTCAATGGAAACAAAAACAAATGTCAAACTCTGTGAAATACAGACGTAAGTCATCGCTAGAGGCAAGGACAGTTTGTGTTGCGCGCGGAACGATGTGGTAGTGAAGTGGTTGGGGAGAGAGTTAACATGAAATGAATGTAAAGGCCCAGGTTTAATTATGGGTTTTGGGTTTCTTTCTTTTTACTACAAACACTTTTTACTCAATAACAGTTTAAAATGGCGTCACTCTTTCACCAAAGGGAAATATTTGCCTAGCATATATTCGCCAGTATAGATGTTTTAAAAAACATCCTCATAATATATTTTGTCAACAAACTGGGATTCAACATGCGATCGAGTTTTGATTGCTGTCGCTTCAAAAAAAATTGTTGTTTTCCTCAATAGACTATGAAAAATTGGAAAACATATAGGCATAAAGATACATAGACAGCTTTCTGAGATTTCATTGTGAACATAAAAATACCACTTTTAATGAAAATCCTCCAATGTGGACTGTTGGACCGGAAGTGACTTTCTCCTGAAGTAGATTTTCATATCTTGCCAATTTTAACGTTCAGGTGGAATTAGAAAGTAAAAGTGCTACATATAGTATTATTTAGGTAGGTTATTGGAAAGGTTTTGGCTAACATGCTCTAGATAAGCCTTATTATAAGGGGGGAAATGATTAGACCGGAAGTGGCTGTATCAGCATCTTCAAAGCGAGGCCGCACAGTGAAAAAGCCGTAACCTTAGTATTTTCTCCTTGTTTTTTACATACCTAGGGCTAAACTTTCTGCTCATGTCGGAATTGTGTTATTTCAAAAGTGGGCACTCAAGTAAATCCGACTTAAATTTGGGTTATTTTTAGTTTCACTAAAAATCTCTTTAAGAGCATTAACTTAACAATTATTTCACAAACAACAGAAATATTTCTTTGATCCATATGTTTTGCTATAAGACCCTTAGGGATAGAGATAATAAAAAGTGAGTTTATATTTGGCTTAAAATATCCCTGACATTGTAATCAAAGTATTGAAAAGTGCCCAAAATGGGCTATAAAAAAAGCCTTCGGGGACCCCAAAAAGGGCAACATCTAGAACTCAGCCCAAATAAGAGCAATGGAGCTGAAACTTTGGCATATTGCATAAGTCTCCATAGTAGCTAAGTGTACCAAATTTGAGCCAAATCGGCCGACCTCTATTTCCAAGCCTGCCCCGGTCTCTCAGGCAGAAGCTCTTAAGTTGATGCATGATTTCAGTGATTTCAAGATAGTCATCAGATTTAGATAAAATTTCAAAGAGCTTATTCCTTATCTTTTTCCGAAAGGTAGATTTTGGTAAGTTTCTCATATGTGAGGGTAAAGAATTCCAAATTTTTGGTCCACCTCTTAGAAAAGAACTACGCATTTTTTCAAGCCTTGAGTGTTCGGTATAGAAATCATCATTGATAGAGGATCGGGTAGGATATGAGTGCACCTCAGAAATCCTAGTAAAGGCTCTCTTGATATTTTCAGGTGCAGAATTGTTAGCAACGTCCCACATGATACTACAAAGACAATCAAAGTAAATAAAGGATAGGGGAAAGACTTTTGATTTAAAGAAAAATGGTACAGCATGTTGCTTATAATCCGTAAAGTAAATCAGGGGTAGGGCTCGTTTTTGAATTAAGAGTATATTATTTAAATAAGTTTTAGGTGCAGAGCCCCAAGCACAGATGCCATAATAAAGATAGGGGTTGATAAGGGCTTGAAAGAAATTTAAGAGGGGACGTAATGGAATACTATGTCTAAGCTTTGCTATAGAATTCCCACGGTTCTACTTATCTTTAAACAGATTAGATTAATATGGTTTTTCCAGGAAAGTTCATAATCAATCAGAACACCAAGGTATTTGACAAAATCTTTCTTTTCTAAGGTACTCAATGCATTTATAGCTGGATCATAAGCTTTGATGGAGGGATTATATGTTAGACATTTCTGCCGAGTACGGAAAAGCACGAAATTAGATTTTTTGAAATTAAGGGTTAGCTTATTGGCTAAAAGCCAGTCACTGACATTACTTAGTTCAGAATTAACTATCTGTTCAAGATTATGGAGGTTCTTGTTTGCATAAATAATACTTGTATCATCAGCAAATAAATAAAACGAAAGATGCTTTGAAGAATTTGCGATGTCATTCACATACAATAAGAATAAAAGTGGGCCCAGCACAGAGCCCTGTGGAACACCATACAAAGTTGTTTCACTGTTGCAAATATAAGAGCCATTTGAAGTGGTTTGTTTCCTATAGGTTAGGTAAGATCGGAACCAATCATTAACAATACCTCTGATGCCACAAAAATCAAGTTTTTGAAGAAGAATATAGTGATCAACAGTATCAAAGGCTTTTTTCATATCTATAAAGAGTCCACAGGTGAATTTACCACTATTCATATTACTCTGAATTGTATTAACAATATCCAGAATTGCATGTTGAGTATTATGACCACTCCTAAAGCCATATTGGGAGTTAATCAATATATTGTGCTTAATGATAAATTTACTGAGTCTTTGATACATTAGTTTTTCAAATATCTATTGAATATAGACAAAAGAGAAATAGGCCTGTAATTGCTTGCGCAGGACTCATCATCACCTTTATAAACTGGCACAATCTTGGCAAGTTTTAGTTTGCTGGGATGTTTACCTTGGATGACAGATAAAATGTAAATGTTAGCAAGTGGCTGGCTAATAATGTGTTTGCAGCCTTTTAGGATTTTAACAGGACAAGAGAACATGCCATAAGACTTGTAGAGGGGCAAGGCCTGAATTTGGGCACTGACATCATTGGGAATAATGGGTTCAAAGTTAAAAGAGTTTGGCAAACGGTTGTTAGTGAGATATTCATCAATCGATCGATCGATTGACCTGAAGTCGTCTTTGTAGAAAACCCTGTTCGTGTGATTTCTGTGGCTGTTAATGTGGCTGTTGTTTAACGATGCATATTTGTTTTAGTCCCCTCATTTTTGTTGTTTAAATAAGAGGACTATATTTTAATTTCAGTAAACTGTGATAAAGAGTTTTGGAGTGTGTCTTCAAATTCAGTAACTGCCTGGTTAGACCAGACCAAACATTTTCAATTTAGAACTCGTTGTTTTTTGAGCTGGGACTCATTATGGGTAGGTTATTTGATTATTACTTGAACATACCACAAAATCAAGGGCAAATCGCTCTGATTTTTACATCAAATAGACGTTTTACACGATACACGCCATCCTTCTACGCGCTAACAGACTGACTTTGGGATGAAAACCATAGTATTGATTTTCAAAGCACAGTTTTTGGAAACCAATTATGTGACCACCTGTAAGTTCCATCCCTTCGGAGAAAGCTACTCGCCATTTTAAGCGAACACTGCACGAGGATATCTTTTATTATTGCATTGTTTTTTGACGTTGTTGTTGTCGTCGTCGTAGTAGTTGCTTAAGGTCCCTAATTTTCATTCAAAAGTTGGATAGCGCTATCCACCGGAAAAATCGCTATCCAGTGGATAAGTATTACAAAAACTAATTGCGTTATTCACTGGATAGAGATTTATCCAGTGGATAGCGCTACCTATCTATTTTAAGCGAACACTGCATGAAGATTTTTTTTATTAGTGCATGTTTTAAGTACTCAAGACGCCTGAATTCCAACAATTCTTGCTTTAAAAACAATACCAGTGTCAACGATATTCTTATGTTAAAAGTGAGAGCTGCAGATCGATGCAAACCATTCGATGTCGTCGTAATGACAATTTTCATTGAAAGCAATTGTCATTCAAGAAGGAGATTTTAATAGACCTTGTCACGGTTTTCGACGCCATCTTGACGAGTAGGCAAACGCGTGAGAAATTACAGTGTTTGTATGAGAATCTAATGTCGAATAATTTCCGTAAAACGGCTGTTCTGAAAAAAATATCAATTTGTAAACTAAAGCTACAAAGCAAAGGATTGTCCTAAAACATTTTGGGGGCGTACCTGTGCTTAAATTTCTCCAGAGGCTTGCTTTAGATTTTCCATATATTTCTCTGTAATTTTCCCGGGACTTTCTTACAGACAAATGTATAGAAAATTTTAAAAAGTAGCTGTAAGTCTTCTAATGTATGTAACGCCCTCAAATTTTTTCAGGAGAATCCTTCGGAGTGAAGCTTTAGTTTACAAATCATATTTTTTTCAGAACAGCCGTTCTACGGAAATTATTCGACATTGGATTCTCATACAAACACTGTTATTTCTCACGCGTTTGCCTACTCGTCGAGATGGCGTCGAAAACCCTGACAAGGTCTATTCCAGTTGAACCTATAATTAAAGTAACGGCGTACAGTGTGAACACAAAGGAAGCAGAAAGCCATTCGTAAAATGCTCCCGATGATAAGAGATTAAAAAAACTAACATTTTTCAAATGAAGAATAACTTGCAAAGCAAACAATTTCTAAATAAGTATACGAAGTTTAAATAAATAAGTCAGGGCTTGTGTAAAAGCTTGGTTATGCATGCTGTACCGATGAGCTGATATTTACACGTGACACTTAGCGAAAAAGCTTTTTACGCAGCTAACACTGCTTTGCAGGCACAAAGAAACAAAAACATTAAAGAAAAATAAAGGCGGTCGATAAAGCCCACCATAGCTATCACTGCCAGATACTGATGTAGATCTTAAGTGTATAAAATTACTAGCTTTATTTTTACGTGCGCAGTCCTTTTTTTAATGTCTGTGTTGTGGTTCAATTTTATCCATGGTTTAAATTTTACTTTCCTTTGTTTTTGGGCATGGTTATGTATGATAATGAGTTTGAAACAAAAGAAAATAACATTAGAATCAACGAAAATATTGAATATACACACACATTAAACGCACACTTTAGTCTTACTATTTATTGCTTTTCTGAAAAATATTTCGCCGGAATAGTTACATGAAGTCTTAACAGTGTCTCCTATGATGAAAGACTGATAAATAGGACTTTTAAAAACAAGAGAAACAGGGTACGAAATTTGAGAAAGTTGCGGATTCTACGCAAACGTACGCTCTTTCACTCCAAATGAAAGACCGTACGCTAATAATTTCTTTATAACTGATACAGAATTCCTCAGGAAATTGTTATTCAGTTTGTTTTTCTTTTAAATTTCTTCATTCTTTTTTTGGTTCAATTTTATCCCTGGATTCAATTTTATTTTCCTTTGCTGGAAATCATTACCATACGTTACCATTCCTTAAAGAGAAAAAATAACCTTCAACCAAGAATTGAAAATTGTATTTATGGCAGCATTATTAGAATTTAGCTTCTTTGTGGTTGTACATTTTTTCCAAGTTTCTTGAGGCCTAGATTAGTAATTTTTGTAAACTATATAGTACATTTTTGTACCTGGAGCAAGGAATTGTTTCTGAGCTTTCTGGTATAAGAACTCTCCTTCATCAAAAATATATTATATATTTTATATACTGGGAGAATCTGGATTCAGGAATCTGGAAAAGTTTTGTATATGAAAACCGGAATCCTGGGCTTTGGAATCCAGAATACGGTTCATGGAATCCGGAATCCCACTAACGATTAGAATCCGGAATCCAACAAAAGATTAGAATCCGGAATCTAATTTCAACTGACAAAGGCTGAAACACAGTTCCTGGAATCCGGAATTCGTGACGTGGAATCCCGAATCCAAGACTTTCATGGATTGCCTTACATGGGGCGAACTATTAAAGCGCGCTCTAGCCTGAATTGTACCAGGTGATAAATTATCGGTTTGTGAAACTCAATGTTGTTATGCACGGGTAACATTACCAACCGAATAGATTTTGAGCACAGATAGCATTAATGTTGCATTGAGTAACAACAGGTTTTCATGACATCTCTGTTAGACAACTAACCGGACTTATCAGCTTTAAAGATAAAACACACACAAAAAAAATCGCCAGGATAAGACCATTTTGTTCTTAAGCCCAGTCACAACTGAACACGACTCTGTTTTCATTACCATGTGATCAACCCAATTTGCACTCACAGCAAAGCCCAAAAAATCCCCAATCCAAATGAAGAATATATCAGGTTCCACAGTCCTACAGAATGAGCCAAGTTCAACTGCGGGGTAATTCCTTTCTAAAGCGCAAGTCATTGCTTGGTGTTTTGCTTTCTCTTCAGAAACCGTTTTAGCTGTCGCGGATAACCTACTCACAATTGCTATCTTCGCATTTAACAAGAAGCTTCGAACTAAGAAAAGTTTATATCTTGTTATGAATATGGCGTTTGCTGATTTATTATTTGCTGGCGTGTGCTTTCCTGTACGTACTTACTCCCTGGCGGCTCATAAACATTTTCAATTTTGAAGATCTTCTACGATTTTTCGAGTTATTTAATGTACTGCGTCTCCGCAGGCTTCATTTATTACTGCTGTCCTATTAGCCGCTGAGAGATTCTATGCCATCTATTGGCCTCTGAAACATCGTACAATTTTAATGCGAGCATGGCTTGTTACTTGAAGGGCGTGGACGTTACCTTTTCTTCTCACGCTTTTTCTGCTACACCTCACCAACAGCCGGACACTGGCTCAGAATGTTTTCATTTGTTTATACGGTTTGTTTCTAGTTGAGAATATCTGCTGCCTCAACATCAGTATCTGGAGAAAGTTTCAGCAAAAAACTGTTCCTTACTATCACCAAAACAGAGCATTGCAAAACCAGCGTTTAACGAAAGCCTTGTTTCTAGTGTCTGTTTTTACTTTGAGCTCTTGGATCCCCGTAGTGGTTACCAATTTCATAAGCATTTTTGGATCCTACATGTCTACTAACATTACGCTCCTCAATTCGTTTATCTATCTTTCCAATTCGTTTATCAACCCAATAGTTTACGCATTACGAATTCCTGAGTTTAAGGAAGCTTTGAGATTGTGCTGTGCTGTAAGGCAGAAAATAAAGGACAGCGAAGGAAATACATGAAGAGTAAATATGGCAGCCGATCACAATCATGTACAGCTCAGTTTCGAACTGGAAATTGCGGAGGATACAAAATTGTTGTCCTAATCTGCGGCACTGTGTTAATAACGACCTTACGATCCGAGAACGGCGACGTCCATGAAAACGTCGCTGAAAAACAGACTTCGCATCATTTTAACTGTTTCACGATTATTCCAATTCGCCCTGTTACTTCAAAGAAGAGGAGTTTGGCTGGAGCTGGAGAGAGGGGAACGCGCTCAAGTTCAGACAGAGATGGTAGAACTTATCGCCTTGCTGTTCCCGTTCGCAAGTAAACTTAAAATTTGGTCATTTCACGTCGTAGATGTGCAGTCAAGGCAAAGAAATGTACAAAAAAGTGCGATGCACGTACAGGGTTGTTGTTTTGCTCATTAAACCTATTATTTTTTTTACGTTCCCCTTGCCGTCGTCGTCATGGGTTCGTAAGGTCCCTAGTCTTATGTACGCAACCCTCAAAAAATTAAAGTATGCCTTTTTTAAATTTCTATTCTTTATACTTTGCAAAGCTTTCTACAAGGATAAGACAAAAAGAAAAGGAGGGAAAGTTTTAAAACGTCTTTTAAGATAACGTAAAAAAGAAAAGAATTGCAAACGCACAGCGCAGATGTAGATGACAACACCCCCCCCCCCCCCCCCCCCGGCAGGTTAGTCTCTTACTACACCTTCACTTTTCGTAAGAAGTCGCACGCGAGCGGCACGCGAGAGGGGCGCTATCGATATGCGAAAGGAGCCGCGAGAACAAGGTTTGGAGAAGGTTTTCTGCAGGGTGGATGTGGTTTTCTCCTTTCCTCAGTTCCTCGCTGCTCTACCACTCACTCGCTCGCTCGTTCTCTTGCAGTTTGCTATCTCTCTCGTTGGAAACTGTAAATGAATTGCTAACATGTAGGTGTTGTCAATCCCTTATCCTGCTAAACTGGACGAAATCCCGCTTAAAAAGTTTACTTACGCAAAATATCTTAAATCTCAAATTGCCCTTGCCAACAAGCAAACCGGCTATGCCGCCTTAGAATAGAATAGGACATACCAAAGTAAGAACGATTCAGTGGCAAAATGGATGGAAATCAGGCGCGGATCAAGAATTAATACTGACCGATTTCCTACTTCTAGGAAGGTCTGGGGGCATGGTTCCTCGGGAATTTTCTTCATTTCAACTCCCCAAAGTCCCCTTCCCTGGGTTTCTGAGTCATTCAGAGAGATTATTTAGTCACTGTCTAAACCATTTTCCAGATTTTAACGTGAAAAGTTTAAACTTGTTTACTGAAAATATATTTATTATGAAAAATCAGACCGATTTCTGTAAAACGGTAAAACGGTAAAACGGTAAACCGGTGTGGATCCGCGCCTGGAAATTAACAGAGTAGTCAAGAAGCAGCCATGGACAGCTGCTTTGCATTTATTAAAATTCATCAGCACAACCTAGCTGGAAGCTTTTACAAAATAGATCTAATCAGCCACATATATGTACTAATGACAAGCAATGAAACAAGGCTAATTATGCTACCAATTTTCATTCTCCTTTTATTTCAAGCACTATCATATCATATCACTTTTCACTATTTCAGAGTTGTATACAAGTTACCTTCAAATTTTCACAAATTTTGAATAATTTTTTTGGTAAGCGCTCCATAGAGAAAACAGGTGATCTATCAATTTTTTGCCGAAAATTCAAAACTTTGTAGACCTCTATGATTGTCAGCCTTTGTTGTTCTATCAGCTGGCCAGTTATGCAAAATTAATTACATCCACTTTGCCTTCTTTTACATTTATTAAAAGTCATTTGTAGCAAAATAACCATTATCAACGAACCTTGTAGGTCGCTACAAGTCTGTTTCTCATGCAACACTAAATCAAGAGTTTGCATTGACCAAGAGATGACAAATCAGACAAATAAATCAACCATCAATCACCTGGACGATATGTCCTTTACTTCGGTACAAGTCATCGCTTGGAGTTGTGCTCTTTCGACGGAAGCTGTTGTTATTGTCGTGGGAAACTTGCTCACAATTGTACTTTTTGCACTTAACAAGAAACTACGATCTAAGAAAAGTTTATATCTTGTTTTGAATATGGCATTTGTTGATCTGTTTCTGGGAGGTATATCTCTCCCTACATATGTTTACTCCCTGGCTCTTCGTCAGGTTAAATTTGATGAACAAACTCCAACGCTTTTTACAATTATTTTCCTCGTTTTCGCTCAGGCATCATTCATTACCGCTGCTTTGATATCTTGTAAGAGATTTTACGCCATCTATTGGCCGCTGAAGCACCGTCAGACACTTTCTACGCGAGCATACAGGCTCGTTATTTTGACGGTCTGGATATTAAGTATCCTTGGTTCTCTTTTCACAGTTTTTCTCTTGCAATTCTCAAGCCTGGTGGCTCTGAATTGTTTCCTGTCTTTAATCTTCTTGTCTGTACTTCTAATCATCAGTGGCCTCAATTTTGGTGTTTGGAGAAAGATTCAGCAACAAACTGTTCCTCATCACCAAAACAGAGTCTTACAAAGATGGCGCTAAACAAAGACTTTGTTATTAGTATCTCTCATCGCCATGGGTTCTTGGCTTCCACCTTTGGTTTATAACTTGATAGCCTTTCTTGGATATAGGATGTCTAACAACATTTCCCTCATAACGTACTTTACCTATTTCTCCAACTCCTTTATCAATCCAATAGTGTACGCACTAAGAATTCCTGATTTCAAAGAGGCTATCAGTTTATGCTGTTTTACAAGACACGAAGTGATGAACAGCCGAGAAAATGCAGGAAGGGTTGAGATGGCTGCACATTTGGCGCCAGTGATACAGAGACGAACATTGACAATGGATCACAACAATTTAAAGCTCACTTTTGAACAGGAAAATGTAGGAGGTACAAAATTGTGATATACAACGGAAGAGCAACAATAAATTGTAAAAGAAGGATCATGGATAGTCAGGGCGTGGCCCGCAGAAAACAACATGGTGCCGAATTCATTGTATAACTGAATACTGCCTAAATGCAACTTCAGCTTTGCGATCCATTTTACCTTGAAGAATTTAATCAATTTTTTTGGCTCCTTCCTTTTTCCCGTCTGTTAACTAGGCGACATATTAAATCGATGTACATGTATAAACATGGTTTTAGCACTTACAAACATACCAAAGAGCCTATTTTATTCGTTAGAGACAAATGAAAGACTATTTCTGGTTGTGCAGACAAAGTCAAAAGCTGAACTAGAAGTTTCAGAGTGACAGGATAGACGAATCAAAACCTATATACCCTCCAGTGATTTTGCTACCTCTTTACAAGTCCTGCGTCCCTCAGCATAACACCCCCTCCCACCGCAAAAAAAAATATTAATAATTATAATTGGATGCTTCCCGTAGGACGGAAAGATCGATCCATCGATTTTAAGATGTCTTTGTAAAAAAACCAGTTGGTGTGATTTCTGTGGCTGTTAATGTGGCTGTTGTTTAACGACTATAGTTTAATTTCAGTAAACTGAAATAAAGAGTTTTGAAGTCTGTCTTCAAGTTCAGTAACTGCCTTGTTACATAAGACCAAAGCATTTACAATTTAGAACTCGTTGTTTTTTCACCTGGGACTTATCGGGCAGGTTATTTAAACGGGGTTTAACCATGCAGTGTTTAACAAAACCGCGTTCAGTTTACCCAACGCTTTTATCTAAACACCATTTGTAGTGAGCAGTTTTATTAAAGCATATAGTGTATGCTAGAAAGCATTTATCTTCTTAAAATAACCCACAAAGGAAGAGAGATGGTTGCCCAAAGATTTCTTACACCGCAGTCTAAGTTAGACTGCCTTTAAATATCCGACCCACTGGTTCTACACTGGGACTCAAGATTATTCACAAGATGAGTCCTAGGATTCATCACTACTTTTTCTAACAAAATCACTGTGCATCATCGTTTTATTCATATACTTCAACATACAACAAAATCAAGAGCAAATCGCTCTGATCTTTACATCAAATAGACGTTAATAAACGATACACGCTATCTTTTTACGCGCCTACAGACTGACTTTGTGATGAAAACTTAGTATGGACTTTCGAAGCACAGTTATTGGAAACCAATTATGTGACCACCTGTTCCATCCCTTCGGAAAAAGTTACCCGCAATTTTAAGCGAACACTGCGTGAGAATCATCATCATGATCTTTTATTAGTGTATGTATAAAGTGCTTTTAAAGACGCCTGAATTCTAACAATTCTTGCTTTAAAAACAATACCAATGTCTACAATATTCATAAAAGCCGCGTTAAACGTGAAAGCTGCAGACTATTAGACGTCGTCTTGATAACAATTTTCTTTCAAAGCAATTGTCATTCAAGAAGAGGATTTTAATTCCAGCTGAACCTTTAATTAACGTGACGGCGTACAGTTTGAACACAAAAGAAGGGGAGGGCCATTCGTAACATGAATGCTCCCTATGATAACAGATTTAAAAAAAACTAACATTTTTAAAATGAAGAATAACTTGCAAAGCAAACACTCTCTAGAAAAATACAAAGATTATTTGCCTAGTTTCTGTTATAAATAAATAAGTGATCTTGTGTTAAAGATTGGCTATGCATGCTGTACCGACGGGTTGTTATTTATACAAAAAATAGCGAAACAGCTGTTTACGCTACCAACACTGCTTTATGGGAAAGCCAAAGACACTAAAAGTCACAGGCACAAATAAACCGACACATTATAGAAGAATAAAGGCGGTCGATAAAGCCCACAATTAGCTACTACTGCCAGATACTGATAATAAATCTTACGTATAATATATACCATGCTAGGTGTTGTCAATCCCTTATCCTATTAAAGTGGACGATATACCCCTTAAAACGTCTTCTTACGCAAAATATGTTATATCTCAAATTGTCCTTGCCAACAAGCAAACCGACTGTGCCGGCTTAGAATAGAATAGGGCATACCAAAGTAAGAACGATTCAGTGGCAAAATGGCTAGAAATCAGGCGCGGATCAAGAATTAATACTGACCGATTTCCTACTTATAGGGAGGTCTGTGGACATGGATTCCTCTAGAAATTTTTAGATTTCAACTCTCCAAAGTCCCCTTCAATGGGTTTCTGAGTCATTCAGACAGATTATTTAGTCACTGTCCAAACCATTTTCCAGATTTTAACTTGGAAAGTTTAAAGTTGTTTACTGAAAATATATTTATTATGAAAAATCTGACTGATTTCTGTAAAACGGTGAAACCGATATGGGATCCAGGCCTGGAAATCAACAGAGTAGTCAAGCAACAGCCGTGGACAGCTGCTTTGCACTTATTAAAATTCATCAGCACAACCTAGCTGGAAGCTTTTACAAAACAGATCTAATCAGCCACATATATGTACTAATGACAAGCAATGAAACAAGGCTAATTATGCAAACAATTTTCATTCTCCTCTCTGACCGATTTCTGGAAAACGGTAAACAGGTATGGATCCAGGCCTGGAAATTAACAGAGTAGTCAAGCAACAGCCGTGGACAGCTGCTTTGCACTTACTAAAACTCATCAGTACAACCTAGCTGGAAGCTGTTAGAAAACGGATCTAATCAGCCACAATATGTACAAATGACAAGCAATGAAACAAGGCTAATTATGCTACCAATTTTCATTCTACTTTTATTTCAAGGACCGTAATATTTTTGGAATTGAATCGTTTTTACAATTTTCAAGTTTTATATGTTAAGTTACCTTCAAATTTTCACAAATTTTGAATAACTTTTTGGTGAGCGCTCTATAGAGAACACAGGTGATTTATCACTAATTTTGCCAAAAATTGAAAATTTAGTAGACCTCTATGATTGTCAAACCGTCGCCTTTGTTGTTCTGTCAGTTGGCCACTTATGTAAATTATCCATTTTGTCTTTTTTTTACATTTACTCAAAGTCATCTGCAGTAAAATAACCATCATCACTGAACCTCGTAGGTCGATACAAGTCTGTTTCTCATGCAACACTAAATAAAGAGTTTGAATTGACCAAGAGATGACAAATCAGACGTCAAATAAATCAACCATCACCCACGCGGACGATATATCCTTTACTTCGGTACAAGTCATCGCTTGGAGTTGTGCTCTTGCGATGGAAGCTGTTGCTATTGTCGTGGGAAACTTGCTCACAATTATACTTTTTGCACTTAACAAGAAACTGCGATCTAAGAAAAGTTTATATCTTGTTTTTAATATGGCATTTGCTGATCTGTTTCTGGGAGGTGTATGTCTCCCTATGTATGTTTATTTCCTGGCTCATGGTCAAGTTAAATTTGACGAAAAAATTCCAACGTTTTTTACAATTGTTTTCTACGTTTTCGCACAAGCATCATTCATTACCGCTGCTTTGATATCTTGTGAGAGATTTTACGCTATCTATTGGCCGCTGAAGCACCGGCAGACACTTTCTACGCGAACATACGGGCTCGTTATTTTGACAGTGTGGACATTAAGTGTCTTGGCTTCTCTTTTTACAGATTTTCTCGTGCAATTCTTAAGCCTGGTGGCTCTGAATTCTTTACTGTGTTTAACCTTCGTGTCTGTACTCGTAATCATCAGCGGCCTGAATTTTGGTGTTTGGAGAAAGTTTCAGCAACAACCTGTTCCTCATCATCACCAAAACAGAGCCTTGCAAAGACGACGGTTAACGAAGACTTTGTTATTAGTATCTCTCATCGCTTTGGGTTCTTGGCTACCAGTTTCTCTTTATAACTTGATAGCCTTTCTTGGATATAGAATATGTAACAACATTTCCGTCATAACGTACTTTACCTATTTCTCCAACTCGTTTATCAATCCAATACTATACGCACTAAGAATTCCTAATTTCAAAGAGGCTCTCAGTTTAAGCTGTTTTACAAGACACGAAGTGATGAGCAGCCAAGAAAATGCAGGAAGGGTTGAGATGGCTGCACATTTGGCGCTAGTGATACAGAGACGAACATTGACAATGGATCACAACAATTTAAAGCTCACTTTTGAACAGGAAAATGTATAAGATACAAAATTGTGATTTTCAACGGAAGAGCAACAATAAATGGTACAAAAAGGATCATGGATAGTCAGGGCGTGGCCCCCAGAAAACACTGCGGTGCCGAATTCATTGTATAACTGAATACTGCCGAAATGCAACTTCAGTTTTGCGATCCATTTTACCTTGAAGAATTTAATCGATGTTTAGCTCCTTTCCTTTCCCCTTCTGTTGGGTAGGCGACAGATTAAGTCGATGTACATGTATAAACATGGCTTTACCGCTTACAAACATACCAAAAAGCGTGTTTTATTCGTTAATGACAAATGAAAGAATATTTTTGGTTGTACAGACAAAGTAAAAGGCTAAACTAGAAGTTTCAGAGGGGCGGGAGAGACAAATCGAACCAATATACTCTTTGTGGGGAGGGGGGAGGGTTATTTGCAGCATCATTTTCAGTTACATCCAGTGATTTTGCTACTTCTTCGTCCTGCGTCCCTGACGCATAACAATCTCTTAAAAAATAATTGGAAGCCTCTCGTAGGACACAAAGATCGATCGATCGATCTGAAGATGTCTTTGTAGAAAATGCAGTTTATGTGATTTCCGTGGCTTTTGTTTAACGATGCATATTTCTTTTAGTCCCCTCATTTTTGTTGTTTAAATAGAAGGACTATATTTTAATTTCAGTAAACTGTTATGAGGAGTTTTGGAGCAGGTCTGTCTTCAAATTCAGTAACTGCCTGGTTACATCAGACCAAAGCATTTTCACTTTAGAACTCGTTGGTTTTTGACCTGGGACTTATTGGGCTGGTTATTTAAACGTATAGTAGTTTAACCATGCGGTGTTTACTGAACAAAACCGCGTTCTAAGTCAATTTCAGTTCACCCAACGCTGTTATCTAAATACCAATTGTATAGTGACTAGTTTCATTAAAGCATATAGTGTATACTAGAAAGCATTTATCTTCTGAAAATAACCCACCAAAGAAGAGATCTGGTGGTGACTACGTTTAAATATCCGACCCACTGGTTCTACACTGGGACTTAAGATTATTCTCAAGATGAGTCCTAGGACTCATCACGACTTTTTCTAACAAAATCGCTGTGTATCATCGTTTGATTTTTACTTGAACATACAACAAAATCAAGAGCAAATCGCTCTGATTTTTACATCAAATAGACGTTTTACACGATACACGCTATCTCTCCACGCGCGTTCAGACTAATTGGATGAAAGCTTAGTATCGACTTTCAAAGCACAGTTTTTGGAAACCAATTATGTGACCACCTGTTCCATCCCATCGGAGAAAGTTACCAGCCATTTTATGCGAACACTGCATGAGCATATCTTTTATTAGTGCATGTATTAAGTGCTCAAGACGCCTGAATTCCAACAATTCTTGCTTTAAAAACAATACCAGTGCCAACAATATTCTTAAAAGCCGTGTGAAACGTGAAAGCGAAAGACCATTCGATATCATCATAACGTCAATTTTCATTCAAAAGTTGGATAACGCTATCCACGGGATAAATCGGTATCCAGTGGATAAGTATTACAAAAACTAATAGCGTTATTCACTGGATAGTGATTTATCCATTGGATAGCGCTATCCACCTTTTTAACAACTAAGGACTGGAAATCAACAGAATAGTCAAGCAACAGCCATGACAGCTGCTTTGCACTTATTAAAACTCATTTGTACAACCTGGCTGGAAGCTTTTACAAAACAGATCTAATCAGCCACAATATGTACAAATGACAAGCAATGAAACAAAGCCAATTATGCTACCAATTTTCATTCTATTTTTAATTCAAGTATAGTAATATTTTTGGAATTCATTCTTTTTTACTATTTCAAAGTTGTAAATAAGTTGCCTTCAAATTTTCAAACAATTTTGAATATTTTTTTGGCGAGCGCTCTATATAGAGAAAACAGGTCATTTATTAATTTTTTGCCGAAAATCGTGTTTCGCGGGCAACGAGCAAATCTATGGACTGTGTGTATTGACATTTAGAACGAATTCCATTTTGTCCGGAAAGCAAGTGTCATTGAAACTCTTAAAAAACGCGATGCATAATTACAGGGCTAGCCTGACACACTTTTGTTATAAGACTTTATAGACCGCTATGATTGTCAAACTGTCGCGTTTGTTGTTCTGTCAGCAGGCCATCATGTTTGTTATCCGTTTTAACCATTTTTACATTTACTCAAAGTCACTGGCAGAAAAATAACCATCATCACTGAACCTCGAAGGTCGCTACAAGTCCGCTTCTTATGCAACACTAAATAAAGAGTCTATATTGCCCAAGAGATGACAAATCAGACAAATAAATCAACCATCACTCACCCGGACGATATGTCCTTTACTTCGGTACAAGTCATCGCTTGGAGTCGTGCTCTTGCGACGGAAGCTGTTGTTATTGTCGTGGGAAACTTGCTAACAATTGTACTCTTTGCATTTAACAAGAAACTGCGATCTAAGAAAATTTTGTATCTTGTTTTGAATATGGCATTTGCTGATCTGTTTCTGGGAGGTGTATGTCTCCCTATGTATGTTCACTTCCTTGCTCGACTGCCGCTTCATGGACAGGTTAAACTTGATGAAAAAACTCCAACGATTTTCAGAAGTATTTTCTTCGTTTTCGCACAGGCATCATTCATTACCGCTGCTTTGATATCTTGTGAGAGATTTTACGCCGTCTATTGGCCACTGAAACACCGGCAGACACTTTCTACGCGAGCATACAGGCTCGTTATTTTGACGGTGTGGACATCAAGTATCCTTGGTTCTCTTTCTATAGTTTTTCTTCTGCAATTCTTAAGCCTGGGGGCTCTGAATTCTTTACGGTGTTTAATCTTCGTGTTTGCAATTCTAATCATCAGCGGCCTCAATTTTGGTGTTTGGAGAAAGATTCAGCAAAAACCTGTTCCTCATCACCAAAACAGAATCTTGCAAAGACGACGCTTAACGAAGACGTTGTTATTAGTATCTCTCATCGCCTTGGGTTCTTGGGTTCCAACTATTGTTTATCACTTGATAGCCTTTCTTGGATATAGAATATCGAACAACGTTTTCCTCATGACGTGCTTTGCCTTTTACTTTAACTCGTTTATCAATCCAATAGTGTACGCACTAAGAATTCCTGATTTTAAAGAGCCTCTGAGTTTATGCTGTTTTACAAGACACGAAGCGATGAGCAGCAACGAAAATTCAGGAAGGGATGACATGGCGGCAGATTTGACAGTGGATCACAATAATTTACAGCTCACTTTTGAACAGGAAATTGTAAAAGATACAAAATTGTGATATACAACGGAAGAGCAACAAATGGTAAAAATGGATCATGGATTGTCAGGGCGTGGCCCCCAAAAAACAATATGGTGCCGAATTCATTTGATAACTGAATAATGCTTGAAGCGAACTTCAGCTAACCTTTGTGATCCATTTTGCCTAGAACAATTTAATCATTTTTTGTCGCCTCCCCTTTTCCCGTCTGTTAACTAGGCGATAGATTGAATCGATGTACATGTATAAACATGGCTTAAACACTTACAGACATACCAAAAAGCTTATTCGTTGAGGATAAATGAAAGAATATTGCTGGTTGTGCAGACAACCAGTGATGATGACAATGATTGAAAAAATGTGGCAATGGATAAACCACCCAACGAGAGTCACTGCACATTCCGAATGGGAGTAGGATCTTAGAAGGCATATAAGTCTAAAGCTAAACTGAAGTTTCAGGGGGGTGGGAAAGAGGGATAGGGCCAATAAACCCTTTTCGGGGTCCTGCGTCCTGCGTCCTGCCCCGACGCATAATAATCCCCAAAGACGTCAAATAATTCAATGGATGCGTCCCGTAGGACGCAAAGATCGATCGATCGTTATGAAGATGTCTTAGTAGAAAATCCTGTTCGTGTGATTTCAGTGGCTATTAATGTGGCTGTTGTTTAACGATGCACATTTTAGTCCCCTCATTTTTGTTTTTTTTTTTCATTTTTGGTGAGATTTCGGAACTATTTGGTTTGTTCTTGTATTTTCCACCCCAAAAGTGGCGGCCCTGCCAGGACTTGTAGACTTGCTTGAAACTATCTTGCACTGAGGAACACTGACATTGACTGGGAGATAAAGATTATTAACGGCAAAGCATGTTGGATCTTGCGGAAGAAAATTACAAGAAGGCATTGAAATAGGCAACCTACTATAGTTAAAGAATTTGAGGAAAAACAACACTTTGTAGTGACAGAGGATTTACGTTTGGCTTACGAGAGAATATGTAACATGAACAAAGCACTCGAGGATTCCGCGAACGGTGTTAAAATACGCCATGTTGGATGCTGAGACTAGTTTTTGACGAGATAAGAAAGTGGTCAGACACCCATAAACAAGATTTCATTCCTGTACGAATCCTAAGAGAAATACAGAAGAAGGCGTTGAGCGATTGAGAGAAACAAGAATTACATAAGAAAGAAGAAGATTGGTTTAACAAAAAGTTTGAGCTAGAACTTGCCTTAGATGCAAAAAAGGCTGCACAGGAAATGAGTAAACGACAGGCAGTTAAATTACAGAAGTATTTAATTACATCATTTAATGGGGATTACAAAGATTAGCTCAGATTCTGGAATCAGTTCGTAGTAGAAGTTGATAACTCTAAAGTTTCTGAGATAAGCAAATTTGATTATTTGCTTGGGCTGGTAGAGGGGGAACCAAGGAGTCAGGTTCTTGGCTTACCGCACAAAGTTGAAGGCTATGAAAAGCGAAAAGGGTCCTAGAAATTACTTACGGTAAAAACATTAAGGTTCTCAAGATATTAATTAAGGATTTGGACACAATTCCAAACATTACAAGCCTCACTAAAGTAAAAGAGATTCATGAGTTTTACAACCAGCTGTCTAGAACTGTGAGAGCCATAAACACAATAAAGAAATTGCAAAGTGCACAAAGCCATGTTTACAGCATTATGGACAAGCTCGGACCAGTGACAGAAGCTTTAGTACAAAAGTATGATGATTGGGAGGAGTGGGGGTTAGAGGAACTTGTAGAAAGCCTACGTAAGTACACTGACAGAAATCCTTTACCTGAAACGTCTTCCCGGAACCACGATTTCAAGAAACCTGTGGGATAGAATCAAGGAAATCCGTGGAGAAGAAGTGAATAACTGCTCATGTCATTGATGCTTTTGTAATAGCGTAGCAATATGTCAATGCTAATAAGCCTGTTTTAACCTACCTGCCTAACCCAAATATCTCTGAACTGAAGAAACAGAATCATCGCATCAGGAAACCAGTATTTAGTGAGGAGCAAGTAACTGCTGAGAAAGTACCGGTACACATAATCCTTGGAGCAGCTGATATTTAACGAATCAAGTCAACTGAACCCCCAGTTTCTAGGTCTTAACTCAGACACCGATAACAACAACAACAAACAACAACAACAAATTTTATTGAAAATCGGAAAATAACTAATTACATTACTTTCCCACCCGCAAATAGCTTATGAACTAATCGAGGCGGGGGGAGCTGAACACAATTTACAAAACAAGATTTATATATAGATGGACTAAATAACAGTGAAGACACTACAATACAGTAAATAGAATTTAAACTAACATAAAACAAGGCATGTACATAACGATTACGAAGAGAGGCTAACCTAAAGTATTAAATAACTTAATAAGACGGGAGACTTCGACATAATCATCTTCTGACCGCAAAAAATTTAGTAATAATTCCTTTATTTTTTTACGAAAGGACGAACGTTTAAGTATTTTAATCGAATACGGAATAGAGTTCCAAATTTGGGCACCGATTCTCGTGAAAAAGGCATACATTTTATCGGTTCTAGAGAACTTAACATAAAACGAGTCGCTAGAGACAGATCTTGTTCTGTAGTTATGAATCTGACTTGTTTTAACGAACTGATTGAGAATACTAACTGGTGCTATCTGTCTGTTGATATCATACAATAAATAGCTACAATCTCCGAAAAATATGCTAGACAGGGGAAGGCAATTTGATTTGAGAAAGAAGGGTACGGCGTGTTCCTTAGACTTACTGAAGTAAATGAGACGTAAGGCCCGTTTTTGTAGAGTTACGATCTTTCTTTGAAATGTCAAGGCACAATTTCCCCAACCACAAATACCATAAGTCAAGTAAGGGACAATTAATGAGTTGTAAACTGAAAGTAAAACACGACGCGGGACATAATGTCGAATTTTAGCTATAATTCCTATCGACTTGCTGATTTTGTGACAGATAGATTCGATGTGGTATTTCCATGAAAGATTTGAATCAATCATTAAGCCAAGATATTTTACATAATCTTTCATTTCAAGGTTTCCGTAGGTGTTAGTCACGGAGTCAAGAATTCTAATCCTAGGTATGAAGGGCATATTCTTTTGCCGGGGACGAAAGATTACAAAATTTGATTTTTTTATGTTCAAGGACAGTTTGTTGGCCTTTAGCCATTCGTTGACGTTGCCAAGCTCGCGATTAACAAGTGTTTCGAGTTCCTTTAGGTTGTTATTTGCAAGTATTATACTAGTATCGTCAGCAAATAGATAAAAGGCAAATAACGAAGAGGACTTGTAAATATCATTGATGTACAGTAGGAATAAGAGTGGTCCGAGGACTGAGCCTTGTGGCACGCCGCACAAGGTCGTTTCAGCCTCAGACACAACATTATTAACTTCCGTAGTTTGCTTCCGATCAGTCAGGTATGATCTGAACCAGGAGTTGATTACACCTCTAATACCATAATTTTCAAGTTTAGCTAACAAAATTTCATGGTTAACAGTATCAAAAGCCTTTTTGAGATCGATGAAAACACCGCACGAAAATTTACCGTTGTCCATGTTTTGGAGAATTGTGTTAACAATATCAAGTACAGCATGCTGAGTACTGTGCTTCCTGCGAAAACCGTATTGCTGATCATAGAGAATGTTGCAATCTTTGACAAACTTGGTAACTCTGGAGTACATAAGTTTTTCAAAAATCCTGTTATAAATCGAGAGCAGAGAAATAGGTCGGTAGTTTTCGGGCAGCGTGTCATCTTCGTCCTTAAATATCGGGATAATCTTAGCACACTTTAGTTTAGATGGAAAAATCCCTGAGCAAATAGACTGATTAAAAATCGTGGCTAGAGGTACGGATATGACCCTTTTTGCCAATTTCAGCAGCCTAACTGGAGATGAGTAAAGACCATGGGCCTTGTTGTCTTGCAAAACTGAAATTTCTAAATTGATATCTTCCGGAATAATAGGATCAAAGAAGAAAGTGCGATTAAGTGGCGGATCTAAATAATCATAGAATGTATTTATGGTCTGAGGAATTTTAGAAGCCAGTTTGCTCCCAACAGTGGCGAAATATTTGTTAAGAATATTGCTTATTTCCTTCGGGTCACTAGTTGGAACCTCATTCGGGTTTGAGCGAATAGAGTTAGTTGAGTTGCGCTTGTTTTTCTTTTTACAGTTTCCAATTAGCTCGTTAATTCCTTTCCAAGTTTGACGCATATTACATATGTTGAGATCAAAGAAACTTTGGTAGTAGTTCGCTTTACTTAATCTCGTAAGATAAATGATTTTATTTCTGTATAATTTGTATTTGTCACGGTCTGAGGTATAGAAGAGGTTATTCTTTACCCTGATTGATTTTCTTAAACCCGCAGTCAGCCATGGTTTAGCAAGGAATTTTTGTTTACGATTGGATATACTTCTTAAAGGAGCGTGTTTGTTAATTGTCTTGTTGACGCATTTGTAAAACCTGGAGAACGATTGATTAGCATCGATATGTTTGCAAATATTATTCCAATTAATATTCTGCAAGTCGTCAATGAAAGACTTTGCATTGAAGGTAGAGTAGTCACGAACCTTAGTTTTGTTGTTTGGAAAGAATGGTTTACAGTGCGACGTTAATATGCATCTGAGAGAAGTGATCTGTTGTATCGGACACGATATTGCCGCGGACCATATTATTCTCTGGATTATTTATGAAAATATTGTCAATTAAAGTTGCTGAATTACCATAGACTCTAGTCGGCTTATCAACCACTGGGAACATTGAAAAACTTTGCATTGTTTGGAGCAAGGTTTGTGAGTAACTACAAGTTTCATATTTTAACAGATCTATGTTGAAGTCTCCCATGAGAAAAATATTTTGTTTTTGACGGCATTGCCGTTCAAGAAAATCTGTCAAGTATTCTAGAAACTCATTAGCGTTATTGTGTTGCCTATAAGTAACACCACATACAGATTTCTTATTGTTAGGCAGATGAAGTTCAATCCATAGGGCTTGATAGCAAGAATTGGAGACTCGTTCAAGGACGCGGTATTTACTATTTTGATCAATGAACAGGCCAACACCACCGGCAGATAAAGGTGTTGGGACCGATTCAAAACAGTATCCTGGTAATTCTGGTACAAAATTAAAACTACATTCACGATCGCATATACGAGTTTCTGTTACACCAATAATAGTAAAACGGAAATTCATTTCACTTAAAACATGATGTTGAAATTCTTCAAAATTTTTCTTTAAGCTACGTATATTTGTATGTAAAAAGGAGATTTTTGATTGCAACTGTTTGCTGTCAATAAACTGCGCAAAGCTGTGTGGGGAATAATATTTTGAGCGTATTTTGTTTGAGGAGAGATTTATATCAGGATCAATATGTTTATCAAGAGAGTTTAGCTGGAATACACTAAGGTCGTAGAGACTACTGAGAGAATCTAGCAATTTTCTAGAAGGTCGATTATCATCAATTAAACTATTAAACTGTGGGTGGGCAGAAGTCAGGACTTTACAGTTATAATATGGTAATTGCGCGAGTAAGGTCTTATTTTCGATCTCGCACTGTTTCTTTGTTTTGTGAGAAGTCATTTTTTATCGAGTACAATAGACATTTTTAGTAAAATCTAACCTTCAATGGCCAATTTACGTTTAAGTTCGTCGAGGTCCGCCATGCTCTTGAGCTTGATTATCCGCGATGTGGAGTCTTTTCGTAAACAAATAACGGGACCCTTTGACCAGCAATATTGATAGTGGAGCTCTTCTTTAACTCTTTTAGCCTGGAATAGGACTGCTTGCATTCTTGGTGAAAGATGATCGTAAATTCTGGCCGAAGACAATGAAGACCCTTCTGGTAGACCAACCGCAGCTGGGGTTACATTGCTAATTTCTTTCCGATGAGACATTAGAGATTCCTTAACCAGCCGTCTCACGAATCTGCAGACTATAGGCTTTGGATTTCCGGCGTTGTTTCTTTGCGGGACACGATGGGCAGTGTCAATATCTTGGATTGATATATTCTCTCCCATTTCTTTAAACAATTTTACACAAAGCTTACTTGTTGTTGAAGCCGCTTCGTCAGAACACACCTCGGGAACACCGACAATTTTAACATTGTATTGAAAGCTATATTCTTGGAATTCATCGATGGCGTTGGCAATGGCGTCCACCCTGGCCTTGACCTGTGAGAGTTGTGAACTTAGTCGTTGCAGCTCTTTGTTGGCAGTGGTTTTGAAGAGAAGAAAGTCATCATATTCCTTGCTTAGGAATTCAAGGCTGAGATTTTTCTTTAGCAGAAGGGGCGGCACTGCTGCTTTGTTGTTGAAATAAGTCTTTTAGTCTTGAAATCTCCTCCGTTAACGTTGAAACTTTAGATTTGAGATCGTTATTTTCTCTCTTTAGGTTGGCAATAGACTCAGGCATAATGTGACACACGAAACAAGATAACAAAACAAATAGAAAAAAGCAGAAGGAACACTTAAACATCAGAAATTTACGAAATGTTACGCGGAGCACTTAAACACACGGCCGTCCATCTTAACCACATCACGTGGTCACCGATACCGGAGCAGAGTTCACCATGTTGGGAAGGGTCATTGCTGAGGCAAAAAAGATGTTCTTCATAAACTCTAGTCAAAATGAATTTGCGCAGATGTGTTCTCAGGAAGTGCTTGGCCTGAAAGATTTGGAGAATGTATATGATACCTTCCATGAACATTTCATAGATCAGCTACAGCGATTGGAGGATGGCACCTACTGCACAACGTTGCCTTGGAAACCTGATCATGCCTCTTTACTTTCAATCAAGGAACTGACAGTTGGGAGATTAAGAAGTATCACACGAAAACTGGAGAGGATGAAGAGACTTGAGGAGTATCACACTGTTATGGAGCAGCAGTCAGAAGAAGGATCATAGAGGTGGAGCTAGCAATACCCACTGGAGAAGCCAAACATTACATTCCCCACCAACCAGTAATCAGAGACCAGGCAAAGTCTACAAAGATGACGATAGTGTATGATTGCTCAGCTAAGGCCAATTCTCGAGTGTCTTTGAATGACTGTTTGGAAGTTGGACCCCCTCTGCAGCCTATGATTTTTTACATTCTGCAACGAAACCGTCTGAGGTTGATGTGTATTACCGGGGACATCCAAAAGGATTTTCTTCAGATTAAAAAGGACCCAAAGGATAGAGATGCCCTTCGTCTCTTATGGTACGAGAACCTTGACTCAAGGACAGTTACAGAGCATCGATACACCAGAGTGATTTTCGGGTCAGGACCTAGTCCTTACATTCTCAGGGTGACACTATGTGAGCAAGTATACTGAAAAGTTTCCTGATACGACTGAAGAGTTGCTGAACAACACTTATGTGGATGATGTCCAATTAGGCGGAAATCATAGCGATCAGTCGATTAAATTAAAGAAGAGGCCACAAAGATTATGGAGGAATGAGGTTTTTATCTCTCAGAGTAACCTACCAGAGTTGGAAGAACGTCAGAGACAAGTCCCAAGGAAGATCTCAACACAATTGGCAAAGAGAAAGTGTCAAGGCAGATGAAATTCTTACAAAGAAGTAAGGAACAGCTCCGAAGGTTTTTAAAAGAGTATGTTCACACCTTTGGGGAGAGAAAGTCTAATTCCATCGCAGACAATTCAAAAATTCCAGACACAGAAGCAGTGATGTTGTTGAAAGTGAAGTGAAGGATAAAGCACTGTGGAAGCTTGGACGAGTGATGGACAAGATTATTGGCAAGGACAGAGTTGTTCGTGGATTGAAGCTGAGGCAAGGAAATGGATATATTGTCGAGCATCCCCTGCAACTTGTGTGTAACTTGGAAACTGGAGGAGAGAATCCTGATTATAAGCTGAACCCTGAAGCAGAAGTGTTCGTACCAAGAGTGAGGCCAAGCAGAAGGACCAAACAGATTGCCAATAAGCTGTTCAAAGACTGCTGCATAAGAAGTTGAAGACGGTGACTGGCATTTAAGCTGATAAACGCTTAAATGGGGGGAGGGTGTTGAGAACGTTTTGAACCATTCATGACTGTTATAGGAAGTCTATTTGCCTATCCTCGTTTTGAGTAGTACCGTTACTCACACCTCGTGGTTTTCGACTGCTTTCCTGAAAAAACTTGTTGTTTGGTTTGACGTTTTGGTCATTACTTGTACTTGAGGATAGGATTATCCACATTAAAAGTGCTGAGATTTCGAAACTATTTGGCGTGTTCTTAATTTTCAACACGAAAGCGTTTGGTGCATACGAACTTAACGTACTATTGAGGTTTTCACAAGAACAGATTTACCAGCAGATAAAAGAAGATATTCTCGGAGGTTGACTTTAAATGAAATAAAAACCGATCCAAACAACATGACCCTCGGATTGATGACGTGATGACGTAAATTGTTTAGTAACACTTTGAAAACAAAAGCTATTGATGTGGAATAAATTGGAAAATACAAAGACCAGAAAGCTTACTCGTATTGGATGAGTGGCTTTGAGAACACAATCTTGTTTACAAAATGCCCCGTTGACAGCAAGCACGTGTTTGCTTGACATAAATATTCTCATTCACAAAAAATTCGCAATGACCCGCACAAGGCCTGTGTATGTTTAGAGGGCACAAAGAATGACGGTAAAATTGTGACTTAATGGTGTACATTTACAGCTGGTACTGCTGACGTCTGCAGCCATCTAGTCACTTTGATGTACAAAGTCAACTTTGCATACAAGAAAGCATACATCTCTTCCGCATGCACAAGACAGTGTTGCACAGGGATGGAATAAAGGGACAAAAAAGGATGTAGAGCCAAACCAGATTAAGATCTTTGTCTTTCGTAAAGACAAAAGGACACAAGAGGACAGTGCCAGAGATCATCGGGACAATTTAAATGTCAAGAACCAGTTTAACCCAAGGAGACCGCAGGATAGGCAGCTGACCAATGAGAGGGTATCATCCCTGATCAATCACATGCTTCAAAACATTCCATCAACTTGTGCACTTTACTCCATAGAGCACACAAAAGATGACAGTCTCCCTGAACTCCTCCCTCAGAAAGCTCTTAGTTTCATGTCATCTGAAGAAATGAAAGGGAATTTGTTGAAGCCAAGTGTTCTTACACTGAACGAAATGAGAATATTTATGTCAAGGACACATTCGACCAAGTCGACTTCCTTGAAGATTTCCATTGAAAACCCCGCTTGAAACGCTCCCACAAGTATTATACCCAAACACAAGAACAAATGTGGGTTTGTGGTGTCTGTCATGGGTTTTTCATTGGTTGGACAAAGGGCGGCCCCCCTTTCTATGTTCTTTGAGCGAGTTGAACTTGACATGGAATTTTGTCCCGTGAACAATATTATATTGTTTTACAAGTCATTTGTATTGCCATGCCTGTTGGGGTACAGAGAAATTTTTTAATTGCCCAAAGTCCAAAGAAGTGATTTTAGACTAGGATGAAATAAGCGGCTCTGCAAAGGAGAACAGTATTTGCTGTGACACTTGCAGCGCTCGGTGGCGTTTGCCATGTGCTGATCTCACCATAAGTATTGCAGATGCACTGGATTATTGGGTTTGCTAGAGCTGCCTGGTAGATGCAGCAAATGCAATTGACAGTGATGATGATGACTTTGGGTTCACCTTTGCTCAAGAATCCATTGATGTGAATCATGTTTGTGCTGTTTGTTCAGTGAAACCACGAAACGAATTTAAACAGCCTGAAAAAACTATCGAAGGATGAATGCCATAAGAAAAAAGAGATGTCCGACACAAATGTGTCCACGAAATAAAGGTCTAGAGAAGAAACCTGAAACTAACAAGTCCAAAGATAAATGTGGTAGGTGTGGTTATGATAAGACCCACAAGAAAAGTCTAGCAGTGGGACAACAGTGTGGACTCTGTAAGACGATGAATCATTATGCAAAGTTCTGCAGATCAAAAGAAGTCCACAATCTTAAAGACGTAGAGGACTCTGGTCCAGAAGAAGAAGAAAGTGAGAAGGAATTACCCCTCTTTGTGTTCTCATTGGAATCAAGCAGTGTGAAGGAAGATGAGCAGTTCTATGAAACTGCTGAAATAGAAGGTGCTCAGGTAAGATTTCAGCTGCATAGTGGTGCAAAAGCAAATGACATGTCAGCAAAGGTCTACAGCAACCTCAGACGTGGATCCCCACCACCCCTGAAAAGACAAGCACAGCATTGATTTCCTTTTCCAAGCACAAACTGAAACCTAACGGCGAAGTTGTGTTGACTACGAGATACAAAGATCAGGTGGAAGACGTACGATTTTTCGTCGTGTCTGGGGTTGAATCGGTGCTTAATGGACACAAATGCATTAAACTTGGCTTTCTGAAGAAAGTACATCAACTCACAAGCAAGAAACCTGGCGCAAAGGTGGAGCTGGATGATTTCCCAGAGCTCTCCACGGGATTGGGATGTATGCCTGGCACTCATCACATACAACTGGCCAACACTTTCAGCATTTTAGACACCAAGAGTTAACCTGAGATCAGGCTCTATTTTCGTTCTGCTTTGTAAATAACATTCTGGCGGGAAATGTGACACGAAAAGAGAGCCTCATACAAGCCTTCTACAAAACGTCCTCCGTCCACTTCTTTGATTGACGTTTGCCAAATTAGCCCAAATTTTTCACACGTGGGAAAAATGCAGATTTGCTACTTAAAAGAAGCTTTTATATTTTTTCAACTAAATATAAAACGGTCAGCACAGTCACATTTAACTTCTTGCGAGATTAAAGGAGATCTTGCTGGTTTTTTGTGTTAGCGTAGAAGGTAAAAAGTTTTCAAAACGACAATGTTCTCGTTTGAATATTTGTTTCTTATTTTTAAGGGGAGGATGTGATATTGAATGTATTGCGAGACAGACATTCCCCTCCCTAGCCATTTATTTGTTGTGTCACATGACTTACCTGGGAATAAACATGCTTTCACTGTCAGCCATCCTGACTAGTTTATTATCTTACAATATTCACTCCATAGAGTGGCTGCCAAATCAAGTCCACTTGGAGTTTCTGTCAAGCATTCAAAGCAGTCAATAATGCATCTGACTTTGGGACATATCTTTCTGAAACAAAATGGAAGAGTCTTCTTGACCTGTTGTCAACTTGGTCACACAATTAAGACTGACAGTTCCTTTGACATAAGCTTAATCCAAGTGATAGAAATGCTACTGACAATGCTTGCTAACACATGGAATCTGAACCCCAAATCAATAGTTAAAAGAACTAGTCTAAGTTTCAATGGAGTCAACAAAAACTCCTGCTTGAGGTTAAGCTTCCTTTAAGTCCCAGGTCTTCCTTTAGCAAAACCAGTTGCCAACTCGAAAGGAGAGGGAGGTTGAGGTGCTTCTTTCGTCGTCTGCTTTTTACCCAGTATAGAGTATAGACCGTACCTTTCCCTCAGATAATCGAATAAAAACTGGAATGTTTCAGGTGAGGACAAACCTCCTGTGTACACCCTCTTTAAAATGCCAGTTCTTTTGTTAGCTGTTCAAACTGCATAGGAGTTTAAACGGAGTAGTCCATATCGATTTCCATTTCTTCATCAGTTTCCTCACTATCATAATTTCACTCTTCGAGGTTGAGGAACAAGCATCTTAAAGGACCAGCTTCTTGCAACTTGTTCGCCTTTCTTTTCTTAGGCAACTTTTTTTGGGAGGTAATTGGAGACAGTCATAAAAATCGACAGATAATCCGTTTAAGGGTTTTCAGGGGTTCTTCTTCCCAGAGGAAAATGATTTGAACAGATGAAAGTACCACTAACACCAGGGGAAGGATTGAATACATCACATCATGTCTTCACTACTTGCATTCACCATATTTCGGCGAGTTTTGGATTGACAAGCCAATTGTGAAACAATAAATTGCTCACGTGGGATCTAACATACTGTAAGCATGATCAGCATATCTTTTGTCATTATTGCAAAATCATACCACACAACGAGCGTGTTTTGGCTTAACAGATTATTCAGCTATGTTACCATTTGCCTGGCCACACGCTCGCCCCAATAGTTTTGCATCCATGGCAAAATGGCGCCATTAACCTTTAAAGGGTCTATTTTATCATCTGTTTTCCTCCTGAAATAACACGTGGCCTCGCTTTTATCCCATCAATTCTAAAGAGCATGCAAAGATGGAGAGCAGCGTGAATGAGGTCTATTCTGTTCATCATTTTCATCGATATGCATGCATGTATGATATGCATATCACGTGTGATGATAATTATTTACACTTTTGACAGCTTGTTCAAATGAAGTTAGCTAGTATCTAGGGCTATAGCAAGATATAAAAAAGATTAAAAATAGTAACTCCAATTTGTAAAACTCTACAAGTACAAACTGCATAATTATTCTGATTGGCTTGTACACCTCCAACAGCTAACAGAGAGAAGCTGAGTTATATGCCAATAAAATGCAAAGTGTACTTGTTGAGAAAATATGCCCAAAAAACATCTTATATTATTTTAGAACAGAATACTGGCAAGGTTTTAATAGACAATAATATAAGACAATCACACTCTCTACAGCTGTATGATCTATGTCATCTGTTTGTTGACTCAGGGCTCTGCCTCTTGATACAAACCACAATAGTTTTCAGATAAAAATGACATCTTTATAGCATGTATTGTCACACATGTATCCAACAGCAAAAGGTTTTTTCACGTTTTAGCTACCGGTAACTAAAAAAGACGTCCCTGCTTGATCAAAAAGTATAACTGCAAACTTTATGCAAGTTCTCAACTGCAGATTACTGGCCTATGTGCCTTAAACTAGAACAAGAAAGGAAAGGAGTTTGCAAATGCATGCAAGACAAGGTGGTTATGACAGAATCCTGCTCCTTTTAGGTAACTCAAAATCTCCTTTTTTTGCCCTGCCTGGTACATGAATGCTAGCTCTAAGTTTTTCCCAGATTGGAAGAAAAAATGATGCTACAAAATAACCAGAGCGAGCAGCAAAGTAAAGTTGATTGCAAGAGGAAAATGCAATGATTTGTACAATGTTGCTTTCAAAAGACTGTTTGCATTCTCAAACAATGAAATATGATTACTGGTAATATCCTGTAAAAATGTCACTACTTATATTTCTAGTGGCATCAGCAAAGTAAAAAAAGGAAAGAAAACATGTCTCACGTGGCAATGAAGAACAGCTAATCGTTAAATAAAAATAGAACTAGTATCTTCTTGTATCCCGTCTTCGTCCCGACCTAGACAAACAAAAACAAAAATGTTCAAGAGCGAGACAGGAGAAACAGAATTCCCTTTTTAGGGGGGATAGGACAGCTTTCAAATACAGGCAGGGCAGTGTTTGCTGACCACGATTTATTATAAAAGACTTCAACCAGCATTCAAAGAAAGTAGTGTCCGATAGTTTGGGGCTAGTGGAATTTTGCTATTGGGCAAGTGAATTTTGTTCTCAACTTGCCCGATGGGTAAGTAAAGTTTTTTGCGACATTGAAATTAAAGAAGAACTGTGAAACCAATACTGCTCATAGAAAAGTTTTCAGTTGCAGCTACTTCAAATGACGTTTGGGCTAGTAATTGCTAGCTTCAGCTTGCCCAAATGGCAAGCTGTAAAACTGACTTTCTTTGCTCCCTGCTTCAACTAACTAACTTTTCAACAAAAGAAGTTGAGTTAATTACCCAGCGGTTTTCTGTGGTCCTTTTACAAATGCCCAGTCCACAGAAATCTTCTGCCCAAGGAGATCTGCCCCATTAAGAGCATCCATTGCCGCCTGTGCTTCCTTGTATGTTTCGTATTCCACAAGTGCATAACCCTGTAAAGTACATGTAGGAATTTTTTTATCATTACTTCAAAACAGTCTATATTTCTAGTTTGTTTATTGATATAAACAAGACATAACCTTGTGCATGCATTGATGTATGATCTTTCAGTTCAAGATGGCTGCCGTTCAGCGAAACGAATGCACCATAGGTTTGAACATATTCTTATTTTCTAAGCAATACCTTGCGAGAAAACACAGAAATAAATACACCAGATAATGTTTCATCAGCTTTATTGAGTGATTTTGCCTTCGAAATACCGTAAAATTCCGAAAATAAGACCCTCCATGAATAAGCCCCTCCAAATATAAGCCCCCCAAACTCGTAACGCAAAAAACCCTCCGTTAATTCGCCCCTCCAAATATAAGCCCCGCGGAGGCTTGTACTTGGGAAATTGCCCTCAAATACAAGGTAAAACAAAGCAAAACAGTAAATATTATTTACTTCCAACTATAAGGCTAGCCCAATCGATTTCAAAAAAATTAATGCAAATTTCCCTCCGCAGATAAGCCCCTCCGAATACAATCCCCTCCAAAAATAAGCCCCTCAAAAATGGGCCTTTGAATTTTACGGTACCTTGCTTAAGATGCCAATGTAAGCTTCCATTCCGTTTAATCTTTAGTATTAAAGCCAGGCGGCAACAATTTTCCGGTAAATTAAGCCAGGCAGAGAACACTGGGAGAACACTGCTTTTACAAATACGTAAATAATGATTTGGAAGTAGTACATCCACAAAGTCATTCTTTGTCTACCTGATTCCTGATCAAATTGGAATTTGGAAATGTTGATTTTTGAGGAGAAGGGAAAACCGGAGTACCTAGAGAAAAACGTCTCAGAGCAAAGGAGAAAACCAGCAGCAAACTCAACCCACAAAATAGCATCATCGCCAGGATTTGAACCCAGGCCACATTGGTGGGAGGCAAGTGCTCTCACCACTGCGCCATCCAATGCTCCTTTATATGGTTACCATGAAACTCAAAAAACCATTGACACAACAAATGCAGTGACATTTTAAACAACAATAGAGTCACCCAAGGGACAGAGCCAGATATCACAGTCATAGTCAGAGGTGACTCATTCTGATCCAAGAGCGGCAATCCTTTTGACCAGCAAAACACATCAGGAGCTGGGACCAGTTGCAGGAAAGCTCACAAGCATGATTGCTGCCATGTTTGTAACCACTGGAAATAGTTATAATGATATTTAAAATATCAGAGGCTGCACAGAAACCTGGAAATCAGCAACTCATGCACTTCTTATTTGGGAAAGACTTACCTTTAAGAAACCAGTTCTTCTGTCCAGATTAGCATGGAGGTTTTTTATTTCTCCATACTCAGAAAACGAGTCATGTATATCATCTTCTTGGGCTTCTTCGTGTACATTGGTGATAAACAAGATCCACCCTTCAACAGCTGTAATGAGATTGAAAAAGTGTCCAGTGCTTTATATTTATTTAAGCAACTAAGAGTATAGCTGTATCACCTAGCAGACATTTCACGACACGACCACTGGTTTCCTTGTGAAATTATGTCTGAGAAATGGGACCCAGATCTTGGCAATGTCGTGTCATCAGTATGGAATTTCTGCACTCTATTGTCAGACATCACCTCACGAGGAAACCAGTGATCGATGGTGTCACAAAATGTCAGCTGTTTTCTCAGGCTACATTGCTCACGTACAGCAGCAACATTTTTAGCTTTACAATTTTCTCAGATTGATTTTCTATAATGCTTTAACAGGTTTTTAAAGTTACACAAATAACAGTCATAGCTTTCACAACTTTGTTTTTCTCCCCCTGGGGAAAGTAGCCAGGGATTTGACATCTTGTATTATTAAAATAAGACATTGTGTTACTAGAAAAATGGCTAGGGCTCCCATTTCTACTGGCACGAGAAAAATCCCAGTTCTCTGGGCCTAAATAACAGCCCTGTGTGTTATATATTCTCTAGCATCAAGAATAAGCAGAGTTTCTTGTGGCAAATTTAAAAACTTACATCTAGCTGGGCCTGTTCCACTACTATCATCTGTTTCCATTGATTCATATTGTTCTTTAGAATGGGACAAAGAATCAGCTGAAATATTCAAACAATATTGTCAGGTAGTTTACAATGCAAGCTGCTCTGGTTTCTAAGCATCTTTAGAACAGCAGTAAAATCCTAATTTTTTAAACCCTAAGGACCAGTTATTTCAATGGAGTTTAGCTTGTCCTTAATAAAACTGTATTCTAAACCTGTTTTCAGTTTGCCAAACACTGTTGTTTCTATTCCAAGACTGTCTTAACTTTTTCAGATATTCGGGCCCATTCCACCATAAATCTGTGCTTGCTAACTCTTCCACTGTCAGGCCTCTTGTTCCAAGGTCGGCGGGGTTCACATCCGTAGGAACATAGCGCCACTGATTAGGAGCAGAGAACTCATGAATTTCTCCAACACGATGGGCTATGAAGGGCTTATACTGTCTACTTTGACCTTGGATCCAGTACGCCACATTCATACTGTCCACCCAGTATGTCACTCCATTTGTAGGTATCTTGAGTGCAGAGCAAACTTGTCTTGTTAATCGTAATCAGACTAGAGCACCCAAAAGCTCCAATCTGGGGATGCTCACTGCTTTCAATGGTGCAAGCCTAGACTTCAAAATAATCATTCAAGCGGTAATGTTGCCACCCTCATACACATGACGTGCGTAAACTACAGCTGTGTATGCGTTCTCTGAGGCGTCACTGAATGTATGAATGCTCAGTTCTTCCACCTTAGGACTTGGGTTTTTCAAACACCTTGGGATTTTTACAAGTTCAAGGTCTTTCAATTCTCGAAACCACTTTGTCCACTCTCGCTGATGATGTGTCGGCAACAGTTCATCCCAATCCCGTGCCTCCAGCCAAGCCTTTTGTATCAACAACTTGGACCTGATTACATAAGGTGATAAGAAGCCTAATGGGTCGTAAACTGATGCTGTTCGCCTCAAAACATTCCTCTTGGTGAATTCAAATCCATCTAACTGTAATGAGTGTCTAAAGGAAAATTTGTCGTCTGTGGCAGCCCACAGGACACCCAGAGTCTTGGTTGTTGGCAATTCTCTCTTCTCCAAGTCCACCTCAGAAGCAAGATCTTCTTCCGCAATGTCAGCAATTACATCCGGTTCATTAGAGATCCATTTGCGGATGTGAAAACCAGCCAAGTCCCCTAGTTCGGTTAGTTGCTTTCTTGTGTCCTTTGCATCATCCACCGTAGGTGCGGACGGCATCAGATCATCCATGTAACAGTGTTCTAGAACTGCATCAGCTCCCAGTGGGTAAGTCTCCTTGTGAAGTCTGGCATGATGTTGCCGAGTAAACTGGACACAAAATGGGCAGTAACACCCTCCAAAAATAAACCTCTTAAACTCATAAACCTTTGGTGTATCCCCACTGTCCAAGTTCCTGTATAAGAATCTGTGCAGAGCCCTGTGCTCTGGTCTAAGAAGTATCTGGTGATACATTTGGCTCACATCACCAGCCAATGCAACTGGCTCTTTTCTAAACTTAACTAAAACGTCCACAATGTCACTTTGCAACTTAGGACCTGGCAGTGATTCACTGTTCAAACTCTTTCCATTTTGCTGAGCTGAACCATCGAAAACAACCCGAACTTTGGTTGTGGCCTTCTCTGGCCTTACCACAGGGAAATGTGGAAGGAACCATTCTGACGGTGGTTTTGGCTCATCCTCTGGGACTTCTCGGATATATCCTTTACTTAAGTAGTCATCAACCACTGATTGGTAAGCCTGTGCCAGCTTCTCATCTTGCATTAACTTCTTCTCAACTGTGTGAAGGCGTTTCTCTGCCATCTGTCGGTTTGGCTGTAATTCTGGTCTTTCATGTTTCCAAGGCACCGCAACTTCATATCTTTCACCATCAAACCTGATTGATTCGTTCACTTTATCAAAGGCTAGTTTCTCTTCGGGGGAAAGTGGTTGCTCCACCTGCGGTGTGATCCCAATAGCCTCAAGGCTACTAAATTGTTTCAGCAGATAATTCAGATCTCCATCACTACACTCTGACTGCCTTATGCGATAGGTGTTCAGGTAACCTGTGTTACTTGTTCCAAGTCCCTCAGATGTACCAATGGTACCAATTGCTGTCCATCCTAATGCACACAGTCTGGCACTAGGTTCATTGTCAGCTCCACAAACCTCTTTCAAAGGAAACAACAGGTTGTAGTAATCTGAACCAATAAGAACGTCAATTTTGCTCCTTTTTTCAAGCTTAGGAAAAGGAATGTCTCTCAAATGTTTCCACTGGTCTTTGATTTGCAGCCAGTTGCTGGGTTTCATCCCACCACAGATGTTATTAGATGTTTTCACTACAATGATTGTGTCCACCTGACCATCCAGACTCTCCAAGCCAATCTCCATGGTTGCTGACATTAAATTGACCTTCTGTCCACTTGCAACATTGATAATTACTTTTTCCTTCCTACCATACAACCCCAGTTCCTCTACCACATCCTCATTAACATATGACAAATCACTGCCTTCGTCCAAGAAACAATAAACTTGCAAGCATCTCTCCCCAAGTTTCAGAATGACAGGAACAGTACGCAAGGCAATACTCCTCTGTGCGTGTTCTTGCACTGTTTCATACGTACTAGACTTGTTTTCCTCTGTCACGGGTGTGTCAGCCTTCCCCTCCATGGACCCAGAAGCTACTTTCTCCTCATGAAGTAACCGATGGTGTCTGTCCTGGCATCCGCCAATTCCACACTCTCTGTTCCAAGTACATGAGTCACCAAGGTGCCCTTTCCCCAAGCAACGGTAACACAGTCCAAGCTTCTTCGCCATCTCCCACTTCTTTCTATGTTCCATTCCCTTGAACATATCACATTTCGGAATTGGGTGTTTTGGGTTGTACACTTTACAGGGAAGATCACGTTTCTCTTCTGTGGTCCCGAAATAAGACTTAGTTGAGCTCTTTCCTCGTACACTTCCAATACTGGACAAACCATGCTTAATTTCTGATGCTTGTACCTGGTACTCAGCTTCCTCAGCAACCCAGTGACACAGCTCTTCAAGAGACTCCAAGCTTCCCTTTTCTTTAATCCATCGATAGTACTGGCTAAGCAGAGCTTGAGGAAGTTTTTCCAGCAGCAGTTGCGTACAATGTTCCTCCTTCCAGGTCAGCAAACTTCTTATTTTCCTTTAAAGAAACCACGGTCCTCTTCACCATGTCGGCAAATCTTTCTAGCTCTCTCGGATTATCACCGTTTATCGGCCTCATCTTACGTAGCCCATCGATATGGGCTTGAACCTGTCGCCTGTTTCCCCCATACTTTCCATTCAACCTTGCCTTAGCTGCTTCGTAGGCATGATCAGAGTAACCAAGCCCTTTCACCGTTTCGGCCGCCTCTCCTACTAAACAACTTTCGAGCCGCAACATTTTAAACTGAGCCGACATGACATTTTCCTTGTTTGGCGTTTTTGTCGATAATTCCGCAGCTAATTCGTTCAGAAGCTTTGTAATACTTGTGTTGAGGGTTCTTTTTTCTTTCTTTAACTCGTCTATTTTTCCATCCATAATTCCTCCAGCTTCAGTTCTCGATGAGCTTCCCACCAAATGTTTCCAAGTTCGAACGAGTCCCTTGTAAATTCCACAATACTGGTTCCGATTAGTCCAATTATTACACCAATGCGAATATCCGATTTCCGAAGGACCAAAATGTTCTTTCTATTCCAAGACTGTAAGCTCTTAACAGAACAAAACAAACCTATCTCGACAAATCTCGCATATATATCTTGACAAGTCTCGAGTCAAAGTTCCATCCAAGAGTCCGAGTTCAACAACAACGTCACAAGACCAAAACACATGATAATTGTCAGGACGTACATAATGTAACGCAACTCGAAATGTCACTAACAAATACTTTTATGTAAACATCATTTAATCATGAACAGTTTCATGAAAGCATATGGTGTAGACTAGAGAAGCCTTTTTCTTTTTAAAATAACCCTTTAAAGAAGATATCTGGAGGTCCAAAAATTTCCTAAACCACAGTCTAAGTTAAACATCGTTCCAATAACCAGCCTTCTCAAACCCCTCAATAATTAGAGGCAAAGTTGACTTTCTTTTCAAAAGTCAAACTCTGTATTCTTACCCCAGTTTCTCAAAAGTTCTGATTTTCTTAACCAATTTCCTTTTCCCAAGGGTTTAAAAGCTTGTCAGTATACAGTGTATTTCTGCAATTTACAGGTTCAAAAAATCTTCCTCAATCTGCAGATTTCAAATTAGTTCACAGCTTTGGTGTAAACAAAGTTTCCTGTTACTGACATAGTACAAATTTTGAAAACGTTGTGCTAGAGAGCGCATAAAGGATACTGTTTCCATCAATACCACAATTAAGTGACTTGTGGATTACTTCTACCACGAATTATACGCAATGATGACAAAAGCCCACGCCACAATTGTTGTTTTTACATGCCTGAGTACAAAGTGGTTGTGTTTTTGAGCTTTACTAGATGTTGGCAAAGCGGCAACATGTCTCAAGACCAGGCAACAGTGCTATTTTGAAATTCACGCAACATATCAAATAAGTGATAACATTTGTGGTGGAAGAGCAACGTAAAGTAACATTCATCTAAAGTGTTAATACCGGCTTTGAATCCTCTTCCTTTTCGCTTTGTGACAGCAGACTTCAATCTCTGAATACTATCTGCAAAATAATCAATGGCATAACTCTTGTATGGCGAACAATCCTCAGTTTAAAACAGTGTTTTAGCTCTTACCATCGCCTTCGTCTTCTGAAAAACCTCCTTTGTCTTCCACATCTACATCGAGCACGTCCGCCATTTTCTTTTCCGCGCGTGGTTTTAGCTCCAATGCGCATGCTTTACTTCTGTCAGCTTGAGCATTAGTTCGCGGGCTCACAAAGCGTTCGCGTTTCGCTCGCACGTGACCTGTACTTTTCAAAGGAACAAGGGTTTGGGTGGAAGGAAATTGTGGGTAAAGAATCTATTTCTGCATTTCTCTAGGGCCATCCAAACTCAAGTCTCCTTCACAAACGTCATTAAGGTCATGGCTCAATTTTCACTCACATTTTGTGACACCAGCACTGGTTTCCCTGCAAAATAACCCCTAAGAAACAACTGCCAAAATTCCATACTGATGACATATGGGTAGTGCTTCTGATTGGTTGTAGCAAATTTTTCTGGCAGCACAACCAATCAAAAGCACTACCCAGATCTGGGTAGCGACTTGTCATCAGTATGAAATTTCTGCACTCATTCCTAAGATGTCATTTTGCGGGGAATTTTTTCAAACCCAGTGGTGGGGTTGTAAAATGTCGGCTATTTTCATGGGCTGTCCAAACTTATGATAACAACACAATTTCTTTGTCTCTAGAGAATCTCTTGCGTAATCATAGCCTGCTCTTGGAAGTAAAGGCCGCAAGAAAGAACACGCGCACAAGAGGGAGAAAGGCTCCCTCTACCCTTGCGTGCCCGTTCTTTCTTGCGCCCACTACTTCCAAGCGCCTGCTATGCAGGCTAGCATAATCAGAAACGTTTATTAAAACACAGCCTATTTCCTTGGTGGCTATGCCATAGTTCAATATTGTGTAGTGGGCTTTTAAAAAATAGGCAAGATGTCACAGGTATCCCTAATTCACCATGTCAGCATTAATTTTGTTAAAAATTAATACAACTGGTACTGCTATTGTCCGTGTTTTGCATATTCTATATGAACCCTATAAATCACAATGTCATGTAATATTACCAGATGTATATATATTGTTTTTATTTACAACGAGTCCTCACATGAATGAGTTTGGGATGGCAGTGAAGAAATAACAGTGTGGAACATCAACCATCCCTCCCCTCCCCCTCACCCCCCAGGCAGTGTGGTCACCTTTCTGACATTGTTCTGTTCATTCCTACATGCTTTTGCTTCTAAGATTGCAAATAGAAGAATCAATACTGGCAACTGCGTAAATATCAATGTGTGTAATTGAATGTCACTATGTGTATAATCACTAGTAAAAGCAAGATCTCAGTACTATTTCTGAAGCTGGAGTTTATCAAACCCAAAAGAGGAAGTCAGCGTCAGAAACCGTCATGGATGTATACATGACTGACAAAAAGCATAAACCTGGATCACATTAATATTACTCATAAACTAAAAGAGAAATTTAATGGTAAAATAGAATAATTATTTACAATGAAAACAAGTTTTAGTGTTGACTATCCAACACATATAAATGCCGTTTGGGAAAAAACAATACCTTTTTGATCTCCACTTGAGTTAACTTAGGCTGATTCTCAGACATCCCAGGTCGTTCGAGGTCCCTTAGAGGGAGGGAAGCAAAGGGACTGCACAAGACCTCAGATGTCTGAGAAATCAGAATCAGGCTACACTTCAGTTTGGACCCTACTAAAATGTTAACTGTGCTAACTACTAGCCAAAGTTAAACTTAAGCACTTGAGTAGTAAGAAGCAAAAGACAGAAAGTACAAATGCAGTGTTGTTTTGGTGAAAGGTATGTACAGGGGTAAAGAAAGACCTTGAATATTACCTATACACTTGCAATCTACTACGAAGTGAAAGCACTGAATGATATACTACTGTATTACTGCAGTATATTCCCTGGTTATTTCATAGACATATTTTAATAATCCAGTTTACTGGAAGTTTCCAATGACTAACAGATTAAAAGTACTGAAGATGCCTCTTTACCATGTTAGGCTCCACTGGAAGTGAATTCATACATGTTTATCCACAAATTCCAATGAGACAAAGACCTGTTTACAACTTTTTCTATTGTTTATTCTCAAATTTCTCGAACCTTCCGGCCACTAATTGTGAATACTTTACTACAGGTCAAGAGTAACCTTGTATAAATGCATCATAATTTGGTGTTTGTTATTAAGAGGTAATTCTAAATACAATAATGGAGTATTCGCCGGTAGTCAGTTCATTCCTTTTAAAAAAATAAAACTAAAGTTGTTTGTTTCAGTCATCACTATCTTCTCCATTGTCATTTGATGTGTAAAGTGATTGATTTCTCCTCTTGAGCTTCAAGACCTTCCTCTGAGGCTCTAACTTTTGACAATCTTCAGGAAATTCCTCTGTCATCACACTGTCAGATCCCTTATCATCACAGTGAGAACTATCACTTGCAAATAATGCAATCTCAGTACCCAGTATACAAGAATTTGAAGGCTTTGGAAGTCCAAGATGAGATCTTTTGATTTGACCTGATTGAGTTGTGTCATTAATGCCTACGTTACTTTCACTAACATCCTTGTTATCATCATCCTCAACATCGTCATCACTGTCAATTCCAATTTCATCAGGATTTCTGGATGACGCAGCACTAGGTGCACAAATATTATCATCATCACTAAGATCAATTTCTTCAGGATTTTTGTATGTTTCAGCAGCCTTCTTCTCAGAGTAACAAGGATTCTTGATTCCAAGCATAGAACAATAGGTTTCAGTTTGAGGATTAATCACAGGTAGAACTTGCTCCATGTTAATTTTCTTTGAGTGGCTTGGATTAAAAGGTGCTGTAGTAATCTTGAAATTCTCAGGAATGTTAGGTGGATTGCCAAACACTTTTCCGACTTCTTCAACTACTTTTTCATCAGGTGTAAACCTTGACAGCTGTTCAGGATTTGGAAGGACAGTGAAGTGTGAAGTCATGTTGCTGAGAGGGTCTGTAAGCTTTGAAATCGCAAGCCACTCAGGATCATAACACAGTTGTAAAGGAGCTTTTGTTGGACCCAAATCGATCACTTGTAAAAACTCACGTCTTGGGAGGCACTTATCTAATGCAAGGAACTTTGTGAATTTACGACCATCTTTAGAATCATGAGGTACCAATGCTGGAAATTTGGTGTGCATGTGGGCAGCAAACCAGTACGTAGGCCTTAACAGTGTGAGAAGTTCTCCAGCTGGCGGACTTCCCAGTGTATTTGACTCAATTTCTGACCTTAGATATTCTTTATACCTGTATAGTTCCTGTACGTTTCCATGGTGATATACGCCTAGTGGCCAGTCATGTGACATAAAGATATCAATGGGCTGAGAAAGAATTTTCAATTTGAAAACATCCAAACTTCTGACATGATAAGCACTGCGGACTGTAGAATTATTATACGGTGGCCTCTCAAAATGTCCCTTGTTATAATCGTGGCCCTTATATATACCGGAAAGACCTGCAATTCGGATGTCACCAAAATTCACAACTCCAGCGTACCCCAGATAGTAAATATTGGGGGCTACCCATCCCCCGTAGGGAAGTTCCCATAGGTGATTTGAGGCCTCATGATTTCCTCCAATAAAGATCGTAAGTAAAGGAGCTTTCTTTTCACCGGAGTAATACTTGTAGAACGTCTCCATGTGCCGATACTTCAGTGGAACAGCCATGCAGCAGAGGTCGTTCTCATTCCGAACGGCCTGAAAGTCTCCGCAGCAAAGAAGCAAGTCAACTTTGATGCTTTCTTTTCTTTCCAAGTGCTCCAAGGTTTCATAAATCTTGTCAAGTTCACCATGGCAGCAGCCTTCAATAGCAATTTTCATGATGAATGATTTTGATACCAAAATTATCACAATTTTCCTGATTACACACTCATGGACCTCATGAGGGGCACTGCAGGAAACTAGCGTGAGCCTGCACTAGTAGGTCAGTGATTTCAATACATCCACTCATGCGTGTTTTGCTAGCCAGAAAATCCAAAATGGCGCAGGTTAGTGACGGAATTGTGCAAGTTATGTCACGAGAATCGTTCCTCTTTCCTTGTCTACTAAACTAAACTCTTGCAGGCTTACTAATAACACTTCTTCTTTGTTTTTTTTTCCTTGAAACAGATGCTACTTGGAAGATACGTGTGTCAGAATTGTCGTAACTTTGCACGTGTTGCTATGTTTGACACACGTGCAAATCGATATTTCCGAGGTGCTTCGTTTGTTCCTGACAGATTTCGACTAGTAGAATGCAACTCACAGCAGGTAAAAGCTCATTTAATGTCGTCTTACTGGTCTTCGTACTGGTCTCTCTTCGTAACCCGCTATCCCTGTGACGTAGGTGCACAGTTAAGAGAGCGGGGGGAAATGGAGGCTAATTATAAGTCACTAGGATCACTGAAGAAGGTTCAGTGATCATTGCTGCACGCAATGATCGCAGACATCATTGTGCGGCGAACAATCACTGATAATTTTAACCCTATCTTGTGTTCGTTTTGTACCATATTGTCATGCAGATCACTGGAATTTTTTTAAGTGATTACAGTAGTCATGCAGTCAGGCTTAGGCCCATTTCAAACGTTGTGCTACTGCCATGCCAAACTCAATTGATTGAATTATATTCGACTTTAGCACGGCAGTAGGGTGATGACTGAAACCAAGTCATGCTAGCCCGCAAAGGTTTGCTGTGCTACACAGCAAACGGGAGCTCAACTTGGTTTCAAACGTCATGCTACTGCCTTGCTGAACTCAATTCATAAATTATAAATACATTAGAATATATTTAAAAGTCTGCTAAACCTTTTCTTGATTTTTGTGATTTGTTTTCGGTAACAGCTGTTCTATTCAACTGAATTAAATTCAACGTCTGAAACTAAGTCAAGCTACAGTTGAGCCAGCTTAGCAAGGCAGTAGCATGACGTTTGAAACAGGCCTAAGACAGTTGATAGCAGTTTGGCTGAGCTGCAGAATACGGTCAAACCTTGTTAGGCAGCCCTCTGTTAAGTAGTCAGTCCGTATTAGCAGTCACAAATCAAATTCAAATAATTTGCCTTCCATTCCTAAATTTAACATCTATTAAGACAGTGGTCACTGCTGTTAATTGGAGGCAGTCAGTACCATCCATATATTATTATTCATTCAAAATATATCTCCATTTCTGATTGGCTAAAATCCCACACATAACTCATCATAACAAGCTTCTGTCCGCCAAATTTGGAAGAATTTTATGATATGTGAAAAATGACGTCAGTTGTGCAGCAAATTGCCAGATTATTGAACAGTACTGTTAACCAAGAAGACCTAGGGACGAGGACGAATTGTTTTGGTGGTGAGTACAAAGTGGCGGAATATTTCACTCTTTTCATGAAGAACAAATATGGGAACTATTGGTTAAAAACATAGCAAGAACAACGAGAAGACAACTTGAAAGACAACATCTGCTACTTGGAGAATATGTGCAGTACTGAACAACCCCTTATCTCCTAAACTTTCTGATAAATGGGCAATTTAAGATGAACTTAACATCGATGGAGGTGAGCATGTTTTAGCTTAATTTAAACTAGGAATTATTTTGAATGAATAATCAAACAATCACAACCCCCTGTTCATGAAGGACTTTGAAATTTTCCCAACCCTCAGAAAAATTTTCTTTTTCCAAGCCTTAAGGATGAGCCGAAATTTAAGCCTTTTTTCAAGCCCTTATAAGCCTCGCAACTTGCGCTGAAGAAGGTAAAGATAACTGCCAAACCATGGAGGCATTTTGACCTGCAAGCAAAATAATTGCGTTCGACGAAGGAAGAACGCTTCCTAATCTTCTGGGTTGCCTGTTATCGCGTAGGTTCCCTGTGCACGCAAGCGAAAGCTGACCCGTGTTTTTTCGTTCCATGGTTCACCTTTTCGGCGCCATTTTGAATGACATCACAATTTCGTTGCGCAAAGCATTCTGCCTCGTGCTTCGCTGTTTGTCGGACGTGTTGGAAGGTTCAAGCTTTATTTACGTCATAATCAATTGTCATATGGCAATCACGTGCATCACTGGTTCCATCAGGGTCAACAAGCAAGATGATTACACGGGAATATTTGAGTTTTATCGCTGAACTGATGATTCTGCTACACCTTTTTCGGTCAATGCCGTTCAAATCGAGCTGGAACTTCGTAGAAACACACAAATAAAGACCAGGTAACATTTGTGCCGTGAGAAGTTTACCCGTGCGTTTGAGTCTATTTATATATTTGTAGTTTAACCTCTTTACGCACGAAATATATTCTGAGATAAAGTAAGCTGTTGTTACAACTGTAATGCTTCATTCATGTCTGATATATCTACGCGGGCCATCTTGCATGATAAGTATCTCGCTCCCTGAAGCAAGCTTAAGTTTTAAATATGTTAAACTGACGTACATGAACTTAAAATAATCATGAGATGAAAAGTTTGCACAATTGCAAAAGATTCTGTCCTGTTCTCTGACATCAGTAATCTAGCAAAAACCTAATATGTTTCCATCGCTGCTATGATCATTGTTTTCATTTCAAGTTGTGTCACGCGAGAAGCCAGGACTTTGTAACCTTCGAGGCTACCATTTTTTCGAAGTTTGTAGTGACATGTTTATCTTTTTAACAACATAGAACTTTTTACGATCTATTTTACATTTTTATCGACCATGCTTGAGGGAGAATAAGACAGGAGTAAAGAGTTAATGAGTGAGATATTTTGAAGCTGTATACGCGAAGAGCATCTCTTAAGAAAAGAATGTTTACCTTTTAATTCATGATCTCTTCCATGATTTGAAATAATGCTTGACGACACAAAAGCCAATCTGGAGCTAAGAAAATTCGAACGCACTCATTAATCTATGATTACTTCTAGTACTTTTCTGTATTTAACTGTGCTGTAGTGGAGTAGTTCACAGCTTCTTTTCTGTTCTTTTCTCCATAGACTGATTAGACTTCTTCTGAATTTAATAAGTCATTTATCTTATTCACTTGTTTAATTTTTTGTACTGCAGGTCAGATGGTTTGCTTACAGAAGACCAAATGAACAACCCGGCTTGATAGGAAGATTTATAGAAAATATAAAGGAGGGCTTTGAAAGAAATAAAGAAATGCAGGTATACGTTCCTTGACCCATAACTTATTTTTCTTTTCTTTTCCCTAGCGAAGTGATTTTCACAAGCACATAATTATTTATTTCAACATGTTGATTCCTCCGCATTTTAGGAAAACATAAAGAAATTTCAACAAGAAGCTAAAAAATACGAGCAATCTGAAACACTCTCAAGTAAAGTCAGAATTGCTAACAAAATTAAGGTAAGTTTTCAGTTTGCTGTAACAGTGGTTTTAAAATAGGTTCCACTTTCAAAAGATGGATCCAGGGGATTCAAATACCAAAATTCAATCTTCTTGATATGAGATACTGGCAGTATGTATCTGTCATTTGCATAATTTACTCCTGTGTTTCTTAGGACTTACAATCGTCATTTTGTTTTTCACAGGACAGTGTGTCATCTGTTTCAATGAGGACTTCTGCTGTTGTTAAAAGTTTCTCTGGAGCCTTTTCTACGAAAGTGTCAAAGGTACTGTAGATTGTGTGCAGTGATGTTGTGTCTTAAATACATGTACTAACAAAAAAAATACTATTGTCAGTTCCAAATTTTATTGGTGTTGTTTTTCATCAGGCATATGAAGAGGCAACAACAAGTGAAGCTTTTAAGAAAGGCAGAGCTGTTTCTGAAGAAGTATGTTTTTAGCCTTTACAAATCATAACAATCAAGTCTTAGGCAAAAGTTATGCCGAGGAAATTTCATATGAATGGTAACAACATAGGATTTTATCCGCAGATTTAAAAGTTGGATTGCCAAATCTTGCCTTAATGTAGTGCTCGCATTTATATGATGAACCTTAACTGCTGAAAGAAAACTTAAAAATTCATAATTGACCAGGATTCAAACCCTGACCTTTGCAATGAGTGGACACTGTCAGTGCTCTTTCTAAATAAGCTGAGCAATCAAACTGGAGAGCTGTTCAAATTATTGTGAATTTGTAATAACAATAACATGCAAATTATGTTACTGTATTTATGTTACAGTTCAAAATTACAACTGTATATGCAGGTTAAATTTTTTTAACTTAGGTTGATTCTCTGTTTTCGTTGTCTCCTAGCCCTAATTAGTCTCGCTTGCTTTACAGTGTACAATCTAGCTGCGAGACTGAAAATATGAAAAGCATTATTTTTTTTTGCATGTGTGCGCACCAAAAGGGATCATGGTCCTAGGCATTCTTAGCAGAAACTATGGAAACTGGGGATAAGAATTATGACATGACAAAAACCATGCATAGAATTAAGCTTAGGAAAGATTAATGCAAAAATTAATCAATGCGAGCATTGGGTCGGTCCACAAATTCTATCGCTTGAAAGCTTTTATTACTCTGGAACAAGACAGTGATAACCTCAGTGGCTAAAAAAAAGAAGAATCTTAATGTAAAACTTTGATGGCAAGGCTCACTGGTCAGGTGTTGTAAACTTTCATTGTATGCAAATAAGTCTTGTGTTGAGCATGCAGTTTACTTTTGACACACGTAATTCAGAAACAAATCGTTGAATACAATATAAAAATTAAATATCCTGAAGGGTTACCGGTCATTTGGATATAAGTTTATTCCATCTAGTTTTAAATAGTTTAATTTTTAAGTTTAACAAACTTGGCTTAATGAATGAAGAATATTCACCCAAAGTGCTTATCTTTTTCACACGCAAACTATACTTAAAGAGATTGAAATTTTTTTGTAATTTCAATGCTCAACTTTTTATTGAAATAAATTGTATCAAAACGAGCGGTTACCTCCTGAAGAATACTCGATGGCTGATAAAGTAGGAAGTAAAAAACTTTTAGGGAGGAAATCCTGTTTTGTGTAGAATTAATTGCCTCCTTATTTCTTATCTTATCTCCAAGCAAGCGAGACTGAGTGGTTTTAAGAGCATTCTTGTTATTCAGGAATTAGGGCTAGGAGACAAAGGATAAAGAGAGTCAACCTATAGGTTTCAAAATTGTAACCTGAATATAATATTTACATGTACATCCACATAAACAAGTGTGAACAGGGAATGAAACAGAAGCAGTAAATTGCCTCATTAATCTAACTGGCATGTTTCTTTTTTTTTTTTTTTTTTGTTTCCTTGTAGCTTGCTAAGTCTGCCAAGGAGGCTGCCTCAAAGGTTCAAGAACAAAGTGAAGTGATTGGAAAAACAGATACTTTTAAGGCTATGTCGGCAGTAAGTGATTAAATAGGCCTTTAAGCTCCAATATCCACAGGGCTTTCAATAAACACTGACAGCTGACGAAACACATCGGCAATTGCTCAGAGCAGTTGGCTACTTTTTTCTAGAAAGATAACTGAGAAGCAACTAGTTTGAATAATGTGGTAAATAAAAAAGGATCATAAAATCTGAATGAATTGGTTTTACATTATCCTTTAGTCATGTTATGGGGAAGTGCACTCCCAGACCCCCTCCCCCCTAGAAAAAGGGGACTAATGGCCCCTTGTTGATACAGTTGGATACTCTTTTCATACATGCCGGCTACTTGAATTTTTATTAAAACCCCTGTATCCATGTACAATTGCTCTAGACTGAGCTCCATCCATTTTCTTCCTAGTTGGTAAAATTTGTTTAAAGATCAAACCATTTCCCCATGATAGGTGATCATTCGCATTAATTCTTGTATTCTTTTCTCTTGATTATGGTTTGATATGTTATATAAGAAAATTGATGTTGCGACTCGTGATTTAAAGGGGTACAGAGGATAGTAGAATGTTTTGATGATTAGGTGTTTAGAAAAGAAAGTGAGCGGCATACATTGTATCTGCTACTTATATTTCTTTAATATTGTATTTTAGTGCAGAATAGCATTTAAATTCTATTTCCTTAAAATCCACAGGGCTTTCAAACAGTTAAGAAGGAAGTTCTCGATGAAACACTTGAACAGTCCAAACCTTACAGGACCCCAGGTAAGCACAGTGTAACAACTGCTGATAGAGTTTTGTATTCAAGAGGTTACAGTGTACTCGCATTCATGTAAGTGAGCAAAATGTGGTGATCGTTGGGCTGTCATTTATAGGCACGAGCCAGGTGTCACTCAACCTCTTCATCCTGTCTGGGACATAATTATGCTGTAAGGCAACAGTCATCATGTATGTTGCCACTCAACCCTGAGCTTTGGACTGCGCTTTAGACCCAACTCGTCCAGCTCTTTCATCACTATTCCAGGGTTTTCAGTAAGGTTTTAAGTAGGTGGCAAAAGCCTTGGAGTAGGCGGAGAAGGAAAAAATGCATGAGTTACTGGGGGGCTCCTGGAAAAAGTTTTAAATATGGGTCTCTTAGAGTGCATTTCCAGCTTTTTGAAGCAAAAATTAGATTGTTTGAACAGAAAACAGAAATCATTAAATTTTGGTTTTTTGGAGGGTAACTTCCAAAGAAAGGTTGGCAGTGAGTTCACGTGAAATAGCTTTCAAATTTCAGTGGCTGCCAGGTCTTATTGAGAACTCTGCTGTCCTCAGCTAGGTGGTTTTCTGCCTGCCTCTTTTCCTCCCCCCACTTGGAATCTATCTCAAGGCAACCTTACGTACGTGTATCCTTAGGACATACCCCCACCACTTTGGAAGGAAAATAATACAAATGTAGGTCTACAACACAAGAAAAATGTCATATCTCTGGCTACCTTTCCAACATTATCAATCCACTTATCTACAATGTCCTTCAAGATAGTGACAGACCTGAAAAGTGCAAATTGCCAGTGTTGTTAGGGCTGCAAGAAATGTCATAGTGTACATAGGAGCAAAACTTAAGGAATATCCATGTAGCATTATCACTATAATTTGATTTCCTAAGTGGCTGGGTCAGTGGTGGAAGAGCTTCAAATAACTAGCTTAAGTGTTAACTGCAAGAATAACTTTCTTATTTATTAACTGCATTTTTATCTACATGTTATAGCAATACTCACACTGACATCAGCTATAGATTTTAATGTGCCAACCAGACGCGCATTGTTACTTGAAACAAAATATTCTATTGTTTCACTCATTACAAATTTGAATATTATTAAAACAATGTTTGTAAACAGTGAAATCTTCTATAGTGATGTTGTTCTTGTTTTTGGAATGTTTTAGAAAAGCTTAGAAGGAGAACTGGAGAAGAAGGTGAAATGGCTAAGAAGGAGAGAAGAATCGATGCCAATGAGTATGTGTGGTTGTCTTTTATAATAAATTTATTTTTCTTGTATTTTATTATGGGGATGGAAATTGCACTGTGCATGTCTTTCAACATGTTAAACTAGGTGGCATTAAGCATAGATTTTGAGATTTTGTGCTTCATGCTGAGTGTATACATGTATCTTACAGTTCAAAGTTTTCATATATCATGTTTTCACCCAAGAGCTCACCTGTTATTTCACTGGTGTTTATATAATAATAGAATATATTTTTTCATGTGTCTTGTTTTTTTTTTTTTAGGGATGCTACAGGGATGGTTCTCCACAGAGACTCTAAATGGTATCAACAATGGCAAGAGTTTAAAGACAACAATCCTGTAGTGACTGGTAAAGTTATGACATTTACAACCTTACTCTTTTCTTATGTACCTGCAATGATCATGACCGATAAAATTAATGCAGTTTTGCAAAAAAATTTTTGTGGCTTATTTACATTCCACATAAAGCGGGAAATGAGATGTTTTCACTTTGAAGTCATACAGTGATGGCGAAGAAATGAACAAGGAAGTGTGCTGCAACTGCAAAGTTGTTGTTAAACATTTTGCTTTTTTGATGTTCTAGTTGCCGTTGCTGTGGTCAGCCTATTGTTTAAAGTTACATGCAGTCCTGCTAATTAAGTAAGCAATTATTATTGACCCACTTAATAATATTTTACAGGTCTTTTCAATCTGAAAACAAAATATGATGAAAGTGACAATGTGGTTGTGCGAGCCTCAAGAGTGGTAACAGACAAGCTACAAGATATTTTTAGTAAGTCAATGTTAATAATACTTCAGTGAATTTCATAGTCATGCACAAGTACATTCATGAACAAGGGCAACAAAGTGTCACTTTTCATGATCATTATACTGCAAAGGGCCTGAAGAAAAAATTGACTTTTCTTGCTTGCCAGTACATACATGCAAACTTGAAAATTGTCTAACACACATAAAACGGTTCAAAAAAATTAGTAAGACAAATAAAAAGAAAAGAAAAAGTGGAAGGGAAATTAGCGATAGCCGAAAAGAAGCAATCACTTTTGTATCGATCTCTGTTTTAACTGCATTTTCAATACCAAGTGCAGTGTTTTTTTGCAATTTTGCCACACACAAACATGCAAAGGCTGTGACTGCTGCTTGTGTAACAGGGTCCTACATGTGTATTTCCAAGAGATGACTACCTCACCATACAAAGAAAAAAGTAAATTAATTTTATTAGAATCACCTGTGATTAAAACCATGTGGAAGGCAGGGTATGGTGAATTTGGTTATCTTAAACTATCGCAACCAGCGTCTAATTTCTATGTGTAACAATCACTGTAAATCGCTGCTATAGTGATTTTTGAGGGGCTTCCTCTCGGAATTTTGGGGTTGGGGTGTGCCATGGGACTATAAAACCTTTGGCTTACTTGTACCAGTATATTGGTCCATATTCAGCCGCAATTTTACTTCCCTATTGCAGGCATGTAAAATGAAAAGTGCATCCTATCCAACACTAACTGAGAATCTATATACCACTAATCAACTTCCCCAACATGACTTTCTATAAATATCAGTCCACAATTGTGTGATTTCAATTATTTTTTAGCTGATGTGTTCTCACAATCTGATACTGCCAAGACAATGGCTGAAATCACAAGAATAGACCCACAATTTAACAAAGATAGCTTTCTCAAAGAATGTGAATTTGAAATAATCCCAGCTGTTTTAGAGGTAAGGTCTAGCTTGAGCTTAACAGCATTAATTTTGCTGTTCATAAGTGCTTCTATGTCAACCAGACTTAACTGTTCTAGTACAGTATACACAGCCTTATGATAGAACTAAAGCCTTTGCCCACAATCATTGTCATAGCAACCTCTGTGATCACTAAAATCATGGATAATAGGGAAAGAGTTTATATTTATTTATAAATTATAATCTCTGCACTTGTTAGACTTCTTTTAACTTATGCTAGTGATCGCGTAGCCTCCCACGCAGGCATTTTTAGTAGAGCTCGTACTTTGTCCCTCCCCACAAACACCTGTTCAACCGAGAACAACATTCCTTTCCCAAGCGTAGCCAATCACATTTGTTCTTTCCAAATTCTGGAAGGTTGACCTTGACGGCAGGGTAACCCAACAATTACTCAATCTGCATAAAACAATGAGAAAGCTTTATGACCTCTAATAAATGTTAGACTCAGAGATTTTCTCAGTTAGATTAAATTAGAGTACCCCATGCCCTGCATAACCTTAGCGATGGAAAGAAAAGAAGGAAAAAGGTAACTCTCTGGTCATGTTTTCACACCATCACAAGCTTGTGTGTTTAGCCTGTCAAACTGTTGATTGGTCACTTACCGCACAAATAAAACAGTGGGAAAGGAATTTTGTTGTTGGTTGAGCAGGCATTTGTGGGGAGGGACGAAATATGAGCTCCCCTAAAAATGCCCGCATGGGAGGCTAGTGATCACAATGATCATGATGAAAACACACCCTGCTAGCAGACCCTATCTGTCACATGATCAATTTTGGCATTCTCAAGAAAAGACTCTTTGTAAATTGTGTAATAAGTTCTTTGATGAGCATGTGCTGCTTGTTGGTGGGATGCATTTTCAACCCCAGGTTTACTAGACGTGCGCTTGGCATAGTGCGAAAATTAGTTTGATAATGGAGAACAAGATTGCATTCTACAAGCTTTTGGCACAACCATTTCTGGTATCGTTTGGGTGGACAAGCAATACAACTTTATGATTGGTTGATGGTACTCAAATCAACCATAAACAAATCACAAGTAATGCTTATCCACCCGAACAACCCCAGAAATTGTTGCTCCACAAGCTTGTACCCATTTCCCTTGCAGTTTCTGGAGTGGGGAATTTTGTATTATTGTTTTTTAATTAAAATAATGTTCTTACTTGTCTTTATTAGGCATTTCTAAAAGGTGACCTGGATATTTTAAAAGATTGGTGCCATGAACCTGTAAGTCCAAAAAATTGCATTTTTGCGGAATCTTCTTCCATCAGTTTTTGTTATTGAGCTAATTTATTTTGTTCCAGGCTTACAATGTACTTGCAGCCCAAATTGAGCAAACTCGGCAGCTTGGACAAAAACTTGAGGCAAAGATCCTTGATGTTAGAGAGGTTGATGTAAGTTGGCTACATTGTATACTAGGGTTTGAGACAATAATCAAACATAAATTTTTCTTAATTTTACTTTATCATTCATGCCCATTGTTTCTGCTTGAACTTACTACATGTAATCACAAATATAATAATTAATTAAATTTTTCTTTGTACATAAAATGCAATATTATTATTTTAATTCCTGTACAGTGTATGCTAAGCTGAACAAGAATCTTTTGATAGGACCACAGTGTATGTGTAGATATCACAAGATAATAAGTGCTACCCTCGTGAAATTGAAATACATATTATTAATTTATTTTTTTTTCTTAGCTGTATTTCTTTCATTGGTAATAATGAAACAGACATCACATTGCATTTCCAAAGGTGCTTGAAACTCTATAGCCTTCAATGGGCCTTACCTAAAAAAACCAGAATGGTGATGACCACTTACTTTAATAGTATTGTTACATTAATTTTTTACATTTGGTTATTATCTAGCTGCACTTAAAGTTAAATAATATATCAAAACTCACCATGAAACTTAGTCACAAAGATACCCTAACCTGTAATACAGAATGGTATCTTACAGTGTACTTCCTGTTTTGTGTATAACGTTGCAGGTGGCAATGGCCAAGGTTATGGAACAAGGGCCTGTTTTAGTTCTCACTTTTATGGTACAACAGATTATGATCCTTAGAGATGCAGTCGGTAATATAATTGAGGGTGGAGAAGTGAGTATTTGCATTCTTGTTAACATTGTTATAATTAGTCACTCCAACTTATATTGTTCCTAATTAAAGGGGCTCGGCTTGAATGAAACATCGCAATGAATATTATTATAACCATATTTTTGATATGTGAAGGAACACATAAGGAATAAAGGCTGGCTTGCCACCTGTGCATTTCCCATAACACGCCTTGTCCTCCCCTTCCCTCACCGGAAAATAAATTCATGACCTCTTGGTATTACAGTTATCTCAAGAGAAATTGAACTTTGGGGGGCAAACAAGGTGTTTTATGGGAAATGCAGGAGTGGCAATTAGAACCTAACTAGGATAGGAGGCTCAAAATATTGAAGCAGATTAAAACAGGCTACATATGGGTAAACCTTTCCCAACTGTTTTCTTCATTCCAATAACTTTGTGTACTCAGATCTGCTTGGAAAGTCGTTGTTTTACTGCAGTGATTTTGGTAATAAAATCATTTGCCTTGACACTATCACAATAATATTATTATTATATGATGCTGATGATGATGAAGGAAAACTATTCATAACTGTGTGATTTCATTATTTTGTTTTATTCCTGTAGAAGACAGGGCCAGCCTTTTTATTTTTCATAGAGTTTAGAAGTACCCATTATTGATAAAAATAGGTAAAATCAAAAACAGAAAGACTGGCAAATTTCTGGCAACCAATGATTTCTTTGTTAATTTATTTATTTGTATGGTTACAGTGTACATACGTCTTCTTCTTTAATAGTGGCTTAAACAACTGAGTTTAAAATTTTCAGGATTTAATCTCTCTCATATTTGGGCAATTTTAACTGCCATTTTTTGTGTCTGCAGGATAATATTGAAAATGTTAGCTATGTATGGGCACTGTGTAGAGATCAGAGCATACTGGATCACCGGTCAGCATGGAGAGTGCTTGAATTTGGGATTCAAAACAGCAGCGCATGGCTTTGATAAACCTTTACGCTGGTTCTTAATAGTGGCACAAGCATAAACACAAGTCTAGATTCAAGAATGTTCACACTTGGGTTACATACATTACCAGGAGACATTTGCAGGAGCAGAATTGTGAAATTTAAGAAACCCTTATGTCGGCAATACAGGGCACCCAAACTCACAACAGCTTAAGTACTGGAAGCCAAATTATAAGGATTTGTATGGGAATTTATTGTAATGTAGATAAGTACACATAAACAGCCATGAAAGTGTACATACCTCATAAAGAAGAAGACCTTGTCTTCTAGAACTACTTAGTAGCTAGGTGAGAAACCAAAACATCAAACCTTGCTAAAATAGCATTTACAGGGCCTAAACAGTAAGAAAACATCACAGACACAACTCTTTATAAGGTATGTACACTTTATTGGCTGGTTATGTGCATTGTAACCATTTTATCGATTTTACGATAATTCACATACAAATCCTTATTATTAGGCTACTAGTAGGCCGTTGTGAGTCTGGCCCCCCTGTCAAGTGTATTGGCAACAAAAAATAAAGTCATCATCCTGGTTGCTATTGGTTATACCTGTGCCCATCATGTTCTCATGTGGAATAACATTGTCTTAAGTATAAGCAAAAGAAGAACAGATACTTAAAAGATTTTTATACTTATGCTTTTGTAATGGCTGCCCTTGCTTGTATGCAGTTTCTCACTTTTGTACTTTTGATTACACCTGTGTCTCTATTAAGGACTGGGCTTTAAAGAGAAACCAATTTCGCTGTATTTACTCAAGCTGTTTAGTTGGCTTGGTCAAAGACACACAGATGCCACACTCTCTTTTAGAAGAATGTCTGTTTTAACCAGAGAAATATTAAGGAACTGCAGCATGGCATGAACTGACATCTCCTACATCTGGATTTCTACTAGAATGAACAGGTTATTAATTTTATTTATGTAAGAAACAGGAGAGAACTGAATAATAGCAATGATCAAGGAGTCTTTTGTACACGTCTATTGTCAGGATGTAGAACACCCGTACATGCCAATTGAATAACACACCAGTCTAAGTAAACCCTGACCCCCCCCCCCCCCCCCTCCCCCTCACCCTGGGTTATAGGTGGGGATTGGTTCTGAACAAATGCCCTACCATGTGGAGAAAATTTTTATGGAAGATACTGGTAGCAGGAATTGCCCCACCCCCTGGGGCAACTAAAAATGTTTCCAATGCGAGTTGTTTTCCCTTACGAAATGAAAACTTCACAAAGCAGTTGAGTTGATAATTAATGTCAGTTTAAAGGTAACAACTTGCAAGGGATGACAGGCCGCACATCTTCACCAACGTGAAACCTTTGAAAAACCTTTTACATATTGCTCCAGTGAGGAGAACTTTTTCAGAGATTTCACACTTTAAAATTTGAAGGATGATATAGCTTCTACATAGCAGACCAAGATGCGGCTCAGTACAATTTATGTTCAGCAGAGGAAAATTGTGAAAGTTTAGCAGAACCTTTAATGAGCAACAGAAAATGTAATCAGTTCTACTCAAAATTATAATAATTTTCCGCAGCTGCTGTAGGTGCGATCTTTGTTTTCTCAAAGCTAGGTTGTGTTTTTATAAAGGTTAAAATTTGAAAAATAGGTGTCTTGCCTTGCTTTTTTGTCAAGTATAAAAACATCTCCTTAAAATGTTAAGTGATGTATAATTGCTCCTAAAAATGGCGAGGGATTATGTTGTATATTTCCGTTTGAATTTAAAGCAAGATTTGCGTTTTACTATACAGTTGTGTACTGTACAGAGTCAATTTAGACATGATAATTTTTTTTAAAAAAAATTTCATGAGTAAAAAGCCCCACATCCCCGCAGACAGGGGCGACAAAAAGGCTCGAATCCCCCACCAACTTGGGACTCAAAGAGCTGCCAATAACGGACCAAATCCCTTCCAAAGCCCCACATATCCCGGAGTGGGGGTTTACTTTGAATGGTGCATAATGCTGTTAACTATTTTACACAGCTGATTTAAATAGTCAAAATAAAGTTATGGTTTGATTTGCAATCTCTACAGTCTTCGCCTCGCAGTGAAAGAGAACCTTAAAAAATTGACGCTTGGCCCGCCTCTATTTTTAAGGTTCGTTCACTTTTGGTTGTTTGTCCGTGATCTTTGTGATGAAGGAACTGGGGAGCACCCGATTGGATGTGATGGCAGTTAGATGACTTAGAATAAATAGTAATCGTTGTATTTTAGGCGTTCACGGCTTTCTCAGTTATACAGTTATTTCATCGGCGGATTTAGTTACATGTAAGTCATGAATAAGCAATATCTATACAACTAGCAAGTCCCCGGCCTTCTTTTCCTGAATTTCGGGTATTCGCCCATGGATTTAACTTGGTTTTCTCACCTTTGAAAAGAAGTGATTGTTTTGTGGGAGTGAGCAATGCAGTTTGCTTTCAGTGTATACGGAACTATTTCATTTGTTTAAATGTTTCTTACCTTCTTGACGCACATGATAAGCCATGTGCCTGTCTGTCGTACCTTTGGCGGTTTAAAGCTCAAATAGTCCAGTCAGTCGGCGAGTTTTTCCTAGAATTTTAGGGTAGATTTCAATGACAATCCGCCATCTTGGTTCTCAATGGCTGTTCAAATAAATTGGATACACTTTGTCTACCATCTATGAAGAAGCTACCTGCCGCTTAGGCAAAAATCGCAGGCTTGTGTGATGGCGCAATCTGAATTTGAATTTTAGTCCAATCAGCTTGCAGGAATTCCTCCGCGTCACAGATGACGTAATCGGTTGATATATAAAGACACGCCATCACGCGAAGACGTCAGTTTTTCAGTGACTTTGAACAGTGCCTGAAGGACCTACGTTACTGTGATTCAGAAAGTTTATCTAAACCAAACAAAGTTGTTCTATAATGGGTTGCAATTTATCTAAAATGCAACTACCGCGCCTGAATATGAAGAAGAGGGTAAGAACAACTTACAAGGACGAAAATTTTTGTAATAAATAGTGAAAATAGCGGATAATTTGCGCCATTAACTTTGTCGTTTGATTGCGAAGGAAAATCGTTTACATAGATATATGCGTCAACACCTGAGGTGATCGAAGAAGCGCCAGTTGCTAACCTGCGCAAATACTAGTGTAACAGCAAACGGTCATTTTGATTTTAAGTCATTCTATAGACTTGCCCGTAAAAAGCTACTAAAGTTAAGCGAGAGGGGAAAAAAACCTAATTTTAGCGAAGCGCGAAAACCAAAAGCGAAGTTTGAGATGGCTAAAAATATTTGAGAAGCGCATGCAAGCGAAAGTTCATGGTTCATTAAGTCAGAGTGAACAAGAAGCACACAATATCAGCAGGCAATTAGGCTTTGTTCACACTATAACGGAGAGCTTTTGCGCTAACAAAAAAGCCATAGGGCTTCTGTTCGCACATAAAGTGGAGACTCGCATAGCGGATAGGTGTTCAGACTATTAGCTTTTCGTGGCACCACGTAACTGTTGCCCTTTCCAAATCATATGCTGTCTGAAACTTTATTTTGAGGGGTAAAATGTTTCAGTGTTAAAAAGTGAAAAAAAAAGCTGCGAATAAAATTCGCCAAATCGCCAAAAAAAAGTGGCGACATCAGAAAATGTCAGCGTAAATTTACATGGCCCTTCAGGGCCTCGTAAAGTTCACCTTCGACAGACAAAACTTTTAACCGCTCGAAAAAATGTTACAGCTGTTTAAAAATGCTGATGTCAACTGACTGCCTGTCTCCGCTAGACCCTAAGGTTATTCCAGGCGGCCAGTACTCTAATTTTGCTTTTAATATATTTTCATTGTCTTAATTTATTGTTGAACGAAGAGGGTGAGTACAAATAAAGATAAAGACTGAAAGAATCGAATCGTATTTAAATGCGCGGAAGAGTGAATATAGAAACGTACTGACTGTACAATTAGCAACTATTTTTCGCCCCAGAATGGCCCTTGCCAATCGGCTGCCCATGTGGCTTCCGCCCTTTAACGAGTTCAATCTTCTTTCTCTCTATTTTAACTTTGTTAGGCCACCAAGGCAAAGGCTTGGTCTGAGGAAGAGACTGAGATTCGATCCAGTCCTACCTGTGAGCATAAACAACTGCCACAGAAAACAACTGCCCAGACCTCCTATGCCCAGCCAACAAGTCATGAAGACTTTTCAATATTAGCTTTCATGGCAGGAAAAGTTTCTGATCATGACTGGGTTTACGTGAGTCAAAGAGAACAATCAAAACCCAGGGCCCGAACTTTGGCTGCGCGTGGACGTTCTAAAGTCCCGTTCGCAAGCGGCTTTGGAGAACATTTTTCTCCCTTAATATCTATGACTGAGAACCTTTCAGAGTGGGTGGAACCATATGATAGAGAACTTCTTACTAAGAATCTTAAAGAATGCTTGGGATATCAAGGTCTCAATGCAAATGGGTTTCACCTGCTAACGTTGTCTCCAAGACCTTTCTTAGAGATGAGAACTAACTATCAGCTCCCTCTCTATGTTGTCTCTATGGTGAGGGTATCGGTCTTGGAACACTTTTTACGGTGGGTATAAGTGAAAGGTATTGCTCTCTAGCCTGGGGCCAGGTTCTGCAGTAGGGAAAAAGAGGATAGAAAAATGCTTGCCGAGTTTGTTTTTCTTTTTTGCTTTTTCATCCCCTATTTTTTCTTTTTTCCCTACTGCAGAGCCTGGTACCAGGCTAGTTACTCTCACGGTGCCTCACTCCAACCTTGCCCCAGTTTTTCATGAGGGGATAGCACCGAGGTTAGCCACCAGATAAACCGCTCTCCAGTGGATGAGCATTAGAAAAACCAATCGCTTTATCCACTGGATTATCGAACGGATAGCCACCCTTAAGGCCGAGGGATTTTGCTCCCGGAGCATGCTCCAGGGGCACGCTCCGGGAGCAAACCTCCTCCGTGTATACCAATGATTTCATAGGTATACTTTATCCTCGGGAGCAGAATTTCCACTCCACAAAATGCTCCACGATATTTAACCGGTTAAATATTTGGAAGCAAGCAAATTGAGCAAACTTGAAAACGCTCCCTCATGTGTACTGACACGTGCAAAATGAACCTGGAGCATGCTCCGGGAGCAAAACCCCTCGTGTTTATCGGCCTTTATGAACAACTGGGCCGGGCGTACAAAGATCGGAGACGGGATTTGAGAGTCTTGGGGTCTGCTTGATATGCCAGTAAATTTAACATGATGTATCTAATGGATTGGTTTTATTTCATTTTAAACTTCAGATATATCCCGGGTGCTATCCAGTCAAAGGTGAATGACACTCCCTTTGTTCTCGTGATCCGGGATATTTGTAACCAATCAGGGCGTTCTTCGTCTTGTTCCGTATTAGTTCTCAGAATCCTGCAGAGATTACAGAGAAGGTAAAAATTATCTCATTTCATTATCGAATGCGTGCCAGTTAAGTCGATCTTTATAAGTGCCAAATTCGTTGTATCGCGCTGCGTATTTTGGAACTTCGAAGGATTTTGGGTTTTTATGTTCCTTCAATGATCTGAGCGGACCTCTTAGCAAACAGATGTTTTAGGTTTACTTGAACGAGCTCAAAAGACCATGGTTTGTGATTGGTGATTTGGTGAATTTCGATCCGTTTTGTTTGTTTCTGTGTTTCAAGGTTCGTTGCTTGTGATCGTCCAGTTTCGGGCAATAATCGACCAGATTGCTTCGAAGATGTTTCCTGGTCTTTCCTATTCTTGTCTCTTACAAGAATAAAGCAGTCTACATCCTATCCTCGACAATTTCCACTCACCATCGCGATTTCCTTCGCTATTTTTGAGAATTCTATAGAGTCATTCTCAGTTTGCGGGCCAAGCTGGGCGAGTGCGTTGCATTGTGACGTGTAATAACTCCGCCCCACTCAAATGATTGAAGGAACAGAAAAACCCCAAATCCCTTGAAGTTTGCAAAGCGCGCAGTGCAATACAACGAATTTGGCTGTAAATTTTGATTTCCTTTGTATCTTTTTAAATGAATATTGTAAATTAAGATTTAAATAAAGGTACATGCACAATAATTTATAAATAAAAAAAAAGATAACAATATGCTATGGTCTAAGAGTATACGTCATGATGGAAAATTGTTTTCCATTTGTCAATGCACTGAATACATACGCAGAATACGGTCCCAAACTGATGTTGCTGCATGTAACAATGTTGGATGAAGTGGGACAGACAGTTGGATCGTCGGTCCTTAAAAAACATCTACAGAGCTCCTTTTCAAATCGTTATGCTTCTTAGAAAATTCAATTTACATTACATTTAAAAAGTGTTCAGGGTATTGTAAATTAATAGTACTTAAAAATAGTATCATTTTTTTAACAGGTTTAGAGGACAATTGACCAAAATTGTCATCTACTGCGCCGCTGGTGAGCTGCACAAGTATCTGTTTAAAACTCGATTGCAGCTCCACCCTAGCAGGTAGGCAAACAAAACGTTTCATTATAAAGCACTTGTTCACCGTACATTGTTGTCAAGTCCCTGTACAACATCTTCCCAGACCGTCTCGGCCAATTCATTTCGGTGACGTATCCGAGAACAATCTCTCAGACCACGTAACCTAAAAAGCGTAAGGACCAGCAACAAACAATGCAAATGAGCTTCTATTCGACTTTTAAGTTATAATACTATAGTGAGCTATTAATCAATTTATAATGGTAATAGGACTGAGTGGAGTCCAATTGGTGATTGACAAATCGGACTTCCGCTCACTAGTATGATTCCAGACCAAATTGGACAACACGAAGTCCTGTTACCACAACCATTGTAATTTCCGAACGGAAAAAATGCATTGTTTTTTTGTGAAAGAGCTTTTAATACAAATTATCCCAAATTAGAGAAAGTGTCACTGGCAGAGACACTTTCTAATGTTACAAATGCGTCCATTATGTTAAATCCCAAGTTTGGTAGGGTAAGAGGTCGTTGCTATGGTTATTTTTATAAATTCATAAATTCTGTGATTGGTGGACCTCCCTGAGTACACTTTTAAAATATGATTGGCTGATCATATTGTAACTGTCCGATTTCAGCCAATTGTCTCATTATCGTCCGATTACAACCCTACACAATGATTAGTGATCATGAGAAATAAAGCAGTTAATGCACCAATCAAATTTAAGGAAATTGTAACTGTTATGATTAAACATGAATTTGTCAACTGTCAACTAAGACTTTATCCTGCTCGCGGGCTGAAAAGACTGAAAAGGAACTTGAGCAAGTGACTTATTTGCTAAACACTATACTCTTTATTTAATTTTAAAATGCCAAAATATAAACGGCCGAGATGTCGATCTTCTAACCAGTAGAGTCCAGATATCTGTTTCAACAAAATGAGTAAATAATAACACCATTCAGTTTGGCAAGGTAGAAGACTGATCACTGTGATGTCTGAAAATACGTACATTTGAACATTGAAAATAATTCTTATATTCAAGATTTGCGTTTTCCAAATCTAATCCCCCTCCCTTTTCCCTTTCTCCCAATTCCCTACCCTAATCTTTATATGGTTGCCAGATCTTCCTTTTTGCGCGGAGAAAATTAAGACAAACCTAGTTGTTTAAAGGCCGATTGGTGCTAACCCGAGGTTACAGTTTAATGTAGGTTTCTTTTTCTTTTATTCAAAAGCATCTTCTCCGACAATTTTCTCGATTCTTTTCAGAGCATCCAACCATGCATAAAATTGTAGACAAAAAGAATTTAATTGAATTTGCTATTTAAACTTTCACATCTTAATTCAAATTCGCACTAGCCCTTGGTTATCAATATCCCTGAGCAACCCGGCCCTGTGATTTCTTATATTTTTCTTTTCTTCCTTTTTAGGCGCGCTACCAGAACTTTTGAACAGAAATTAGTTTTTGCCAACCAATTTACCCCTCGAAAGCTCAGAGACGCCACAGGTCAGTACAGTACATTTGACCATTTATTCCACAAATGCGCGTTGGGTATGAGTTGGCTATAATCATCTCATATCCGACAAGCGCGAGTGGAATAATTGTTTTAATTAAAAACGCCCACAAAAAAACGAGAATTCTTCGCGACTTTATTTGTAAAAACCAACGGATTTTCAGCTTGTTTTTAATTTTGAGCAGACGCGAGCAGTTACCATACTTGGAGAGCATGAGATAATGGCTCATATACCTTGATGGCTAAGCCAATCTGAGCTTTAGAATTGCATTATCCGATAACTCAGTTTTTAATAATAGTAGATAGGCTTCGTAATCACGTGGCCAGATGAAAATCTTACTTAAGCAAAATCAAGATAAAGTCAACTCTTTTATGGATAGTATATAGCATATAAGCAAGACATTCTCCCGCAAGGCGTCAAAAAAAGCAATTAAACTACGTCAGTTTTGGAGACGCGTTAGCGCCTCGGCTCGTCTTACAATCCTGAAAAAAGTATACTTGAGTATTATGCCTAGGCCCATGAGGAGATGCTGGGAATTGAATGTTAAAAGGTTAAAAATTTTTAGGAGAAAAATAACCAACGATATATTCTTTTTCCGTTTTGCAGGTTTTAGAGGCGTCCCAGCAGCATAAAAACTGTATAATGAAATTTTAATTGAGAATTGTTGCTTCGAAGAGACACCTATATACTTATGTTCATCTGGGATTTCTAAGAAAAAGGAACATTTTCGTTATTGTTTTGAAGAGACACTTCAAGCTTGCCCTCGTCTGAAGCTCAGTTTAAACAAAAAATTGTGATCTACTGTTAGTCAGAAGAAATTTTTCCATTCACAATTGCCACTGCACTTTAATTCAGCTTTGTTGCTTTTTGAAGAGAGAACTGTCTTTGCTTACGTTCATCTATTTCACGAAAAAGGAGAACATTTAATGTGATAATAGTTACCGTACTAAATTAAGTTAAATATATATATTTTCTCTAAGGATATTAGCTTGTATCGTCAGAACATTTTAGTTGTTATTAGCTACAGTTGATAGCCAACGCAACTGCACTGTCACGAGCTGGCTAACATTCTTACTTGAAGTTTATAACACGTAACTGTAACTACCTCTGGATGCAATAAGGGCCGACCATTTGACTTTTGAGGGGGGTATGGGTGATATCAGAAGACATATCCTGCAGACTGATTTCGAGGAAAATAATTCTTGTAAGGAAATACCTGGGGGGAAAAATTTCCTACACCGAAAACAAAATATCTTTCATGGCTTATAATCCTGGGGAAAAAATCTTACACCTTGTATATTGGGGAAAAATTCTTTTACCAGGAGTTTGGAGGAAGAACAGTTCTTTCCCAAACCAAATCACCTTTACGTCCCCCTCCCTCCCCCCCCCCCCCCCCTCCCCTTCAAAGGTCAAATGGTCGGCCCCCAAGAACTCTTCTATTGGTCATAGACTAAGTTCAAGTATTTTTTATAACGTCGACAAAAGAGACGGAACGTCTTAGGTGAAATACAAGTAACCAATCTTATCTGATTTTTTTATAAGTTTTGTAATGCCTGGGAACCATTGAACTTAAAAATGAAACAAAAATGTAGGTACAGAACGGATTTTATCAATTCCGTTCCAAAAGAGGATCATAGATGCCTATGGACCTCTTTTGGAACGAAACGGGTAAGATTGGAAAGGGTGAAGAACCATTTACACGTAAATCTTATCCCAGCCGTTCGTCACTTTTCATTGACATCAAAAGATTTATTCTATTCATGCCCTTTCGTTACATTAATAGGTCTTTGCTGGTTAATGTATATAGTCTAATCTATTAAGATCAATATATAAATAAATCATTTGTGCACAGTAAATTCTGTGTCTGCCTGTTCTTTTGATCTCGTTCAGTGTTGTTGTTGTTGACTTAAGCTGTCCGACTACTCGAACTCTGTGAAGCTTTTCAGGTTCCTTCCTTCCTTGGATAGACAATTGATAAAAAGCACTGTAGTGGATCCAAGGCTCCCCCCTTTTGTAGGCCTAACTTTAACTGTGGCAGATTCAGATCTAAGTAGGTGGAAGTCCCCACTCATTCAAAGAGAGGGATCTCGCATCAAAATGAAATATCCATTTATTGCTAAAAATTGCTTAAAAACACAAACAAGTAAATGAACTGCTATATTTCTACAAACTCGCTTGTAGACGCAATAAGCACTCGATCGTGTTACATAAAAAATACGAGCTACGAAACTGAGCTGACAACGGCTTTAGATAATTTTCAACTTTAACGCGCTTCTTTCTTGATCTGTTTATGTTCCATCGCCCACGCGTTTGCGGAAGGTTACCAAGGTTACAAATCCATGTTCGGATTTCACGCTACTTTCGACCACGAAATCCGGCAAATCTAGGATCAAAAAATTCGTTTTTAGATTCCCCGAAAGGAACAAAATCAGAAAGATATTTGTCTATAATGTGACTGTGTGGTCAGTCCTGTAAAGTAAGTAGCAACAATTCTCAATATGCTAACTTTAACAGTTTAAGAAGTAGCAATTAATTAACAATTATTGGACGACGTTGAGCAAAATATCGTGATTTGTCAGTGGCAAGGCTATCAGTTATTTGCCTCAGCCCTCGGCTTTGGCAATAATTGATGTGCGAGACACTGGCAATTCACGATATTTTGTGATAACCGAGTTCCCAATAATTGTTTTATCATTCGATCAACAAATTTGTTTTTTAATGAATATCTTCGGGAAGCAAAGCGATCGGCCTTTTTTCACGCAAGAACGTATCACGCGTGGTTTCGTTTACGCATAAGCAGAATATTATTTGCAGCCAAACACAGTTGGACGACATTGCGCATGAGCAGACCATTATTTGTAGGCAGTTATTTGCAGGTCATGTGGTGGGCTTTCAGCCAATGAAAAGGAAGACAAATTTGCATCGAACGATAATTAACAAATATTGGACGAGGTTTAGCAAAATATCGTGATTTGTCAGTGGCAAGCTGATCAATTATTTGCCAAGGCCGAAGGAGTGTCGAAGGCTGAGGCAAATAACTGATCTGCGAGATACTGATCACGATATTTTGGATAACCGAGTTTAATAGTTGTTTCATCATTCGATCACCGAGTTTGTGTTTAATTCATCGATATATTTTTTTTTTCAATTCCTCAAATTTTATTGCGATCCACGTTCCAGTTGTTCATTATATTTGTCTGCTGCCTCCTTTCAAAGAACATGAAGGATATTCTTTACTTTTAGAAATGCCAAGAGTCGATAATGGCGAGCTCTGCTTATTCACCATTTTCACATAGACCATAATGCACCTTGTTAACCCCAAAATTTTTGCATAGCCATTGTCCTCTATTCTCTTGGGACGACTGTAATACCTAGGAGAAACTGGAAACAATTCTTGGGTTGCACGTGACGTCACCAAAAATCAAACCAAGAAACTATCGATTCTTCTGAGTTTCTACTTTCACGAGGTATTACAGTACCTAAACACCTTTACATAAACAAATTTTTGGTCCGAAAGGGTTCTTCGTTTTGCGAGAGAGGACGCTTGAATTTCCAGGCTTTTGCGTGACGCGGCATTTAGCTGGCGGCAGGGAAAGCTCTTATGTGGGTTAAAAACATTTGCGATTTTGGGAGATTTTGCAATCTAAACATCACTTGTCTCAGAATAATTATTACTGTAATCTTTATGAGTTCCTCAAGCGAAGAATTCACGTATTAGCAGGAAAAATCGAAAACAGATGTTTGTGTTGGTATCCGGCGGCCATATTGGTGTTCCTGAAAGGAACACCACATGGCGTTTCCATACAAAGCTGTATAAATGTAGGTAAACCGTTTTTCCCAATATCTCGCATTTGAAACATTTCACAGACCTGATTCTTGGCAAGGGTTTTTGTATATTTATCTTTTTTCATTTCCCAGATTCTAGTCCTTCTGTATTGAATGGTTTGCATTTTTATTTTTCATTGTGTGACAGTGCAAGCCGAGAATTGTGATGCAAAATGCGGAGGGGGTGGGGGGGGGGGGGGTAAACAAGATGCATTATGGTCTATGTGAAAATGGTGACTGGTGGTTTAAAGTGATAGTTAAAAGTAGTATGGTAGGGACCGAATTAACCCCTCTTTTGTGGATTTAATTAACTTTTGGGTGAGATACATCGAATACCTTGGAAGCTTAGTAATTTTCTTTGTGCATCCCATTATAATTACTGCTAGCAACTGGTCAGCTTGGTTGAGACTACCGTGTTTATTCCTAAACGCCGCAGCATCTATGAAATTTTAGCGATTCCAATGCGGTGTTTATTCTAGGACGGCGTTTATTTCGAAATCACTGACAACAGTTATTGTAAATCGTTTGTAAATAGTATAAAATTGAAAGGTTCCAATGTCTCTCTTATTTTGCTGAGAAAAAAATGTAAATCAAAGGATGGTGTAAATTACCAAGTTGTACCGAGGTTTTTCTTATCAGATGCTTATTATCCTCGAGTAAACGCTGCATTCTTCTGATTAGATGCGACGTTTATTTGAGGGCGGCGTTTGATCGAATAAATACGCTATCCACTTGCCCTTTGTAGGTAATTCTGCGTTTCTGCAGTAAAAATATAAGTGTAAAAATATAGTTTTTGGTTCCAGTCGAAACAATATTAAGCCTAAGCAGAAGTAAATTAGTTTTGCTGCAAAGTCAGTTTGAGTGCAGAAAATACGGCTGCAAGTAAAATAGGTAATGGCGTCATTTTGTTGCTATAACAACTCCGATGTCATTGTAACCCCGATCATAAAAAATTTTCATCTTTATCTAATACAGCTATAGTGGTAATTTTTCCAAATGTTTGTTAATGGCGGCGTAGTTTACACTCAAATTTCGTAGGTATTGACCCTGAAAAACCCTATCGGGTAGTTGAATTCATCTGTCTGGGTCTTCATTTTCTTTTTCTGTTTTTAACTCACTCTTTTTCTTCACTCTCCCTTTTTTGTCCAAGGCTACTAAACCTGAATTTAACTTTGCCGAAACATTTGGCTTCCTTTTGCCTTTCTTAATGTGCTAATTTTTAGATACTTAAAGCTATTTAAATGACTTCGCATAATTTGTTCAAGTTTCATTTTAAAGTTTATCATTTTGCCTTAATAAAAAGCAGGAAGTGCTTAAATATTAAAACGTTAATTGTGAGACTGAAGCTCAAGGAAATCACTTGGCTTGTAAGTAATAGGCTCCCTCAATTTATTATTATAAATGGAAGTATTGTCAGAAGTATACAAGTCAAATTAATTACAGAGCTACTAAACAGTAAACATTATAATATACAATATTTATGTTACCTCTTTTCTCAAAGAGCTTCAAACATGGCGGCGTTACGATGACGCCGAAACGTCAATGTTTTACATTTATTTTTACTTGTTTTTGCTTCAGTAAATCACTTGTCATTCGTTTTTAAAATCTAGGGATCCTCCCTATGGTAAGTAGTAGAAAGTATATACTGAGTACCAGAAACGTTTCCTAAACGTGCTTCAGGGGAATATTGAAAAAATGCAAGAGCCATAATGGCTCTTGAAAAATGTTATATCTCTGTCATCAGGGGCACCCAACGAGAATATAGTTCAAAACCACTTAACCATAGCATTGTTAAACGTATTTTAATATTTAAACAGTGGCTATGGGCATATTTTTATCCCCTATAAATTTTTCATCTGTTCGGATTTCCTAGCTGAAAGTCTAGTGATCCGAAAATTATAGGGATCAAAACTTACCTGTTCGAAAATTTCAGCCAGAAAAAATGCTCCCGAAAATTTTGGGTGACCTTTTTAGGGTAAAACTCCGTTGAAAATGGGCAATTTTACCATTTTTTAGATGTTCGAAAATCCTAGGAGAGGCAGGCAAGCAAGAAATTTTACAACAAATGTTCCGAAAATTCTAGATCTCAAATCGTCTTCCGAACAGATATTTTTCCGAAAATTGTCGTTGAATGCCCCTGTGTCATGATGCCAGCACGTAATGTTTATACTTTGCCGTCTTTTCGGCTATTCTAAGAAACTGACTGTCTGGAAACTACAAGGAAATAATTTTCCATTTTGTCAGTTTTTTTGTTTTTCAGTTTCTTATACATGACTTTTAAACATGCCATTAGTGTTTCTGATTTTCCGTTAGCCTGCTCATCTCGAAAATGCCTTATTCGTCTCCTTACCGGTCGTTTTGCTATAAGTCGCGCTTCGATACAAGTTGATTCAGGAGAAGGCCAGGTAAAAAGTTTCGCGTTACGTTGGAGGAACATTCACACCATATGTTTTTCTCGTTCACGCTCTTATGACTATACTTTAACAATGATCAAATTTTTGGGTGCAGTTTTTACTGCTTAAGTTTGTATCGAAACGACCGGTTTACGGTTTCCCTTCGTCATTTTCCGGCATCATGCTCACCCCAGAAGTCCTTATTCTGCTAAAAATTCTTTTTCTGGAGGATTTACATTCTTATGGATTGTAGCCTATCGATCGATCGGTTTTATGGCTAGTTTTTAAGGCCTTAAGTTTTGCCAGTGTCTGGATTAAATATAAGTGTAAGTATACTTATATAAGTATATAAATCATGGTCTGCTGAGTTTGACCCATTTTACTCATCAGTTATGTCAAATTTGCGTGCTGCATTCCAAGTCTTTCGTAGATTTTCCGCGAGCAACTACGGTTCCTCTCTCTTCTATTTTCATGTCCTTCGACCCCTGATTTTTGAAATTATCACCGCAAGTTTCAATCTGCTGTCCCTGAGTTTTCGACTGACATTTGTTGGGTTCCACTGACTTGCTCTTGCTCGAATTCGTTGTTTCGAAGACCTCAGGTATATTTTCGAACTCGAAGAATTTGCGAAAGAAGAATATGGTCAAACTTCCTCTGTAGCCAACATCCAAGGCTAACAAAACGCTGTCTATTTCACGGAACTCGCTTTGACGATTGATCTCTCTTGCGACCAAGAATGAATCGTACAAAAATAATGCAAGCATTCGCAAACTGTACGAGAATAAAGTTATTCGATACAAGTACATCAGCTTTTCACTTCTTCCTCCCCGCGGAAAATGTTCAAAAAACCAATCCCTTACCGTAGAAAGTTGCACAAAGCTAAGAGCACAAGCTAACACTGTAGTCGAAGCGAACTCTAAGAGCACCGAAAAGCCGAGCACAACAAGAACAGGATTGTTTTCGTTAATACCCGGAATAACAGCTATAAGAACGTTCGTTATGATACGTGCACCCCACAAAGCCGTCCACATCCAAAAATGAGCCTGTTTTACAAGAGCCCTGAGAAAGTTTTTGAACTTGAAATCTTTCCATCTATAGATGAGGAAGATCAGAAAGCAAGAAACAATAGTCTCCACGAAAGTGCTTGTAGTATTAAGGCTGTCAATAGCTCTCTGCGAAAGTCCCAGCCAGCCTTCGCATCTTTCGATACTGCTTCCTGCTCTAATAATGCAAATGACGCTGGTAACGAAGAACGTGACAGTGAAAAATGTCGTCAAAAGCAAGAGAACAACTGTACAGATCACTGCAGCAGCTAAGCGGCGGTTCTTCTCCATTGATTTGCTTTAGTGCTGTTGGTGTCCGAATGAATGGCGATCAGTAGAGCGCATGTTGATGTTTAAATTAATAGGCCACTTCCGAGTTCCAAAAACCCTCACTTTCAAAATAAGGCCAAGTGCACAACCTTTCTTGTGAAAGTGAGATTTATTTGCATGAGAATGAAAAATCATCTCCATTCGCCACTTGCACTTTTCCCATGATGCACCTTATTTGGCCCCCAAAATTTGCATAACCTTTGTTTTTCATTTCTCCTGGGTATTACAGCCATCCCAAGAGAAATTGAAAACAATGCTTATGCAAAATTTTGCGGGGGGGTGGGGGAAATAAGGTGCATTATGGGAGATGAGCAAGTGACGAAAGGCTGAGCACCTAACCTCGCTTTGATACAAAGGCCCGGGGGAACTCGAAAATGGCCTATGGCCTATGTCCTGGGGCCTGTTTCTCAAAAGTCCCGTTAACTTTTCGGGCTCGGAAAGTTGCTTTGTGTTTGCCGCGTTTGCATCCAGGATCAAAGTTTCAGCAATTTTGAAAATAATGCTAGTTATAGCTATCGCTATCAACGAGCAAAGATTTTACCTATATGCGCACGCTGTTTAATTTGTTTAGAAATGTCATGAATTACCGTAATTTACGAAAAATAGTTTGACCTCAATTCGATTGCATTAGCGAAAATTACCTTGAAAATAATGAACTAAACTGTTCTACAGCGCAAAGAATTTGAAATCCCGGTTTTAGATAGCACATTTATCGAGATATTAGAGAGTTTTAGATCCGAGTTTACCGCGAATCTCTCTCTAACCGCGGTTTGCGGTTACCCGTTTGCGGTTCGACGTTCAAACATAGTTCGATTTAGATTGGCAGTGGAATAGACTACGGCCGCCATTTTGAATCAGCAGCCATGAATGGCACTTGTTTTCAAGATCCAATAGGATTTATCAAATTTAGCATTTCGCCAGAATTTGTGCCTCTGTTAATGGATAAAGGCTTGCTCCACAAGATTTTGGTATCATTACGTGGGATAAAACAAGAATTATACGCTAAAAGCTTTCAGGTAAATCACATACGTGAAAACCTACCTCCCCACGTTGAAAACGCACGTCGTAAATATCAAACGTGACGCGAAAAACTTGTCACATGACCTACAGCGGTTAGAGGTTCGCGGTAAACTCGGATCTAAAACTCTCTATTGAAGTCTGTACACTCAACACAAACCTCGTCTGAACTGTGAACTGTGACCTGCTAGTTTTTCGCTTTTTATTTTGTTCTTTTTTCTTACAGGTAAAAATTAAAACTCCTATATTCGGCTATGAATACTGTTTCTGGTTCTGTGCCAGTCATAAGGCAACTCCTTCAACTGGGCTGTTTTGTACATACCCATGCAGTAAGCCATGCATCTAGTGAAAAAGCGGTAGGAGAACGGAGAGGTACAAACAGCTCAGTTGAAGCAGTGACTGACTTTTTTTGGTTGGTTATTAACCTTTTTAAGGCTCGCAGTAATCGTAGATTATAGTGCGTCGCCTTAGGGCCTTAGGCACCAGATTTCTGCTAGCAGCGATATGATAGAATATGCCGTTTGGACATCAGGCATCTCAAAAGCTCCAGGAATAGTGACCAGGGTTGCCACTCATCAAAAAGTTGAAGTTGCAATAAGAGAATTTTTAAAGCCTATTTCCACTCTAAGTTTACATGCGTTTAGGGTCTCCGAAGCGCGGGTTTGGGTGCGAAATTTTCCCGAAATTCAACGCTCCAAAAAGCATAAATGGAAAGAGGCTCTGCTAGGATCTTAATTATCTGCATGTAAAATGACTGTTGTTCTTTTTTCTGACGACAAACGATGAGCAGAACTCAACAATGAATTATATGCGAAACTAATTATTTAACCACGCTTGACTATGGCGTCATGAACCATACAACAACAAAGAAAAGTACGTACCGAAGACAGTCTGTTTTTGTTTACAAAAGCTGCTTTTTATTGCCTTAAATGTGTCTTTTTCGGAAGATTAGCCGGAAGATTATATACTGATGAGGTCGGCAACAAAAAAGTCAACTGACCTTTGTGTCCTAGCGGATAGATAGATTATTATGAAAAATCCCAAAAATGTGGGTAATTATGCAACGATGGGAAAGTTGTTACATCCTCCTTTGGTCGGCCCCTATGAAATCCTCTATTGGTCATAGACTAAGTTCAAGCATTTTTATTACGTCGACAAAAAGAGACGGAACGGTTCGATCAGGAAAAATACAAGTAACGGAACTTGTCCGGCAATTTGTTTATGCGTATGAGTTTTACCTACACGTAACTCTTATCCCAGCTGTTCGTCACTTTTCATTGACATCAAAAGATTTGATCTACTCATGGCCTTTCGTGCATTGCCGATAGGTCTTTGCTGGTTAATGTATGTAGTCGTTAAAGATTTAGATATATACAAATAATTCATATGTGCATAGTACTTTCGTCTGCCTGTTCATTCCAGATCTCGTTGTTGTTGTTGTTGTTGTTGTTAATTGCCGTTTTTTTGCTACTCGAACTCTCAGCTAAAACTTTGCGAAGCCTTTTAGGTTCTTTCACATTTCTCTTCCCCACACCATTCTTGTACACTGTTAAGGTAACCGAGCTGCTTACTTGAATAGACAATTAAATAACGGCACTGTAGTGGATGCAAGGCCCCCCTTTTAAAGGCCTGACTTTATCACCGGTGGCGTACTTATTTCAAAGAAAGTGGGAGGGGGGGGGGCACTCATCCAGTACCTAAGATAAGATGGCGGCCAATAAAAATGGAAATCAGTTGTTCTTTACATTAACATAAAAAAAAACTTAACCTAGCCTCGAAGTGTTCAGTTGCTCAAAGATTTGTTGCAGGCAAGAGCCATGCTCTTGTTGCAGGTTACTGATTTTATTATCAATAAATTTACTTTTCTTCTTGGTTTTCTTTTTTACTGCTAAACAGCTTCTGCTAAACTTTTTACAAGGAATCAGAGAGAATTAGAGTCACCCACTGCAAACGGCAAACGTGAATCTGTAGTCGCACTAGCCTGCAAGGTAGGCACAAAAGGGGGTGGGGGAGGGGGAGAGGGAGAAAAGTGCGAAAGGGAAAAGGGAAGGGAGCCTTACACTCTCTCCACAATTCCCCTCCCTTTTTCCCTATGCCCTACCACTTTCGACGCCTGCTACGCGGGCTATGTACTACGTGACCAAGTTTTCCCTTTATCTTTCTTTTACTCATGTTTACTGCTACTTACTTTTACAAAGAAATTACAAAAGTGAGCTGAGTTTGATCGTCCGGGTGAACGTAGTCCTGAATAGGACTGTTGTTGCTGACAGTGACTGACATTTCAACAACCTTTGCGGAAGTCATCTTCGGAGTCAAAGTGAGTTGTATTACGTCAGTTGATGGTATTATACTCTGCTTATTGACCTGATTGGTTAATTACGTCGCGATGTTATTTTTTATTGGTCGGACTGTCAGTTAAGCCGTGATGTTATCGGCTATGATGAAGATTAGTAATGTAATTGGTGCGTTTCCATCCGTCTGTTGTCGCAGTTAGGCAGTCATCTATTGTTATTAGTCAAATTGTCAGTTCTCCAGTCGTTCGTGCTTGATCTCGTCAATAGGTCGTTTGTACGGTGCCGGTAACTGTTGGCTACGATTCAGTTGCGTTTGTTCTAAGTTAGCAAACCAGCTTTCTAAAGTAAGTCGTTGATAGTAGTTTGTAGAATACGTAATACATGTGGCAAAGTCCCAGTCGATTTGATGTCTCGTCTGTAAATGATGTTCAGCAATGTGATTGTTGACGTCACCATTCCTCGTTGCTCGAGTTCTAAGAAAAAGCGAATTTAATGTGACGATAGTTACTGCACTAAGTTAACACAAATATTTACTCTACGGGTAACGGGTAAGAACTAGTGGCCTCTTGTTTACTGAAGCTCAGTTTAGGTACTGAAATGTCCATCTTACCTTAGTCAGAATATTGTAACATTCACAGATGTTACTTGCCTGCGTCGCAGACGCTCTAAACCTTCTGCAGGCCTAGTGCGTCTGCGAATTAGTGCGTTAATTCGTGCACAATGTCGTGTTCGAATCCCGCAGAGTAACAAGGGCATATGTCGGCGTTTTTGATTGGCTAGTTTCTAACGCATTTTGTGATAAGTTCGATTTGAATTAAGTGTTGACCTGCCAAACACGACTAATCTGAGCTCGTGACAAGAGCTCACATGTTTTGTGACACTTAGAACTATTTTCAGGTCGACTGCCGGTGAAGGTTTGCAAAACACTAAATGACCGGCAGTCCTATGTTCTCAGTAAATTTCACAAATCGAAAAAATCCAGCTAAACCAAACTATCATATTATGTCGAGATCCTGATCAAATCAGCCGATATCATGACTTACCCTAAACATTTGTGCAAATCTCTCCGCTGTCATATCACCTGCATTTTTTTTTCACTTGTCTTTCCACTCTTCGTTCTCCTTCCGTCCTGAGAATAAATAATATAATCTTTCTCCATTGCATCAGAAACACTCAAACGAGATCAAAGCTGATGACAGCAATTGCGCAGGAATCTATTGTATCGTGATTGGTTGTTTTTCTTTATTTCCGGGTTAGTATCTCTCCATTTTGAGTCCAGAAAAAAATGAAATTTGACCACAGATTCTCATTTTTCACTTTTCTGAAAAGATTAAAAATAGACAAATAATGCTCCACTGATCGCGACTCGTTCGGACACGAACAGCAGTAAAGCAAATCAATGGAGAAGAGCCGCCGCTTAGCTGCTGCAGTTATCTGTACAGCTGTTCTCTTGCTCTTGAGGACATGTTTCACTGCCACGTTCTTCGTTCCTAGCGTCATTTGCATTATCAAAGCAGGGAGCCGTATCGAAAGATGCGAAGGCAGGCTTGGACTTTCGCAGAGAGCTATTAACTGCCTTAATACCACAAGCACCTTCTTGGAGACCATTGTTTCCTGCTTTCTGATCTTCCTCATCTATAGATGGAAAACATTCAACTTCAAAAACTTTCTCAGGGCTCTTGTACAACAGGCTTATTTTTGGATGTGGACCGCTTTGTGGGTTGCGCGTATCATAACGAACGTTCTTATAGCTGTTATTCCGGGTATTAACGAAAACAATCCTGTTCTTGTTGTGCTCGGCTTTTCGGTCCCCTTAGAGTTCGCTTCAACTACAATGTTAGCTTGTGCTCTTAGCTTTGTGCAACTTTCTACCGTAAGGGATTGGTTTACTGAACATTTTCCACGGGGAGGAAGAAGTGAAAAGCTGATGATCTTGTATCGAATAACTTTGTTTTCGTACGGTTTGCGAATGCTTGCTTTCTTTTTGTACGATTCATTTTTGGTCGCAAGAGCGATAACTCGTGAAAGACAGTTCCGTGAATTAGACAGCCTTTTGCTAGCTTTGGATGTTGGCTACAGAGGAAGTTTGACCGTATTTTTCTTTCGCAAATTCTTTGAGTTTGAAAATACACCAGAGGTCTTCCTCGTAACAACGAATTCGAGCAAGTTAGTGGAAGTTGAATGTCAGTCAAAAGCTGAGCGGCAGGAGATTGAAACTTACGGCGAAATTTTCGAAAATCAAGGAGTAAAGGACATGGAAGGAGAAGAAAAAGGAATCATAGTTGCCAGCGGAAAATCTCCGAAAGACTTGGAATGCAGCACGCAAATTTGACGTAACTGATGAACAAAATGGGTCAAACTCAGCGAAGCATGATTTATAAAGTTTAATCCAGACTCTGTGTAATGATTACTAATGATTTCAAAAAATATTGATTTTCTCAATAACAGTTGCTCTAGCTTCAATATTTTTTCTTAATTAGCTTTATTCTACAACAGGGTAGCATTTCACTGTAACACCATGTTAAGCGAATATAGCTCGTTTTTAATTGATCAGAAGTATTTTTGAGCGATCACGTAGTTTTTTCTGCAAACATAATAGTTCTTAATTTACTTCCGTAAATACTCGCTTCGTCTAAAATTTAGAATTTCAAAAGTTTGCTGACCTGCAAATTCGGTCTGCTTTTATTGTAGGTGAAAACTAGGCAATTAGACAGTCCTGCTACGTTCCCAGAAAGTCGCTAGTTTAGCTTGCAATTCTATTCAAAGCGAAACTACGTGCTTAAAAGCCGCCTTGCGGACTTGGCAAACTTTGCTATTTTATTGTCCTAGTACTTTTTACTCCTAAAATAGAATCCGCAACAATAACTTTAGCTTAACTTCAAACGAGTTTGTTTGTATATCTATTGTACTGAATACCTGTAAATACTGAATACTGAATACCTGTAAATACCTGAATACCTGTAATAATGATATATAAGTAAGATAGTTTGTAGTGTTTTTTGTGATTACGTCGATGGCATCCACATCCTTGATTACATAGTTTTTACTTGATTACTTCCTCGATCGCTCGTACAAGAATAAACGCTATAGCTAGTTGGAACCAAGTCAAGTTTGCCTTATTCTCTGCTGCATTCCAGGTAGTGGATTGATCCCGGTCCTGAGAGTTGTGACGGCTCTTACCCACGAGCGAGTTGCCCCTTGGGTTTAGATCCCCAGTTCAGAAGGCAGTTTCCAGAGTCCAAACCCCAAGTTCCCGTTTAGCCCTTAAAGTCGTTCGAACGTGGGAAAACCTTCCGTAACAACTGGCAAAACTAAAGGTCTTAAAAACTAGCCATAAAACTGATCGAAAGTCCTAGAAGTTGTTCCTTATGCCATAAGAAATGTTATAGTCTACAAGAATGTAAATTCCCCCATAAACAGACAGAATTTATAGCAGAATCAGGGACTTCTGGAGTGAGCATTATACCGGAATGTGAAGAATGGAAACCGGTCGTTTCGATACAAACTTAAGCAGTAAAACTGCCCCCCAAAATTCGATCATTTAAAGTATAGTCATATAACGGCGTGAACGAGAAAAACATAAGGCGTTAATATTCCACGTTCCGTAAGCCAAGTCGTAACGCGAAACTATTCACCTGGCCTTAGACTACGAGTGGTCCCCCATTTTTCCTCAAGGGATAGTAGAGCGAGCAAAACGCGAGCGCGCGTGAAAATCATCCCACGCGAGAAAAGGCGACACGCGGCGGGGAGCGTCGCCTTTTCTCGCGTGGGGTGATTTTCACGCGCGCTCGCGTTTCGCTGGCTCTACTATCCCTGAAGAAAAATGGGGGACTACTCGTAGTCTAACCTGCCCTCGCCTGAATCAACTTGTATTGAAGCGCGACTTGTAAAGAAAAAACCGGTAAGGAGACGGATAATGCATTTTCGACATGAGCAGGCTATTTCCTTGTAGTCTCCAGATAGTCAGTTTCTTAGAATAGCCACAAGTGAAGAAATAGTTCCACGTACCAGATCGAAAAGTATAAACATTGCATGCTCGCATCCTGACTAAACATAATTTTTATTCAATATTCCCCTGAAGCACGTTTAGGAAGCGTTTCTGGTATTCAGCTGACTCAGTATATTGTCGTGAAGTATTTTGTAAGTTATTTTTAGTTTATTCCATGTTTGCGCTTGACATGTCACTCGTGCCTAGAGTTTTGTTATGATCATTTTGTAGAACGAAGTTAATCCGTGTTTGTCTCAACAGGTTTCCCCAATTATTTATCTTTTACCTTTTTAAGTAGTTTTTTCAGCCTGAATGTCATTTATTAAATTTGAGTGTCACTCCTTGAAGTTGTCATGGGCACGTTTTGGGACTATCACTGACCTTGATTGTTAGCTACATTAGAGTTCCTGTTTTGCCTTAAGCTAGAGCTTCGTGGGTTTAGCTGTCACGCTTACATTGCTTCTCTTGTGCTTGAAATTATTAAGCTTATAGGTTTGTTTATTACACTTTGTTTATTGGGAAAAGCGTTTGTAATTCTCATGGTCAGCAAGCCCGAACGTACTCACATTCAGGTTATTTAAGTTGTCAACATCTGGTGTACCCTGCTTACAGAGTTTCCTTCGATCTTCCTAGAGTCTCCTTCGATCTTCCTAGATAAGTCGGGAAGATCGAAGCGACTCTGCTAGAAGGGTACATCTGGTGTAGATTAGTTGGTAGACTGTAGTTGGTCGATTGGTGGTTTTAGGGTGTGCAGTTAGTAGTTGAGCTGTCTACAGCGTCAAGTGATGCTGTAGACAAGACATATGAGAGTTTCTCAGAATAGTCAGTTTCTCAGAATAACCACAAAAGACAGTTCCACCAGACCGAAAAGTATAAACATTGCGTGCTGGCATCCTGACTGAACATAACATTTTTTCAATATTCCCCTGAAGCACGTTTAGGAAGCGTTTCTGGTACTCAGTATATACTTTCCACTACTTTGCCACAGGGAGGATCTCTAGATTTTAAAAATGAATGACAAGTGATGTACTGAAGTAAAAACAAGTATAAATAAGAGTAAAAAGTTGCCGTTTCGGCCTCATCGTAATGCCGCCATGCTTAAGAAAAGAGGTAACATAAATATTATATATTATAATGTGTACTGTTTAGTATTTCTGTCATTGATTTGACTTGTATATATACTTTTGATAATACTTCCTTTTATAATAATTAATTGAGGGATCCTATTACTTACAAGCCAAGTGATTTCCTTGAGCTTCCTCGCAATTTACGTTTAATTTTTCAGCACTTCCTGCTTTGTATCGTGGCAAAACAATAAACTTTAAAATAAAACTCTAACAAATTATGCGAAGTAATTTAAATACTTTTAACTGTCTTAAAATTACCATATTAAGAACGTCAAGAGGAAGTCATTCAGCCAATGTTTCGGCAAAGTTTAACTCAGGTTTATTAGCCGTGGACAAAAAAGGGAGAGTGAAGAAAAGTCAAAAACAGAAAAAGAAACTCAAGACACAGGCAGACAAATTCGGCTGCTCACAAGATTTATTAACGTGTCTCGATGGGGTTTTTCAGGGTCATGCGCATGAGCAGACCACTATTTGTAGGCAGTTGTTTGGAGGTCACTTGGTGGGCTCTCGGCCAATGAGAAAGAAGAAAAATTTACAACGAATGATAATAAACAATTATTGGATGAGGATTTTGTGATATCCAAAATAAACAGGGTCGAGGTAGGGGTTATGACCCGAAGCCGAAGGCTTCGTCTGATAACAATTACCGAGACCTTGATTATTCTGGATATCACAAAAACTGAATCTAATAATTGTTTTATTATACATTGAATGAAAAAAAAAATGGTCATTTTTTTTGCCTCTTCACTGACGGCAAGCAACACAAAGTGCGCGAACTTGACATGATTATCCTTAGAAATCAGGCACCGCGGTCATACATGACATGATTACCGGTGACCTTGAAAGAAACATTAACGCAACTCTGCTGTTGATCGAGTTAGATTTCTGGGCTTACAGCTCTCTCTTGTCAGCTCTTAATTCATGCTTGAATCCTCGTTGATATTGTAACGGATGATACGCTGCGACTGTAGGAGAAGCCAATTGTCACGCGGCTAAAACTATTTGTGGCGGCGAAACTCCGTGTGAGCGGGTATATTTTACTGGTCGATCATGAATCAACTACGATCACGAAACTAGGAGCTAGTCCTTGATGGTGATTTTATTGACGATAATCGAACCGTAAACTGAAATATAATGCAACGTAACAAATAATTACTAAAAGCTAAAAGTACAATTGCAATTATTATAGTTTGGCTAGCAGATAATATAAACTTTTTACTGACATTCCAATCATATTTTCATTTTCGTAGCTGTTCCGGTATAAGAACCTTGCCAAAAACGCGTAATAAGACAAAAGAAATATACTTATTGAAATACAGGAATAATAAATTTACCAACTAGAATATTAGACTAAATATACTTCATGAAAGGAACAAAATCAACTACGCAGGAGTAAAGAAACCTTCCCAAAAACGATAATGGTTGCTTCCTGCGAATAATACGATACTAAGAAACTAACAAAATAAATCTGAGAACGGACTACGTTTGCAAAGGCACGAAAACTAAATAAACTAAAAGAAATGAGATTCCCACGCCGAACTAAAAAGTAAAAACCTACTTGAAACTCAAAAAGGCGTAGTCACGTAATGGTACGAGATACTGAGTATTACAACAATTTCTTGCAGGAATATACTTTATGAGTTGCCAGATAGACAAAACTACAGAAGATAAAATGTACTTACATATCGGTTCCCGCTTGCCTCTAAGTACCAAAAAATGAACTATTCAAATGGACTACAACAATGTACACATGCAGACGACGAAATCCAACTAACGCTAAACTTAAAAGACCATGCGTTTTCTACCTAAAAATAGGCGTTGTCTAAGGAAATGAAACTAGCGAATCAGAAAAGCTTGAGGTGAGAGATATCATGTCACTAAATCAATAAAGCTTGTTGTGATGTCATTTACATGGCTCCCCTGAAATATTTATATTTCACTAATCAAAGTTCAAATAACTAAAAACTAAAATCAAAGTTCAAAATCAAAGTGTTCGTTTGTAAGTAACCTTGTGGCTCTTCGGTGGGGATCTCCCCGGTACTCACTCTTCCACTGCCATTAGAAGTACTAACTTCTGTACTGGTCGCTCTAGGTAACGCAGAGGTCCAGATCTCCTTCCATTCTTGTCCAGGCAGCAATCTGCGAGGGCTACTTGAACCTTGCGGACTTGACCATCTTTACTTGGGTAGACAGTAGCGACACGAGCAAGTTGCCATGCGTTACGTGAGAGGTTGGAATCTTTCACCATCACTTCGTCACCGACGCTTAAATTTCGACGGGGTCTTGTCCACTTCTGACGTTCCTGAAGGCTGAGTAAGTATTCTTTACGCCAGCGGGTCCAAACCTCATTGGCGAGATGCTGTACGCGTCTCCAACGCTTGCGAGCGTACATATCGGCCGGCTCGAACTTTCCAGGCGGTGATAGTAGGACTTTAGACTTCATTGTTAAAAGATGACTTGGGGTTAGTGGTTCAGGGGAATCTGGATCAGTGAGCTGATTGACGGTGAGAAGGCGACTGTTGACTATTGCCTCTGCCTCACACATTAACGTCCTGAGGGATTCATCATCAAGTTGCTCAGCGTTGTGTTGTAAAAGGGATGAGAGCACGTTCCGTACCGTTCGTATCTGGCGTTCCCACACGCCGCCCATGTGGCTTGCCGACGGTACCTTCATCTTGAAGGTGATCCAGTCGCATTGTTCTTTCAAGAGGCTTGACTTGATTTTTTCCTGGTCCATTTCGTTTAGGGCTTCCAGAAGTTCTCGTCGGGCTCCCACGAAATTAGTTCCTTGATCGCTTCGTAGTTGACGAACGGGTCCACGTCGGCTGGTGAATCGTCTGAATGCGTTCAGGAATGAATCAGTATCGAGTGAATTTGCGATCTCTAGGTGAATTGCCCTTGAAGCCATACATGTAAATATGACTCCATAGCGCTAGATTTCTTTGCGTCTTTCCTTCACCATGAACGGACCAAAGTAGTCGGCTGCACAATATGTGAAAGGTGGGGCACTTTCCAGTCGATCTTCTGGGAGGTCTGCCATCCTCTGTTCGATTACCGGTCCTCGGAGCTTCCTACATGTCACACAAGAAGCGATAACAGCGCTTACAGCGGATGAGCCTCCGATAATCCAATAACCGCGAGACCTAATCTCGTTGAGCGTCATTCCTTTGCCCTGATGCTTGGTGTACTCGTGGTAGTGCTTGATAATGAGTTTGGTCACATGACTTCCTTTCGGCAAAATTATGGGATGTTTAACCTGATCAGCGTAATCTGCATTCTTTAGACGACCACCCACGCGCAGAACACCATCCTCATCGATGTAGGGGTCTAATTTACGAACTGAATTATATGGCTTTGTGGTCACGTGCATTGAAGAGTCCTCTTTTCCTTTTACTGGTTCCTTGAGCTGGTCTTTAAATGCCTTGAACTGCGCGGCTTGGATAATTAATTTTCCAGCTCTCTGCAGATCTTGGGCTCTCACTTGAACTGTCTCCTCAGGTTCTTTCTTGGCGCGAGCCTTTAATTTCTTCATATACTTCATGCACAACGCTACCGCCCGCTGTGCGCGATACCAGCTAGAAAACCGTTCGACTCTTTCATCCAAAGTAGACTTGCTTTTTTCAGACGACGATGTTGTCATGGTGACTGATTTTTTAACTTCGGGGTCGTCATCTCTCAAGATGTGGCTCTGTTCGTCGCTATTCAGCCAAGTACAATCCTTGCTCCACAGAAACTCCGGTCCCAGAATCTATCTTGAATCTTGAAGTTCCTTGGCTTTCATTCCACGCGACGCCTCGTCCGCCGGGTTCTGTTTAGATTCTATGTACCGCCATTGCTTCTTATCGGTGCAATCTTGTATCTCTTGTACCCTGTTGGCCACGTACACATGAAATCGTTTGCTTTCATTGTTCAGATACCCAAGTACTACCTTGCTATCCGTCCAGTAGAAGTCTTCGTCGATTCTGTACTCTAATTCCCGATGTATTTGTTGGCTTATTCGTACGGAACAGACAGCAGCGGTAAGCTCAAGTCGCGGGATGGTAACGGGTTTTAGAGGAGCTACTCGAGATTTTCCCATCACAAACGCGCAGTGCACATTATGCGCTTCATCTTCAAGGCGCAGGTAGCTACACTGACCATATCCTTGGACACTTGCGTCGCTAAAGTGATGTAATTCTGCTCTGATGACTTGACCGAAGTGGCTTGGCTTGTAACATCTGGGAATTTTGATACTTTGAAGTTTCATCAGTTCCATTCGCCATCTTTCCCATTTCATATTTGCTTCTTCTGGAACAGGTTCGTCCCAGTCCAGGTTGAGACCACATAGTTCTTGTAAAATTGCCTTTCCTTGCAACATGAGAGGGGCAACGAATCCTATGGGGTCGTATACGGAACTCACGGTGGACAAAATTCCGCGTCTTGTACATGGCTTGTCTTAGAGAACGATATTGAATTCAAAACTATCGGACTCGACGCACCACTGCACTCCTAATGTGCGTTCCAAAGGGAGTTTATCCAAGTCTAGGTCGATTTTTTTTTTATATTGGACTGCAAGCATATTTTATGATGGCATGTCACCTATTTTTTAGGGGCACGGTATATTATAAATATTCCTGGTCTAGAAATCGAAAGATGTTATCTTTATTATTTAGTAGCATGAAGTGTAAGCAGCACACAAGAATAAAGAACTAGTAAAGAAATAGAGTTTTAAAAGGGCTTCATTCCTTTTCCTTTTCTTCTTCTTCTTCTTCTTCTTCTTCTTCTTCTTCTTGTTCTTCTTGTTCTTCTTCTTGTTCTTCTTGTTCTTGTTCTTCTTGTTCTTCTTCTTCTTCTTGTTCTTGTTCTTGTTCTTCTTCTTGTTCTTCTTCTTCTTGTTCTTGTTCTTCTTCTTCTTCTTCTTCTTCTTGTTCTTCTTCTTCTTCTTGTTCTTCTTCTTCTTCTTGTTCTTCTTCTTCTTCTTCTTCTTCTTCTTCTTCTTCTTCTTCTTCTTCTTGTTGTTCTTCTTGTTCTTCTTGTTCTTCTTCTTCTTCTTCTTCTTCTTCTTCTTGTTCTTCTTGTTGTTGTTGTTCTTCTTCTTCTTCTTCTTCTTCTTCTTCTTCTTCTTCTTGTTCTTCTTCCTCTTCTTCTTGTTCTTGTTCTTGTTCTTGTTCTTCTTGTTCTTGTTCTTCTTCTTCTTGTTCTTCTTCTTCTTCTTCTTCTTATTGTTCTTGTTCTTGTTCTTGTTCTTCTTCTTGTTCTTGTTCTTCTTGTTCTTCTTGTTCTTCTTGTTCTTCTTCTTCTTCTTCTTCTTCTTCTTCTTGTTCTTGTTCTTCTTCTTCTTCTTCTTCTTGTTCTTCTTCTTGTTCTTCTTCTTGTTCTTCTTGTTCTTCTTCTCCTCCTCCTCCTCCTCCTTATGGAACTTGAGTAACTTGTTACTCGATACAAAGCCTGTCAAACCAGTTAAACCACTTAAAAGTAGTACATGACCTTATCTTAATGAGATTTCCCCGCATTTTATTCATGAGATAAAGACAAAAGGCTATATATGACGTCTTCAGCGTTAATGTTTTCAATAATGAGATTTCATTTCAAAAAAAATGAGACTCTTAATTTCATCCCTACTAAATTTTTATCACTTCTTTCTTGGTGTAAACTCAGAATAAATAACATTAACATGCAAATGAAAGATATTAAAAGCGCATCGACGTTTAAAGCCAGCACTTTCTGAGCATTCAACATATTAACATGAATAAAATTGCTTCTCTGATACTGGTAGAAGCATCTCTTTAATGATTAACACATCCTACGGGTTGCCCTCCCAAGAGCCCAGCGAGGTTATGCGATTGCCTAGTCCCCAGGCTCATTAGTTCGCGGGGCCAAGGAAACGCATAGTAAGAAGGCCTGGGACAAGTTCTGCTGTACACGTATTTGTTGTGTATAAGATGTAGCAAGATAATTGTTTTAGTCAACTACTGTGGGTATTGACCACACAATAACATTTTTGCATTTTGCCAAGTAAAACATTGGACACAAAAGAAAATTTGTAGCATGTGTCAGAGGGCATTCGTTTTTGTTTTAAGAAAAAATGTTTCCTTTTGGCGTAAAAGAAAATCCACACGACCACATTTAAATGTTTTGGAAAAAAAAGTTCTACCATCGTACTATGTAATATACCCGAAAAACCTAGCTTTATGTTTTATTTAGGGGTACAAGAACTTTATCGGTAAGTACTAACTATTACTGAATACAGCCGCGAAGTAAAGCTGGATCTTGGTTTTAGATCAGGATCGGTAATGAGAATAAAACATAAAAGCAAATGCAAGCTGGCAGCCAAAAGATAGGATATTATTTAATTGCCCGATATTTTGGTTAGACAACACTATCCTTCGTCTGGGGCTGCAAAGAGCAATAATAAATTGTTATAAATAAGGGGTTGAAAAGAAACAACAACGAACATATTTAGCTTCCTCTATGAGTTGATGGAAGAAAAGAAAAGAGAATCTAAAGTACGAATAACAAGAATCTGTGTGTCGAGAATTTATTTGCTGGACTAAAAACGCATATTAACATTAAAAGCAGTCAGCGGGTGTTTAAAGTGGTTAGGGCCGCTTTGTTAAAAGAAGACAAATTGAGGTGATAATCAAAATTAGTAGAAAAATATTGTTTTCATAGTGAATATCTTTATTTTATACCCAAGCATTATTAATGGTTATGGGGTTTGGTTCACTTCAACCAAACGCGTTCATATTGCTATTTTGCTTTAGTAACGGATGAGCTGTTGGCAGGAAATTTAGGGAAAAGAAAATTAAAAATACGAATAACAAGAACTATATGTGTCGTGAATTTTTATATACTGGACTATAAAACATATATTAACATAAGAAGTAGTCAGGTGTTTAAAATGATTAGGGACGCTCGCTTAAAAAAAGACACTATGAGCTATAATCAAAACTTAATTCTAAAGAAAATTTTTCTTAGTTGCAAGTTAGAGTGAATATCTTTATTTTATACCTAATTATTATTGATAGTTATGGGGCTCACTCAATCAAAACCTATCTCAACCGACCCAAAAATTATAAACAAACTAGTTTGGCATGCTTGGACTGTTAAGACTTCCTTTCTACAAGAAAACTCTTTGCAAACGTCTGTCAAAGCCGGCCGCGCACGAATTAGCAATTTAATTGGTTAATAATTAAAGGCCCTTTCCAAGTTTCTTTTTCCAGCCATCTGAATTCGGTTAATACTCACATGGATTACGCTCTGCTAGGAAGATTCTGATGACTCAAGCATATTTGAATGCAGCTTGTGTTGAATTGGCCGAATTATTGGAACTTACAGCGATATTAATGAAGAAAACGTCATGCAGGCTTGTCTCACCGACAACATATTAAGACCTAAAAAGTCATTAAAATGGTCCGTAAGTCAGCTTCAACTGGCTCATTATAGTTCGACTAATGTTTGTTTGAAAAACTAGACAACTTTGCTGTATCCTTTTTCCTCGTGTGGTAAGACTAAAAACAGAATTAATTTTTTCCCTCAAAGTTTTGTAGAAAAAGTTGATAAAAATTAAAACGAGAATTGACAAAGGTCCGCATTATCGCACATCCAAAACAAACAACAAAATTACTGCAACCCACACAGTTTGATGTGTTTACTGACTGTCAAGACCTCCTTTACTAGTGAAAATCGTCGTCAGTGAGTTAGTTTCAACAGGCTCATTACAGCTCGGTGTCAGCTTGAAATACTTCATTGTTTTTGCTTATAAACCCTGACTACAGCTTTTAAGAACAAAATAAAACTCATCCCTTTTGTTTTTGTTTGAAACACGGATCGTGATAATTACTGGAGAATTACCAAATAAAATAACCGAGTCAAAACACTTGGACTGAGATGGTAATGACGTTTTCGTGCGAGTTCCCTTTACCCCAAGGGCTAATTGTTGTAAACACGTGGATATATATTAACCATACGCGTAGTCCGTACGTAGCGCAATACACCTGATTGCAATGAACATGCCTCAGAAAAATGGTAAAGGGGAAATAAAAATAGAAATAGCCAAATAGGCGTTTTGAGGGCGTAGAAGCGAAGACAGCACGCATATGTTGAAAATAAATTCACCATAAAAGATTATAGTGGTTTAATGGTAAGCCTTATTAATGTCGATTTGTTTTTTGCATTTTAAATTCATTTCCCCAAGTTAAGCTGATTTAACTATGACAACGCTATTGCAGTTAGGTGTATATACAGTATATCGCTTAATTTCTGGGAAGGAGTGATGGCTCAAGCTTATAGTAAACTTTTAAAAAATGTTTAGTTATCGGAATTTTCTTCAAATTATTGGGATGTCAAGTTACCAATGCGCGCGAACATAAGACCTAAAAAGTTAAAATCATCCGTGAGTTAAAGTTTCACCTGTGACATAACGCCTGGCTCATCACAGTTCGGTCAGTTAGATTGAAAAAGTACCGAGACAACTTTGCTCGACTTTTCTTGGCCCTGTGAGCTTTCTTATACGTTTAGTTAAAAGTTTTTGCACGTTTATGACTGTATAAATTACTTCTGATCATTATTTATTAATACGTGACAAATTAACGTATACACCTGATTGAAAAAACGTTGTCGCTTGAAAAGTATAAACCATGAACGATGGGACCGAATGGATTTATGGGTACAACTTTATTAGCATTGCAAATTCAAAGTTCTTCTCAAAAATGTTTACATCTACGAAGCTTTTCGCGACGATACATTCCAAAAAAACGTAAAACGCGGTTTCCAGTATTTACGGCTCACAACTTCACCAGTGCTGGACACATAAGAGATTTTTACAGTTAAAGAGCGTAGCCATATCGCTAACGCACACTTGAAAATCATAAGATAAGACCTAAAAGCGTTCTTGGAAAACACAAAAAGACAACAGCATGCCTTAAACAAAGTACTCTAGGGATTTGCATCCGCACGAGCATCTCGTGACAATATAAACTTTTGTCGAAAGAACTTTTAATTTGCTTTGCTAATACCCATAAATCCTTGAAACCTCATCGTTCATGGTTTATACTTTTTAGCGACAACGTTTTTTTCAATCAGGTATATATAGCCCGTTCAGGTAAATTTAAGTCTTGACTCTAGAGATGTAGAAATGATATCAGCTTTCACCCAAATTAAAATAGTATGTATAAATAAAACTCTCACTTGCAGGTCATTGCGCCGGAGAGGAAAATGGCACTAAAAAGTTTTACGGAAGACGAAAACCATAAAACTGTCGAAGAACTGTTCTGCACGGCAGAATTAGTCAGAGGTGTGGATGACGAGCTTATCTTTGTTTCAGCTCTACATAGTTTTCTGTCCATTACTGCATTTCTGGGGAACACTCTGATCCTAGCGGCTCTGCACAAGGAAACTTCACTTCATCCGCCGTCCAAACTCCTGTATCGTAACCTAGCGATAACTGATCTCTGTGTTGGTATCATTGCAGAGCCTTTCTATGTGACTTACTTAACATCTGTTGTGAACGAAAGATGGGATATTTGCTATTACGCATATTGGGCGGTAACTTACTCAGGTTTAACTTTGTGTACAGTGTCTTTATTAACACTGACTGCAATAAGCGTGGACAGACTTCTCGCCTTGTTGCTGGGGCTCAGATACAGACAAGTTGTGACTTATAGAAGAACATGTATAACTGCGACTGGATTTTGGATTTTGTCGATTGTCGGTGCATCTACTCTCTTTTGGAATCGTCGTATGACTTCATGGTTTCAATATACAGTTACAGCTTTGTGTCTGGTCACCACAATCTTCGCTTACGCAAAAATTTTCGTTACCCTGCGTCATAACCAAATTCATGTTCAGAACCATGCTTCTCGAGCGCAACCGTGCGAAGCAATTCCATTGAACATAGCTCGATACAGAAAGGCAGTGTACAGTGCACTGTGGGTGCAGGGAACAGTGGCTATTTGTTATCTTCCATATAATATAGCGGTCTTTTTGACACCTCAGAGAGGGATGCCTTTATCGATTTACCTTGCCAGGAGTTCCACAGCTGGCATGGTTTTGGTAAACTCGTCATTAAACCCATTGTTGTACTGTTGGAAGATCAGCGAAGTAAGGCAAGCTGTAAAAGAAACATTAAGGCAACTCTTCTGTCGATCGAGTTAGTTTTCTACGCTTTTCATCCGTGGTTGATTCGTGCTATATTTAAAACTTGGTTTCAAGGTGAAATTAACTGCATTTAACGCGTTAACCTGTGAATACATTGTATTCAGGGTAAGCCGCGCCGCTTCTTTTAATTGAAACGATAAGCTGTATGTTCAAGGGAAACGTATATTATTCCTGTTATGGTTGTTATTTAGTGGCATGAGAAGTGTAAACGGCCTTTTGAATAAATAGATAGCAAAGAAACAAATAGGATGCCGGTCAATGTGCTTAGCTTCCTCAGTTGTTTATTTGCGGGTTTAAACGGAGAAGAAAATGCTTGGAGGGCATCCCCCATCAAAGGAAGTACAGCTCTCTTCCCCGCGGCTTGTACCGGTACTGAGCTGCTATAAAATTTGAAACATCCGTCAAAACTTCTGATCAGTAAAGTAAAAAATAATTGAGGCGCAAAAACCGCTTTTTTTTTCAAAATGTAATATGAGGCAATTCCTTTTTTTAAAAAAATGTTTAATTTAAGATGAAGGGTCACCCTATTTAATAACTAATTTCCTGAGCATTAATTACACAGTCACTAACATTTGAATTTTTCCAGAAAAAACGGAGGGTCTTAGAAAACGCTAGCAGGCATTAGAAGGCCTTTGTTTACAGTGGATCATTTTTTGGATCTAGACGAACCTCTTCTAGCCTCATGTCGTCGTCCCAATATCTGAACACAGAGGCTATAACCCCTCCGGTACCCTCTGTAAGAGATAGGCAGGTGGGCAGTAATAGTTCGTTCTTTTAAGAGTGAACAAAAGCCCACGTTCAATATATTAAAATTCTAACATGACTTTGAGACTCCGAGGCTTAAGGGTCAAAACTGCAGGGTTTTGTTTTACCACTCCATTGTCCCGCAATTCCCAGGAGAGATTTGAGAACAAAGAACACCAAACCAAATATAGAAAAATGACCGGAAAGCCTCGAAGTCATGTTAGATTTTTAATATATCGCACGTTGGCTATTATACTGTACGTCGATCATCTAATTGCACGACACCTCTTAATAGTTTTCTGTCTCGTTGCAGGTTCATAAGACAGTTTATGCCCGCTTGTTTTTGTTAAAAGGGGTGGTTATAAACAGTTATGAAACAAGAAGGATTAAGAACTTTTAATTAAAAACAGCGTGCGTTTACCTAGTTAGTTCTCTGTCGAGATAATCGGCAACCAATTGGTGAAAATGGAATATTAAATACCTATTTTCTCCAAAGACCTCTCAGGTCTGAACAGGGTTAAAATACCAGGTGTTAATATCGGCGGGAATTAACATATCCGTAATATATAAGAAACGAGTGTTATTCATGTTACATGTTAGGATATAATAACAGACACCAAACTTGCCGCAGCCGCCGACACAGTTTGACGCGTTTGCCGACTATTAGACTTCCTTTACTACTGAAAACTCACTACAATCGTCGGTGACCGCCTTTTTTTCATCAGGCTCCCCGTGATAAAAGTAAAGTTAGCGTCAGCTTGAAAAACTTCTTTACTTTTGCTAAACCTCTCTTCTCCTTGTGATAACCTCAAAGAACAAAATTAAACTCAGCTCTTCTGTTTTCGTTAGAAAGAGGATCGCGATGCTTTACAGATTGAAGAATTAGCAAATAAAATTCCAGCGTCAATACCTAGCCTTGGCTAATTACATTTAACTTTAAAGATGAAGGAATGTTATTCCTCCTCATTCACATCCTGCATTTTATATAAGAGTGATATATAAATGAAGGGATTGCTTCCCCTAAGATGGTCATGATGTTTTCGTACGTTTTCCCTTTCATCATAACGGACCCAAAATTAAAAGTTATCCTAATTGAGTCTTAATTGTTGTAAACATGTGGATATCTCTTTCCAGCCATTTTAACATGCGTGGTCAGTGCGTAAAGCAAATACACCTAATTACAATAACGTTGTCTTAGAAAAATTTAATTGGGAAGGAGTGGTGGCTAAAGCTTACATTAAACCTTAAAAAATCTTGAGTTATTGGAATTTCCTTGAAATTACTGCGATATGTCACGTTGCCATGCAATGCGCCGCCAACAAAAAAGGTTATTTAAATCAACCGCCAGTTTAGGTTTCACCTGTGACATAACACCTGGCTCATCATAGTTCCGTCAGTTAGATTGAAAAAGTACCGAGACAACTTTGCTCAACCCTTTTTTGTATGTTAATGTTTTTTGCAAATTGTAAATAGTTGACGTGACTTGAAAGATAACTCTGCTTTCACCCAAATTACGATTCAGAATTCATATAAAACACTCAAATGTACTGTTCATTGCGTCTCAGAGGAGTATGCATGGCACTGCGGACAAATTTCACCGAAGATGAAAATCAGAAAAAAGTCGTTGAACTGTACTGCTCGGCTGAACTATTCAGAGGTTTAGATGGCGAACTTATCTTCCTTTCAGTTCTAAACGTTTTCCTGTCCATTGCAGCATTTCTGGGGAACACTCTGATCCTAGTTGCTCTGCACAAGGAAACTTCGCCTCATCCGCCGTCCAAACTCCTGTATCTAAGCCTGGCCATAACTGATCTCTGTGTTGGTATAATTACAGAGCCCGGCTTTGTTTGTGACTTACTTAACTTCTGTTGTGAACCGAAGATGGGATATTTGCCATTACACGAGTCTGGTACTATTTTTCTCAGGTGCTACTTTGTGTTACGTGTCTTTATTGACACTGACCGCTATAAGCGTGGACAGACTTCTCGCCTTGTTGCTCGGGCACAGATACAGACAAGTTGTAACTTTGAAACGAACACACATAGCTGTAACTGGTTTTTGGATTTTGTCCATTGTAGGAGCATCTACAACCCTTTGGAATACTCTTACAACATTATGGTTTCAACACATCTTTGTAGTTCTGTGTCTAGCCACCACAACCTTCGCTTAACCAAAAATTTTTCTCTCTCTGCGTCAAAATCAAATTCGTGTTCAGAACTATGTTGCTCAACGTCAACCGAACCAAGCAATTCCATTGAACATAGCTCGATACAGAAAGGCAGTGTACAGTGCACTGTGGGCGCAGGGAACATTGGGTATTTGTTATATTCCATATAATATAGCGGTCTTTTTGACACCTCAGAGAGGGATGCCTTTATCGATTTACCTTGCTAGGAATTTCACTGTTAGCATGGTTCTCTTAAACTCGTCATTAAACCCGTTGCTGTACTGTTGGAAGATCAGAGAAGTAAGGCAAGCTGTAAAAGAAACATTAAGACAACCCTTCTGTAGATCGAGTTAGTTTTGTTACGGTTTCCATCTGTTGATTCGTGCTCTATTTAAAACTTGCTTTCAAGGTAAAATTATCTGAATTTAACGCAGTTAACGTTATCACTAGGCATGTAAATGTACTTTATTGTATTGTATTGTTTCTGTACTGTTGGAAGATCAGAGAAATAAGACAAGCTGTAACAGAAACATTAAGGCAACTCTCCTGTCGATCGAGTTAGTTTTCTGGGCTTATAATTCAAGCTCTCTCTTGCCAGCTCTTAATTCTACTTGAATCCACGTTGATATTAAGCGATTTTTAACTGCAAGTATATTATACTGAAAGCATATTTTATGAAGGCATGTCACCTGTTCTTTAGGGGCAAGTATATTAATCTTGGACTAAAAATCCAAAGGTGTTATCTTTATCGCTTAGTGACATGAAGTGTAAACAACACGCAAGAGCTTGTTCATTTACGAATAATGAGCTAATAAAGAAATACTGTTCGAGGGCTCCTTTCCTTTGTCTCTTCTTCTTCATTGTTTCCAATAATGAGATTTCATTTCCAAATATCTCTTAATTTCATCCCTACTAAATTTCTATCTGTTCTTTCTTGGTGTAAACTTAAAATAAGTAACATTAGGATGCAGATGAAAGATGCTGAAAACGCACATATTAACATAATTAAATTGTCTAACTGATACTGATAGAAACATCTGTTTAATGCCCTCCCTAGAGCCCCGCAAGGTTATGCGATTGCCTAGTCCCCAGGTTCATTAATCCGCGTGGCCTACGTCACCGATGTATTGACCGGGAAAGCCTAGGAAGTTCAGGGCGGAAAAACGTAATGAGCATGCGTGAACTTTTTTGCCCAGATCCCCTGGCCGGGTTTGAAAAAATGGCGGGATTTCAAATATTTTAGTGCCTAAAAATAAAATGTTTCCCCTCATAACCTGGAAAGAACAGGCAATTTTTCTTCAAAAGTTGCAAGCTGTGGTTATAACCTTGTCGTTACTTAATTTTCTCGAAGAATACCTCATAGTAAAACGGACTTTAACGACGTTAATTTCCTTGCGTTGTACTGGAAATGTGCATGCGTAGGTCCGATTTTTTTCAAGATGCATTCACAAAATGTGTTCATATAAGGAAGTTCCTGGATATATAAGGTCCGGAGCTCCACTGTGGACACAAAAACAACATATCTTTCGACAGTGATTTGCCCAAAAAAATTAACGCTTGCCCACAATGTGTTTGAAGTCACTGAACTTTGTCGTGCTCGAGCTGATATTTTAAAACCCTAGCTCGATCGGACACTCGTAGTTTCGCAGATCACTAAAATATAAGCAAAATCCTCAATGAAGAAGTTATTGCGTTGATATGTGGGCAGAAAAAAGGTCAATCTTTATCTCGTAAAATCTTCCCAAAAATCGGTTTCAAAGCAACTATAGTTTTTAAACTTGCTCGTTTCGCGCAGATATATAAATTTTGCTTTGTGTTGTCAAGTTGAACACACATAACATCTGTCAAAAACCTACGCGTAAATAGGATTTCCTTCAAACAAAGTTAAAGTTACATTATTTCAAAAACTTCTTGCTGACAATGAAGAAATGAATTTTCTGTGCGAAAACATCCTACCTAAAGATCTTAAAACCAAAAAATCAGTTGCAACTTGGCAGCCAAGTCATGATTCACCATTTAGCTATTTTCAATAAGCTTAACTGGTCCATGCGAGTGTCTTCGTTTAAGCAAATTAAACTCAGCCGATCATTACAAAATACAGAAAATTGCACATAAGGGTTTGTTTTGCTTGCCTCAGGCAAATCAAGCTGCAGCGATTGTTTACGGGAAAAGAGTCAATTGTTTTGAAGTCACTGCCGGCAGTTGTCGTTCTCTACTTTGAGAGCGAGTGAAAAGGACAATTTGCGTACAGAAAGTTATTCTTATAAAGAACAGAAACTTTCACAGTGCACTGGAAAACAAAACTATGTAATGAAAAATGAAAAAAACTCTGACTGTTATTACTTGAGCAACAGAAAAATGATCTTGAGTAAGCTTGCTGGCCTTCTATTCCCGAGAAAGTTTAATAACCGCACAAGTTTGTTCACTCTGATGCCTTAGGACAGCAATATGGTTCTTTGACTGAAGACAAAGATAAAGCTGGTTCTGCAAGGGTAATAAATCTGGGCATGTAAAAAAAGTAGCCATAACTACTAATAACAGAATACAAGCGGGTTTGAATTGAACCCGGCGAAATCTGACTCATAAATTAATCGGATGCACAATCAGAAAAATACTCGCCTCTTAAGAAATGTTCAAAACCCTTTATTCCACCTCAGACTGACGGAATGATCCGTTTTTCCTTTAACATTGGTTGTTCTGAATCCAAAGTAATTTTCAAGCGACGAAAAAAAAGCAAACATGTCAAATAAAAATGCTTTACAGGGAGCAAACGTTCACACCTCGTGCATTTCACTCAGAACTCCAGCAACAAACAAACACAGTTAACCCCTGGTTAACACAAAGAAAAGCCCGCCTTGAGCCTGCGATAAGGGATGCGCAGAAGCTTGCGCAGAACGTTTTTCCGCCCTGAACCTAGGAAGACGCCGGACATGGCAACCTCGTCCCCAGGGCGCTTTTTTCTGGCTTTGGAGGTGGGGCAAGATAGTTGTACCTTAGTAAACTACTGTGGGTATTGACTATACATTAACATTTTGCCCAAACACGGTCACAAAAGAAAAACTGTAGCATGTGTCAGAGGGCACTCGTTTTTGTTTACGAAAAATGTTTCCTTTTGGCGTGAAAGCAAATCCACACGACCACACTTAAATGTTTTGCAAGAAAGTGCCAGGAGCTCATGGGGCATGGGCTCCTGAAAAAAGTTAATTTCTATTTTATTTTCTCGGAAAAAATTAATTTTCTGGGGAAAATGCCACTAAAATTCTCAAATAATGCTCAATGCTTTTGCCTCACTAAAATGCTCGAAAAAATGCTAGCATAATGTACAAAAGCCTACTCCCAAAGCACAAACTCAGCCAAAACGCTAAAAAAATCTTCAATGTTTACTCAAGTTTGGGCTTATGGAAGATAATGTCACAGTTTTTTCAATGACCATGAAATTCAGAATCCGGGTAATTAGTTAATCAATTGTGACCCCGAAAAAATTTGCAGGAAAAAAGACGACGAATTTTTAAGAAAATGCTTTTTTCGTGAGAAGAACTCTTAAACGCTGACAAACGTCAACAAATAGCTAAAACTATAATTTCTATATGTTTGCTTTGCTCGAAATCGCGCGCATTTACAAGGCCCTAAAGCTTTTTGCTGACTTGCAAGAACCCATCTGTTATAACGATCCCCAAAATAAAGGGATAAGTCACATAGTTTATTAGGTATAATCGTGTAAAGTTTGCTTATCATTTTCGCATAAATTATGACCTAAATTTGGAAACCGCTGAATTTCTCGAATTGGGTCTTTGCGATTTTGGTGAAACTCTGTTCAGCGCAAGGCACTACATAATGCGCACTATGTGTTGCCGAGAGATTTTCACGAAAAAATGCCGGCAACAGCAGATTTTCGACCCAGACCTCAAAGGGGCGTGGCATTATAACCACGTGACATTTACTCCGATCGCCAAAAATTTTATGTTATATTGTAGATTGATCTATATGTTGTCCCTTCTATGTGTTAGACTTACGATAAAAGTAAAGGTGGGGATACCAGAGAGCTTCAAAGTAGGATGGTTCCCCCCCCCCAAAAAAAAAAAATGGGTCGAGTCACCTTAAGAAAAGTCAAGCGATTCGGGGATCTTCTGAAACGCTTCATAGATCTCAAGTTTAGCGTTTGGTTTACGCTGGGCTCAGAATAGCCTGAATTTCATCCGATTACTTCGAGTCGTTATTCAGTAACTAAGGGAAAAAAGACTCGAAGTAATCGGATGAAATTCGGACAGGGCTCAGAAAACGAAACCATGTTTTGGGACACTTACAACTATTTTCAGGTCGACTGCCGGTCAAGGTTGCAAAACACTAAATGACCGGCAGTCCTATATTCTCAGTAAATTTCACAACTTGAAAAAATCCAACTAAACTGAGAAAACTATCACATTATGTCGAGATCATGAACCAGCCGTTTACAGGGGCGTAGCCAGGATTTTTCAAAGGGGGGGGTCACAGAGGGTACTCACCAGATCACCATCGCCGACTATATATGGTTTATACCGCTGCTCTCCCTCGTGTATCAGCGGGCTCAGTCGTATTATCGCGGCATGAAGGCCCACATTAACTAAAGACAAGAGCCGCTGACGAAAATGCTTTACAAGAAAACAAATTTTAAAAAAGTGGGCTTTTCAACAATGGCTTTTACGGCCAAGATATTGTCATGGCGTTTTCGCCACCTGAATATTGTAGGTTGTTTGCTCAAAAGAAGGCCTACCAAGGAGGGGTCACGGGCACCCCAGGACCCCCCCCCCCTAACTACGCCCCTGGTTTATGGGATTTCTATGTCATGTTTTGGTTGGGCGCGAGTCTTTTGATGTTCGAGACTATTTTCATGATCTTTTCGTTAGTGGGAAATTCTACTGATTTTTCCCTCGTGATGCACCATTTTGTGTTTAATTTCCCACAAAACCGGCTGGTTTGATCAGGATCTCGACATATGATAGTTTGGTTTAGCTGGATTATTTCGACTTGTGACCCACGAGTTATGCCCAACGAATGACCCACGGTCCGTTGAACACATCGAACTGGAAAGCAATCAAAATAGTTGACGTTAGAGTTCCCACATCATCAGCCTTAATTTTTCCATAGCTGTCCCATGCATTCCCCGCGAAAACACGAAAAAATCAGTTTAATTACAATAATCATTTTTGCAAATCTCACCGCTGTCATATTGACCTGCATTTTTTTTCACTTGTCTTTCTACTCTTCGTTCTCCTTCCGTCCTGAGAAAAAATAATATAATCTTTCTCCATTGCATCAGAAACACCAGAAACTCATGAGTTTCTGGAAACACTCAAACAAGATCGAAGCCGACGATAGCAATTGCGCAGGAATCTATTGTATCGTGATTGGTTGTTTTTCTTTATTTCCGGGTTAGTTTCTTTCCGTTTAAATTGCAGAAAAAAAAAAAAGAAAACATTCAAATTAGACACAGAATTATAATGCTCCACTGATCGCGACTCGTTCGGACACCAAAAGCAGTAAAGCAAATCAATGGAGAAGAGCCGCCGCTCAGCAGCTGCAGCGATCTGTACAGTTGTTCTCTTGCTTTTGAGGACATTTTTCACCTTCAAGTTCTTCGTTACCAGCGTCATTTACATTATCAGTGCAGGGAGCCGTATCGAGAGATCTGAAACATGCGAAGGCTGGCTGGGACGTGACTTTCGCAGAGAGCTATTGACAGCCTTAATACTTCCTCATCTATAGACTGGAAAAATTCCAACTTCAAAAACTTCCGAAAGACTTGGAATGCAGCACGCAAATTTGACATAACTGATGAACAAAATTCAAACTCAGCGAAGCATGATTTATAATTAAGCAATAAAAACGTTTACCGTGTTTGCAAAGCCTGATGTAAACACGAGAGGGGTTGGGAGAATTCGAGACAGTATGCAAACCCGAGACGAAGTCGAGGGTTTGCATCACTGTCGAGAATTCTCCCAACCCCTCCCGCGTTTATAGCAGGCTATGCAAACACAGGAAAAAAGTTTTCTTTTGCTTTTATAAAATAACTTTCCCGAGAAAAAACTCAAAACTCTTTGTATGGCACTGATTAAAAGAGAAATTCTTACCAGTTGCAAAGTCTTGTCCACGAAGTCTTTCACGCTAGGGGGGGACCCCCTGCTTTCACGCGTAATCAGTTCTTGTTTTGCAAAAAGATGCTTTCCAAAGATACGGACTTTTCTCTCTTAAAATGTAAGATTAAGGGGAAAAAAATTTACACACCTTCTTTGTAACGATTTTCCAAGTTTCAGCCGACGAAGAAATGGGTAAATAAAGTAAACTTGTCGAGTTTTGAACTTGAAAACTTTTTCAAATTCGTGCGTGCCTGAAAAGCAAAACACCTAGACGCCACAACCATGTTTACATACTCTCATGCAAATACTCCTCTCAGCCAATCAGAGCGCGCGTACTATCTCAGTTATTTTATAAAGTTTAATCCAGACACTCAATCCAATCCAAAAGCAGTAAAGCAAATCAATGGAGAAGAGCCGCCGCTTAGCAGCTGCAGTGATCTGTACAGTTGTTCTCTTGGTTGTGAGAACATTTTTCACCTTCACGTTCTTCGTTACCAGCGTCATTTGCATTATCAGTGCAGGGAGTCGTATCGAAAGATGCGAAGGCTGGCTGGGACTTTCGCAGAGAGCTATTGACAGCCTTAATACTACAAGCACCTTCGTGGAGACCACTGTTTCTTGCTTTCTGATCTTCCTCATCTATAGATGGAAAAATTTCAACTTTAAAAACTTTCTCAGGGCTCTTGTACAACAGGCTCATTTTTGGATGTGGACGGCTTTGTGGTGTGCGCGTATCATAACAAACGTTCTTATAGATATTATTCCGGGTATTAACGAAAACTATCCTATTCTTGTTGTGCTTGGCGTGTCGTTGCTCTTAGAGTTCGCTTCGACTACAATGTTAGCTTGTGCTCTTAGCTTCGTGCAACTTTCTACCGTGAGGAATTGGTTTACTGAACATTTTCCGCGTGGAGGAAGAGATGAAAAGCTGATGATCTTGTATCGAATAACTTTATTCGCTTACGGTTCGCGAATGCTTGCATTATTTTTGTACAATTCATTTTTGGTCGCAAGAGCGATAACTCGTCAAAGCGAGTTCCATGAATTAGACAGCGTTTTGTTAGCTTTGGATGTTGGCTACAGAGGAAGTTTGGCCATATTTTTCTTTCGCAAATTCTTCGAGTTTGAAAATACATCAGAGGTCTTCGTCGTAACAACGAAATGTCAGTCAGAAGCTGAGGGTCAGGAGATTGAAACTTGCGGCGAAACTTTCGAAAATCAAGGGGCGAGGGACATGAAAAGAGAAGAAAAAGGAATCATAGTTGCCAGCGGAAAATCTCCGAAAGACTTGGAATGCACCACGCAAGTTTGACATAACTGATGAACAAAATGGGTCAAACTCAGCGAAGCATGATTTATAAAGTTTAGGCCAGACACTGTGTAATGATTACTAATGATTTCAAAAATATTGATTTTCTCAATAACAGTTACTCTAGCTTCAATATTTTTTCTTAATTAGCTTTATTCTACAACAGGGTAGCATTTCACTGTAACACAATGTTAAGCGAATATAGCTCGTTTTTAATTGAAGTACAGTTTTTGAGCGATCACGCGTAGTTTTTTCTGCAAATATATTATAGTTCTTAATTTACTTCCGTAAACAGTCGCTTCGTCTAAAATTTAAAATTTCAAAAGTTTGCTGACCTGCAAATTCGGTCTGCTTTTGTTGTAGGTGAAAACTAGGCAATTAGACAGTCCTGCTACGTTCCCAGAAAGCCGCTAGTTTAGCTTGCAATTCTATTCAAAGCGAATTAAACTACGTGCTAAAAGCCGCCTTGCGGACTTGGCAAACTTTGCTATTTTACTGTCATAGTACTTTTTACTCCTAAAATAGAATCCACAACAATAACTTTAGCTTAACTTCAAACGAGTTTGTTTGTATATCTATCTAGTTTTTCAACATAAATGTCATTTATTAAATTTGAGTTTCAGTCCTTGAAGTTGTCATGGGCACGTTTATTGGGACTATCGCTGACCTTGATTGTTAGCTACATTAGAGTTCCTGTTTTGCTCTAAGCTAGAGCTTCGTGGGTTTAGCTGTCACGCTTACATTGGTTCTCTCTTGCTTGAAATTATTAAGCTTATAGGTTTGTTTATTACACTTTGTTTATTGAAAAAAGCGTTTGTAATTTTCATGGTCAGCAAGCTTGAACGTACCTACATTCAAGTTATTTAAGTTGTCAACATCTGGTGCAGATAAGTTGGTAGACTGTAGTTGGTCGATTGGTGGTTGTAGGGTGTGCAGTTAGTAGTTGAGCTGTATTCATTAAGTGATGCTGTAGACAATAATAAGACATATGAGAGTTTCTCAGAAAAGTCAGTTTCTCAGAATCACCACAAAAGACAGTTCCACCAGACCGAAAAGTATAAACATTGCGTGCTAGCATCCTGACTGAACATAACATTTTTTCAATATTCCCCTGAAGCACGTTTAGGAAGTGGTACTCAATTTATACTTTCCATTACTTTGCCACAGGGAGGATCTCTAGATTTTAAAAATGAATGACAAGTGATTTACTGAAGTAAAAACAAGTATAAATAATAGTAAAAAGTTGACGTTTCGGCCTCATCGTAACGCCGCCATGCTTAAGAAAAGAGGTAACATAAATATTATACATTATAATGTGTACTGTTTGGTATCTCTGTCATTGATTTGACTTGTATACTTCTGATAATACTTCCTTTTATAATAATTAATTGAGGGAGCCTATTTCGTACAAGTTAAGTGAGTTCCTTGAGCTTCCACGCAATTAACGTTTTAATATTTAAGCACTTCCTGCTTTGTATCGTGGCAAAACAATAAACTTTAAAATGAAACTACAACAAATTATGCGAAGTAATTTAAATACTTTTACGAGTCTTTAAATTAACATATTAAGGAACTGTCAAAAAGAAGCCATTCAGCCAATTTTTCGGCAAAGTTTAACTCAGGTTTAGTAGCCGTGGACAAAAAAGGGAGAGTGAAGAAAAGTCAAAAACAGAAAAAGAAAATCAAGACACAGGCAGATGAATTCAACTGCTCACACAATTTATTAAGTTGGCTCCGGATAGGGTTTTTCAGGGTCATGCCCATGAGCAGACCATTATTTGTAGGCAGTCAATTTGGAGGTCACTTGTTGGGCGTCATGCTACTGCCGTGTTGAACTCAATTGATCCAATTAAATTCGACTTTAGCACGGTAGTAGTGCGATGTTTGAAACCAAGTCGTGCTACTGCCGTGTAGCACGGCAAGCCTTGCCGTGCTACATACACGGCATTAGCTCGACTTGGTTTCAAACGTCGTGCTACCGCCGTGCCGAACTCAATTCATAAATTATAAATACATTAGAATATATTTAAAAGTTTGCTAAACCGTTTCTTTATTTTTGTGTTTTGTTTTCGGCAACAGCCGTTCTTTTCGACTGAAACCAAGTCGTGCTAGTGTCGTGCTGCAGTCGAGCTACAGTCTAGCCAGCTTGGCACGGTAGTAGCACGACGTTCGAAACAGGCCTTAGAATTCTTACTAGTTCATAACATGAGACTGTAATTTACTATCAGGTTAACAAATCTTCTATTCATGGACTAAGTTCAGGCATTTTTATTTACGTCAAAAGAGACAGAAAGGGTGGAGTAAAATAAAAGTAACTGATCTTACTATCTGATTATTTATACCTATAACGGAGTTTTGTAATACCTGAGAACGGGCATTACATTAAACTTAAAAAGGAAGCAAAAATGTAGGTACAGAACAGGTTTTATCAATTATGTTCCAAAAGAGGACCGCAGGCGCCTATGGACCTCTTCGGAAGGAAACGCCAGGTAAAATTGAAATTAACGGATGAACTTCCATTTACACGTCACCTGAATCTTATTCCAGCCGTTTGACATCAAAAGATGAATTAAAGAATTTGTTCAGCTCTTTACTGCTGGGCCTAATGTATGTAGTCCTTATAAGACTAGTTATATATGTAAATAAATTATTTGTGCACAGTAAATTCGTCTACATGTTCTTGTTGTTGTTGACTTCTGCTATCCGCCTACTCGTACTCCCAGGGTGAAACTTTGCGAAGCCTTTCAGTAGCTTCCTTCACATCTCTCTTCCCCATACCACTCTTCAGGTACCGAGCTGCTCACTTGCATACATTGATTTCGAGAAAGGTTGTCGGATGAAGTGCACGCGACAAACCCGAAAGGTATTGTGGGTGGTTTTGAGTTCACTGTTCTTCGGAGAAATTTGAATAAGTGGCACAAGAGGCCATAAACGTATGTTTGCTCATGCTGAAGGAAAGCAAAAGTAGAAGATTCGACATGCAGCTACAGTGCCAGGAACAGCGTATTGATGAGGGTCCACAATAGGGGTTCTCAAATCCCTCTTTCCCGCATTTTTTTTCTTCGCAATCCCGCGATCCCGCCCTATTTTACGCCTGAATCCCGATCCCGTCCCATTTTTTAAAGAGATTTTTTACTTGATTATTAAAATAGACGTTATATAAGACTTGTCAATTTTGATGGTCAAGGTGCTCAACAACACAATGAGCGACCGTAACTTTATTTTCTGTTTTGCTTATTTTTTCGTCCGCGCATCGGGCGACATGTTTACTTCGTAATTTTAAGTCCTGTATTTTCGGACAACCTTTCTTGAAATAGCTGTAGACAATTGATTAAAAACACTGTAGTAGATCCAAGGATCCCCCCTTTTATAGGCCTAACTTTATCACCAGTAGCAGATTCAGATCTATGTAGGTGGAGTTCCCACTCATCCAAAGAGGGGGGCCCGGCCTAGAAAATAATTTCTCTTAGCCCTGCGGGCTTCAGGTTGGTTAGCATGTTCCAGGCGTTCAGATTGTGGGGACAGTGCAAAGAGATGCGACAAGGGAAAACGGCGATTGGGCGGGGTAGGCCCGGGTCCTACACTCTGACTTCGCGTCGCACTCCACTGTCTGAACGCCTGGAATAGACTAGGCCTATAAATGAGGTGGGGGGCGCGGGCGGGGTCCTCCCGTTGAGCCACCACTGATCACTCAAACCAAGGGAGAATGAGCTAGGTCAGATTATTGTTGCTCAATTCTTGCTTATGCTTGCTTAGTCTTGCTTATTCTTGCTATTTCAGATTATTCTTGCCCAAAAACAAAACAGAAAAAGTTATTTATTCGTTCTTTTACAAGCTTTTAACAGTACACCCCCTCCCCCTATCCCCCTTACCCTCTAGATCACGTGACTAGCAGCAAATAACGCCTTGCGCTTTATACCGTGGAAGCCATATTGGAATTATAATTATTTGCTTATTACACCTCGCTTTGTAGGTAAAATGGTTAATAAAGCCATCAAAAGCTCAATCTCAGGATTGCTGGTTTTTGCCTTCTGTACAGCAGGCCTCGTGAAAATTACTGACAAAATGGCTCCAGAAGTTCACAAGCAAATGGTAAGATCTGTGGTTCTCTAAGTCTAAATTTAGTCTGTAACGTTTCTAGTAGAGCAAGTAATCATACGTATCATCTGATTTTGCCTTCTCGCGCCCGAAGAGTTTGCTGTTGTAATAACAGCAATCTGTACGTAGGTGATGAGTTAATTAATCTCACGCACAATCGAAGACGAGGCCTTGCAGTTGTCAGCAGTGGACTGTCAGTAACAAACTAGTGTATATCATGTACTGTTAATATGATGTAATAGATGCTCGGAATGTTTATTCAACTGTACTGTAGGGTTCCAAGAGGGGCGTTAAATAGATAGGGGGCGTTTAAAAGGCTTTGCATTTATGAGACACTCCATTTTTTTTCCAAACCCCCCTCCCCTCCGGTGGATGAGTGGATTCCTTCCACCCTTCCACCTCATTTTTTTGTCAGAACCCTTTGAAAAAAAAACCTTTCCTACGCGCCTCATTTTTGTTGTTTCCTTTGAAAACAGATTCCTACTTACCAGTTATCTGCTGAGGATGCTCATCCTAGGGAAGGTGGGGGGATCGGAATAAAAATGGAACATGACCCTATTCTCATAACTGTGTAATGCATCAGTCAATTCCAGCTGCGCCCAGCACCCCCCCCGGGCTACTGCGGGGCATTTGCCCACCTTGTCAGTCCCAGGGGTGGGGCATTTGCAAATTTTGTGCTGCCCGGGGGCCGGGCATTCGCCAACCCCGGGGCCATTCCTGAGCTTTTGACACGCACGCGGTTTCCTATCAGAAAATAACTACACAGAGGATTTTACTGGGAAAGAAAGCAGATTGGCTCATCTGCCAAGGACAGGAAAAATCAGGAAGAGGTTTGTAAAGGCATGTTCTTGATTTTATGCATGCATTTCTTCATTGCTTATCGAGCCAGAATTACATTGCGAAATCGGGAGCTATCGACGTGAATCAACGTTTTTTGGTTATTGAATCAAATTTCTGTTGATATTATTTGAAGAACATCCTTTCATTTTTATAAAACTATTCATAACATATAACTTGACAGCACTCTATTATTTTAATGGTTATAATTTTACATCAATACCAAAATTATAAACTGGTGCATGTCGTTGCGGCGTGAAGTCTTAATTAGAATCATAGCACTATTACAAAGGAAGACGTTAACTGAAACAAAAAATTCAAATTAAAATGCTTAAAACGGCACTATTCAACTATGCGATCAATGAAAAATGTTGCAGTGTTTACGGAGGACGGGGCATTTGCCCTCTTTTTTCGTCCCCACCCCGGGGGATTTGACAGCTCAAGAGTCCCCACCCCCCGGAATTTGCCATCCAAGGCAAAAAAAATGCTAATGCCCGAGAGTCAGCCCGGGGGGGCGCTGGGTGCAGCTGGAATTGACTGATGCATAAAGCAAACTCAACAACACTAGTAATAAAATGAGTTTATAAAATAGCAAAATATCCAGTCCATCCATTGATATGTCTAGTCCATCTGCAGATCCAAATTTCAACCTCAATGTCAGAATTCTCATTCAGGGTCATTGTGCTGTCATCGTTATCCTATCCTTTGTTTGCACTAGAAATGGCTTCCTGTTGACAGATTTTTTGCAAGTAAAACAAAATTTTTGCAAAGTGCAAATGAGGTCTAAATTAACTGATTTTGCCCCTTTTTTGCTATTTCCTAGTATTTTGAAGTAATTGTCATGGGGGGCGGGGGGGGGGGTATCTATTAGGAGGAGAGTAGAGGGCATTTGTTAAGGAGAGGAATCTAATTCAAACTCAAAAAAATAAAAGGGAGGTGTCTATTAGACAAGAGGCATTTATTTGAGAGAGTGCGTCTATTAGATCATTTACAGTACATCAATAAGCCTTCTCTTTTTGAAGTTTTTCAGTTGCTTATCACAGTATTGTTTTTTATTTTCAACCCACCAGAAAAGAGAGTTTGTTGACTTGGCAAAAGTTCATCCTATAAAGGTGTGGTTTGGTCGAAATGTGAATCCAGAACTTCATCGCATCATGATTGGATATGTTGAAGTTTTATGTGGTCTTTTGCTGTATGCAGGGCCAAGGTCCCTGAAATTAGCAAGCACAGTGATACTGTTAATTGTCATGACTGTAATGATGCAGGGTCTATATTGGCTTGGAAAGCCTGCCATCATGTTTACACCAGCATCACTCTGCACCATACTGCTTCTCTGCAATTTTTTGAACTTGCTGAGTGAGCCATCAGTGAAGGAAAAGAGGAAAGAGTGATCTTAAACAATGGTATCCTTCCTGCTCACTACCACCAGCAGCCAAGATGAGAACACATGCATTCAAGTCACGTGAATCAAGCAATATTGCATCATGACTGATTGACTTCCGTTTCATTTGTCTCAGAATTTGGCCTACTTATTTGCTCATCTGCGAATAATTTCAAATAATCCTACAAATCTATGTCTAAAGAATTTCAACCTTCTTTTCAGTAGTACAGTGATAGGATCTGGCCAGTTAACTTAAAATCAGTGAGATTCCATTTGGTAATATAAGCACTTTAACTCTTTTAAGACAGTCAGCCAGTAGTGGAAAAAACTGCATTTTTCACTTTTTGGGAATGGCCTAACATAATTTCTGCAACAATAGGGACATCTTTTTCAGACTAATCAGATGTAATTAAGCAGGTTTTTTTTGTTTTTTGCACATGTGCATAAGCCAAAATTTGGACTTTTTTACATGAATCTATTTAGATTTTTCTCTCTTGCTCCCTTTGTTCTCTTTTCCTTTCTTTTTTTTATATTCAGTTTCTTGCTCACTTAGGGACCAGGAGAAAAAAGTAAAAGAGTGTCAAAGGCATTACTTTTGCTGTAACCTGGTTTCTCAGGGGGCTTATCATTACACAAACTGCGCGGATGGAAATGTTGTGCATACTGTAAACGTAAAACTACAAGAAAACTAGACGTAGTGGAAGAAAGACGCATTACAAAGTATAGAGTGATTTTACTAAACGCATGAAACAATATGTAACAATTAGTGCCAAATAGCACAGAGTAAACAAAACAGACAAAAGAAAACAATGAAATGAGAGTGTAATACTGGGTATTAGTCTACTATCTATTTCACGGTTTAAGTAAAATCAATCTATCCAAATCCTCTGATCAGACCAAAAAGAGTGGAAAAATTGTATCGCATCGAAACACAGCCCACATTTAGAAAGCTTTCCAAACGGAATTGCGCGAACCATTTGAGATATATAAGTGACATTTGACTTTTCCAACAGAAGTTTCTGATTCGCCCATGTAAAATGTAACACGTACCAATAACCCTTTTCGAAGATGTCACGTAAAATGGTAATTTTCTTATTCTTCATTTATTCAAAAAACCAAAACAATAGATCGATTTTTCTTACCGAATTTAGTTAAACTGCGAAGTTTCATAAGGATTAGTCGCAAACTTCCGGCAAACTACAAGGAAATGTATGGCTGTGGGGGCAAGACTGCGCCACTTCCTTGTAAAAGTACCTCAACTTGCAGCCCCATGCTCTATTAGTTTACGACATATCCTCATGAAAGTTCACAGTTTTTCTAAATTCGACATGATAAATCGAAATCACGATAAAGCGTTGTTTTTTGGTCTTTATGAAAAATGCACGAACAATTTCAAATGTTGCGTGACATCGGATATGTAAATTACCATCTGTTCTCGCGTGCTCTTGCACTTTCGCGCCAAAAAAGAGGGTTGCTTAAACTCGCTCTGGGTCCAGGCCGTTGTGTCCATCCCCATAAATAAAAGCGCTTCTTTTGATACAAGAAATCATCCCTAGCTAATCTCTTCAACAATAAATACGGTTTCCTTTCATGACGGCAATCAGTTTGGCGAAAAAGCTGCGTAATTCCTGAGTATGGTAGGTATATTCAACAGATTTTAAAAAATAACAAGGGATTATTTCCGGGCCCTGTCAGGTAACGCCCCCCTCTTGAAGCGAACGAAAATGGTGGAGGTACAGTCGTCCGCTATGATCCTTGGTATTTTGCTCTGTTGTCTCACTGAAAACACAGCAAGGTTTGTCAAATTTTGAATATAATCCTTAAGTTTATGTTTAAGCGTAACAATTCCCTACGATGTAAAAGAAAAGCACACTTAAGTCATATATATTGCGTGGCTTGTCCCCGCTGAGCGTGTGTTCTGTGCGAGAATCGAATCAAACCACAGCGTTTAGTTTGCCTTATCTCGAGCGATACCTAAGAGTCTAAAGAATTATATTTTGATAAGATTAATTGCTTTCTACAATGTAGGTAATGCTAAATTAAATCCGAATAAAACATGTGGTCATTTCTGCATAGTCAGATGGTTGACCACCTTTTGACTGCACCGACTGATTCAGCCATCACAGTACATACAACGTGTAATATTGCAGTTACATTATCAATATTAATCGTTTGTGGTTCAGAGAAAAAATTCATTAAAATCGAGGTAGAGCTCTGCGAAAATGCCCTAAGGTTTTTGTTTTCCAGAGCTCCCTGGGAGCTTCCGTAGTAAAACATCCGGGGGGGAAGGGGGCAGGGGTAGCCCTATAATGGCCTATACCGGGAGGCTCCGCCCCAAAGGGATACCTTTTTCTGGCTTCAGGTAAATAAAGGGGTAGGGATTTTACTCATTGAAGTATATGAATGGGTAGGGAAATCTGTCATTTGGGTCTGTGAAAGGGCCCAAAGGGCCGAATGGATGAATTTTATGGCTTTATAAAGTCGGGTAACGGTCTGTATTTGTGATTAATTCCTATTTAAATGCCAAGGCATTTACAGCAGTTAAAAGGGATGCAAAATTCTAAATGAGGTATATGAAAGGGGTACCTTTTTTGTGAAAAATGGCTTATAAGAGGATATAAGGGTTTGGACCTTGGGGCGGAGCCTTCCCGCATAAAAATAGTTACCACCTACCCTGGCCACAGAGGTCCATTGTTGAAACACCTTGGATGAAATAAACTGTGTTCATGCGCCTCGTTGTCACAGCTTCCTTGCAAACCATCAGGAATTAGGTAAAGAAAAACCCCTCTGGCCCCCAGGTTAGTCACCACCAAATACTCAAATTTTCAAACAAAACAGGTAAATTTAAGTTGATCTTTGCTTTGCTTTGTGTTTGCTTATTATTTTAGGAATCCTCCAAAAATTGTTACAAAAGGTGGAAGCCTTGTTTTACAAGCTGGTGAAGATGGTAACATTGTGTTTGAGCCTGCTCATGGAAAACAAGTTCTTATTGGTGGAAATGCATTAGTACGGCATTTGAATACTGTTAACTTCTTCAGCTAATATAAGTCCCCCCAGTTATTGGCCCATCTACCTGTAAACAAAAAATACATCCCTGCAGTTAAAAAGCCCCTGGATATAAGCCCTCTTTTGCTTGTATTAAAATGAGTTAGATTTGTTATGATGTTTTGAGTAAATTCGAAAGGTATTTCGATCAGTACTGCTTAGTATCTTGCACTGTTTTGAAATGCTCTTTTGCAGCTCGGTTAGAAGCCCCCTGGATATAAGCCCCGCCCTTCATAAGCCTTCCCAAAACCCTTACAAAGTTGTATAAGCCCAGATCGAGCTTATTGGCAGAAGTTTATGGTAATGCTTAACCCCAACTGACGGTCTCCATTAGAAAAACACCCCTTGGCTACATATTTCCTCTTTAGAGGGGATGTTTTTGAATGGAGTCCTTCCACTGACATTTATCTTCTTGGAAAAACATAATTTCAGCTTGCGATAGACCGTGTATGCAGTGTGCATTTTCAGTCCTTTGAGGTTCAATGACTGAATATCCATTTCAAGAAGCCCTTAGGTCTGATGACGGTTTTGGACATGTGCTACCCATAGCCCTCCAAATTTAGATTTATCATCACTTTTTTGGTGCTTAAATTGTGAACCAAAACAGATTTGAAATATTATAATCACATCATATCCTAGATTATAAATCCCAAGAAAATGACTTCATAGGGCGGTACATAGCTGTAAAGGTATTTTGTGGGAGTAGCCATTTTTCCTGCTTTTTCTACAGAAAAGCAATCTTATGCCTTTTCCCACCTACCCTGCTAGCATGATTACGCCCATTAAATTCCTTGCAAAGGGGACCTTAAGATACACCATCTTTGGCTACGGGTACAGGAAAGGGGACTTGCTTGCCATGCAATGATTTCCCAGATGTGGTGGTGGCATCATTACTCTAGATAACAGGGAGCCTATAGCCATTTCTCCAAAATGAGAAGCAGCCTACTTACAGCCCCCTCCCCCTGCCCTGTTTACTGGAAAGATTTGGGAATCTTGAAGTCTTTTTTACTTCACTTACATGTTACAGGTCAAAATTACATTCAGGTTAAAATTTTTTAGCCTAGATTTTTTAACCTAGGTTAATTGATTCTCAATTTCCTTTGTCTCCTAGCTAGCCTTAATTATTCATGTATTTAGGGCTAGGAGACAAAGGAAAATGAAGATCAACCTAGCTTAAAAAAATTTTAACCTGAATTTAATTTTGACCTGTAACATATACATTGAAAATTTTATTATTTTTTCAGTATAATATTATTATTATACTGTCACTGCACAAGTAGCAGGAAAGATAATCCTTGCAGAAGTATCACACGCTGAACCTCTCTCCATACTCATTTTGTAAGACAGTATGTATATATATATATATCGTCCTTGTTCACACTCATAAATATCTGGAAAAATTCCTTTAGCATGATCATGTGTATAATTCGTTTATCATTTCACAGAATATATCAGGAAGTACAGGAGCTAAAGGGGAGGTAAAATCTTCACTCTATTATTCACTAATATTGTTTACTAACATTCTAGTAATAAAAACAAAGCTTTTGAGTTTTTTAATAACCATAACTTGAATGTTCTTTTCTATTTTTTTGATCAAAGAAAGGGGATCAAGGACCTCAAGGCCCAGTAAGATAAAACTTCATATTTTGATAATTTATTTCAGCTCAGTGCTACCTGCAAATAACTGAGTGATCAACCTACAAATTGAATGTACTTTTTTCATTCTTTTCCTTCCAGGGTGGAAAAACTGGAGATATGGGAAAGCCTGGACAGGTCAGTTTGTTAAGAACATTATTAACAGCAAAAACTTTTGACCTTTTTTTCCAATCATTTTCATGAAAAATGAGCAACCAGCACTTCAAAACGTGCATTTAACAGCTTGATAAATGTTTGTCTATTTTAATGACTTAATTATTGTTTCCAATTTCTTCTTATCTTCTCAACAAGAATGGTACCAAAGGAGAGAAAGGAGAGCCAGGACAAATAGTAAATGTGGTAATTAATTTCCTGCTTGATCTTTATGTTTTAGTTCCAAACATTTTACAAATCTTCTTAAAAAGATCTTATTCTATTTTTTATTTTTGGTGCTGGTACTTGTTGCACTCAAAGATCACCTAAGATGGTAAATTAGAATACATTCACAGCAGTCTACATCTACATCTTCATTTTTTCATCTACCAGATAACTAACTAATCTGTAGGTTGCACTGATATCCAAAATTAACTGTAGGCTCTTAACAAATAAATGAGAAAACAGATAGTGAGTACAATTTGAAAATACCAATAATTTCAGTTATATTACTATTATTAGTATATATTAATATTTATATAACAAAATTTCCTGTTTCAGAAAGGTGATCAAGGTCATCTTGAAAGGTTATGCTGATACGTGTTGTGATTAAGATATATTTTAATCTAGAACTGTCAGTACTCTTACTCAATGATGGACTATATGACAAAATGTCCTCTCCAAATAGGAAACAATATTGGGGGTCTTCTTTATAAAAGAACTCTCAGCTTGTTCCATCTGATAGGACCTGATAGTTTAAAGATCCTGCAACCTACAGTTATCAGTAATTGAGTTATCAAATGTTATTTTCCTAGAATGGTACTGATGGCATTCGAGGACCTCCTGGTGAAAATGGAACAAAGGGAGAGCCTGGTCCTCGAGGGGCACCTGGACCATTATTTAACACTGTGAATCAGTCCACTTTGAGGTAAGGACTACAAAATTTTATTGAAAACAAGGGCATGTGTTAATAGACTCAATCCATATTAGATTCTTGTTTGTTATGTACTGGACATAGCCCATCAATAATATTAATAGTGTCCAGTGGGCCTTCTTCCCAATTTTGGATCATGGGTGTGAATACCTTATTATTTTATAGCCTGATAATGACATCACTGTAATTCATGTTTGCCGACTCTTTTTCTTGACTTGATTTTGGCAATGAGAGGTATGATCATCAGTATTATAAGCAATAATTAAAATGACCTGGTACTCATTCATTTCACAGGTGCATGGCTAAATATTGTAGGGATCAGCATGGACTGAAAGCACTTATATTAACACAAGTTAACCCAAAGAACTTGTCTTGTAACATTTTCTTTTAGATGTGGTAATGCTAGTGATTATGGCTCAGTCAGGTTCATGTCTGGATTTCTTCAGGTAATCCCTGAGGGATCGGAGCAATGATAGTTCTATCAAGTAGCACTGGGAAATGTTCCCAGTGGCAGGGAGTAATGAGAAGTCACTGTTTAATTAGCAGGCTGATCTGTTTAGAGTTTCTTCTTGGCTTGTCATCTGGTTCTCGTTTCTGTGAGACTAACATCTAAAGGCCAATTTGTTTTAGAATGTAAGGGCCCAAGGTTTATCAGCTTCATGATTATTAAACCTCAGTAAACATGTTTAAAATGGCATTACTATAAGTCTGTGGCCTACTCAAGATAATAATTTTTATTGACTTTGATTCAATCCTCAGTTAGTTTCAAAAAATGATCCACCTGTGTAGAAATCAAATGTAGTTTTTCTGAGTTAAGTTCTATCATATACTGGATATTAATCTGGAAAAATTTATACTGTGAGCACTGCACGACTCTTTTAACACATAAATTCTTGTTTTTTTTTTTCCTTCATGCACCTGTAGGTCTGTACAGAAATGGGTTGGCAGAAACTGGCATTTCAAGACAGTCTATGCCAAACGAACATCCCAAAGATGAACCATGAAGCCTTTCAAACTGCAACCTTGGCCGTTTTATTCCAGTTTAATGGCAATTTGAATGTCAATTTTGGTCCTAATATGAATATCACAAACATAACAACAGGTAGCAGAACTTGTTGTAAGTCAACATAAGTTGAGAGTTACATGTATGCTATTTAAAATAATTTTTCTAAAAGCACAAGTATTTGTTCGTTATGTACCCCGAGGTGTAACAGGTGACTTCTCTGACCATCAACTGGATTGGACAGAAAACTAAATTTTTACCACCTGCTTTTCTGGAGCAGTTGTAGGATTTTGACAAGGGAAAGGTCACCTCTGATGAAAGTTTGTATCTAAGGTGAAAAGATACTCGTGGCAAGAGGATGGGTGAAGATCGAGGTACCCAAGGAATTCCTTCTCCTCGATAGACCCTCCCACAATGTTCACATGTATGCCACTAAAACACTACATTTCCAAGGATTCTGTTTAAGTATAAATGCTCCCTTCCACCAGGGTTTTTAAGTTGTCAAAATATCAGTGATGGTTGTCAGTTGTCTGACTCACCAACACTCCCCTTGCACAGATGAACCAGTGCTAATGAAAATGGAACAATTTTTTGCTTTATTCTGATTTAGAGTACCAACAAAAGGGAGGGCGAAACACCACTCAGTATGTTGAAAGTTTAATGGGGAAAGCAGTCCAGCTGAAAGGTCAGGAGTACATCAATTTACATGGTATACCAGCAGATTTCTGGACTTATGATGAATGGTCTGTCATGGGCTTAATGAGATTTCATGATGATGGCATATTGGGCAGCAGTAAAGAGATACCTGTTTTAGGTGATGGAGAACCTCTCAAAGATAAAGGATTTCATCTTGGTTTAATTAAACAGGTACTTCATGATATGCGAAGAGATAGGACACAATACGTACAGCACCTCTAACCATGACAAACTGTGTGCAACAAAACCTTTGATGCCTTTTCAATATTTCTCTCTCTCTTTAGAAATTGTTGTTTGGTTTCTATTCCAATGATGTTACAGGAGTGACCACAATAAATTACAATCAGTGGTATCATGTTACTTGGACTTGGAACAAAAATGACCTTGCGAATCCTCGGTAAGAGCAGTAGATGGTCACAAGTCTGAATCTAAATGTTAGGGTAATAATATTGTTCCAAGAAACATTAACAATTAATTTGTTAAATTATATTTTATAATAAATTATTGCATGGCTGCTTCTGCCAGGGGAAAAGATTAAGTGAATCTTTTGTTTTTGATAGGCAGGGTTGTCAAAAAAAATTTCAAGGACAAAGTTTGAAAGAAGACAGTGCTGGGAAATGGTGACACTTTGATATATTCCCTCTATTTCGTTTTAATTAGCTGGTGAATGGAAGTAGCTGGCAATATCCGTGGTCACCAGCACTGTTTGACAACCCTGGATGGCTCACTTGGAATTTCCCACATTTGTTCTGCAGGAATGAACCTCTCCGAACCACATTAACAAATCCTTGATTGACCAAGGTTGGTCAGTCAAGACATCTAGAATATCGGCCTCATTCTTTTTTAAAATTTTTTCTTGACCTCGACTTAATGTTGGTCCACAAATATGCCAAAAGCAATAGCCAAATTATATCCAGCCATCCTGACCTTAAACTTGGTCAATAATGCATATTAAGTATTGCTTCATCAGTATGACCTTTGTTGAGCACCATATTCATGTGATTCATCTTTTTCTTTGTACATGTAACAGGAAAATAATTATTGATGGCAATATAGATAAAGAGGACAAGCCTCAAAACAACTTCAAAGGAACAAGTGGGAAAACACAAATTGGAACTTGGTGGAATCAGAACAATCTAAGAACAAATGTAGAAATTGATACTCTCTACATTGTCAACAAAGCAGTAATTTACCCATCCAGCAGCGTCTACCAACAGCAGTGTTACGCAAAGGTTTTTAACTCTTATATGCCATAGTCCTGAATAGTCATGCTGATGAAGGTGCAGAATAGAGGCCTGTTAACACACCCAGAAGCAGGCCATTGAAACTACTGGTTCCCAATGTTTTCTAGACTGAAATGACGTTATAGTTAGGTCAAGATAAACTGGCCTTTACACTACAGTGAAATCAACACAAGTTAAAAACAGACACCACTTAGAACAGTTCTCAAGATTGTACTCTAGCAGGGCCCAGTGGTCCCTGCTGCCTAACTTTTGCTCTTGGCCAGGGTGACTAGAAAATCGTAGATTTTCCATAGAAATCATAATTATGTTGGTGACCTCGGCTTTCACAGGTTCAGAGCACTGGCACCCTTCAATTTTTATAAGAGTGCAGCCTTAGTATTAATAATTGTAATAGGTGTACATGTCTTTCCTATAAAGAGTCAAAGAAAATGATTTAAGAACAGCAGGGACCGTGATATTTAGGATGTGTTGTTTGTCCATTTTAAGGAGATGTCTGTCTTATAGAGGTATTATTTCGTTAAGAGAAAGTTGACTGTAAACTGCCTTGAGTTATAAACTCAGGGCACTTTCCATTTTTCAGAACTGCCTGGCCAGACCATTCCAGTCATAATGAAAATTTCACTTCTAATCAAAATTATCCAGCCACTTCAGTCAAATCCTTAATAGCATGCAAGAAGGTGATGGCTTTTCAGCGAAAACTTACTCTTAGAAAATGCTTATTGTTTTGTCAAAATGAATGGTTCCGCCAAGATCTGGCTGGAAAGTTCTGACTTTTGAGGAAAGCATCCTCCCCCCGTAAGTAAATTAGTCACCATAAGGAGATTTCATAGAGTATCTCCAAGTTATACTCTTAAACAAAACTTAACCAAATAGCTCACTGACCAGCATGCATGAAATACAACTGAAGTTATCAAATAATATTATTATTAGGAGAAGAATAAAGCTGAAAATTTGTCCATGATAGTTTAAAGTTCATGGAATGACTTTTCAACAGCATGCAAAAACAAGAAGCTGTTCTTTGGTCACTGTTCTGACATTACTTCCAGTCGGACAAAGGAGCACTTCAGCTTGTTAAACTAAAACCTTGTGGACAAGCTCCCCACACTAATGATCTGGATCTGTTTTCTTTCAAAGACAAAGACATTAATTTTTTGCACTGCAGGGAAGTGGGTGTTCCCTGAACGGCAAGGTGCTCAGGACTCTTGTTAGGAAATAAGCTAAGCTCATACCACCAAATACATGTAGCTATCCCTTTGAAAGAGAAAGGAACTGTTTCTGAACTAGAGCTGTGGCTCTAATGGAGCCTACTGGTACTAACTGACTTCAGACAGACTGATGTTGTCAGTGACTGTTGGATTGTCAATAAATATTGTGATCCTGACTGCCAATCATTCCTATGATACCTGGCTTGCACCTGCTGTCTGTTCACAGTGCTCCTTAGACTTCAAAATGCCACCACGGTTCATCAGTATATAGGCCCTTCATCCATGTCATCATCATCCATGAATGCATCTTCGTCATCATCAAAATGGGAAACCAAGTAGTCATTTTCCTGTCAAGGTAAACCATACTGTCAATTAAATACAGTTATGACAGCCTGGTAACCTGCTAGATTCTTTAGTAAAATATCCTAATGTTTGCTTACAAATTTGTTGGGAGAATTTGCTGTGAGATCAGTGACTTATGGCCTTACCTTATGCACCCCTTTTATGAGAACCTTTCTGAATGGGATGCAGTCGGACTGTGATTAACAAAATACAGTATCAAAGAAAACGAAGAGTACTTGGTTAAAATAAATTTCTTTATTTCCTTTGCTGATGTTTGCATTGAATAGCCCTCCACGCAGACCTTCTTAGGGGTTCGTCATGCATTAGGCATTAGAATGTCTGCAAAGGAGGCTATGCATTGAAGGGCTCAAAATAAATTTGGGACTGTTGCCGGTCATGTTGACTGGCCACAGAAATTTTAGCTGGGTCACGTCTCTCTTCTGACCACTCAAAATGTTATAAATAAAAGGGTAATAACTTGAATGTACTAGCCCAACAAACAAAAACATTAAGAGCAAAAAGATGCTTGTCCTCTTGAAATGTGATGGTGTGAAAATGTATTTTTTTTCTAGTCGCTTTTTTACGTGTCTGGTCAAAATGACCAGCAAACCGAAAGTTTGTCCGGACAAGTGTTTATCATGGCCAGAAATTGTCTGTTGACTGGCCGTTATTTTGGAGTCTGCATTGGCAAATTGTGGTTTCATTCAGTTAATCAAACCAAATATTTACAATAATTGTATTTACCTCTTCCTGTTCTTCTTCATCATATTCAAGCTCTTCATCGCCACTCTCGTCCTCAGCTTCTTCTTCCTTTTTACCTTCGGACTGATCTTCTTCCACCTCCTTCTTAACCATTTCCTGGAATTAAAAGTAACACATATACTTATATAGCATTTTTATCAGTTTCCTTTGCTTTGTAACCGAAATCCTTGAGTCTAATAGGTGACTAGGTTCTCTGTGGATACCAACTCAAGATAAAATTCCAACAGAAGAACTTTAGGACTTATTTTAAAAGAAATTTTGGACGAGCTAATAATATTTTGGAGGGGGCACATCCACTGAGGGGCTTATTATTTTGCATTTCAAAATTAGCTGGGTGTAATTGATATGACTGAAGGAAAACCTAAGATTAATGCATGTTTGCAATAATATTCTTCAACGCAAAATGGTAGTTTTATAAAGGTTGAATATTATTATAGTCTGTTTATCAAAAATGCTAAAAACCATTTCTTCACATCTTTTTCACCCATTTTAGTATTAAATGACTAAATTTAGTCATTCTATACTAAAACTGGATAATTCTTCATAGGAGACTGGGTACCTCAATGAACCCATTTGATAATCTTCAAATCCAGTGCCATCTATATCATATACAGTAGGGTCAGAATCCTACATGTGTATCTTTAATTTCCTGGAATGGAATGCTAAATCAGTTAATGACTGTATAATAGCTTACATCAAGTTGCTTCAAGGCTTCTGCATCAGATGTTCTCTTATTCTTCCCTTCCAGCCTTGGAATCCTTGGTCCTAAAAGAACATCAATAGAAATCTTTGCCTGCATGAATCACAAATTTTACGATGAACTTGTTAAGCAAAGAAAAATCACAGCACTTTTAAAATCAGTCCTGTAAATACGGTATGTTCTTTCTAAGTACTTACTTGCGCTCTTGTTAAGGCGGTGTTTTCTCACTTTAATCTTAAGCTCGCTGGGAAATAACTTCCAGTCTGCAAGATAACGTTATCAGGGAGTTTACGTTGTTCATTTGCATTTTGTTTGTAAATGCAAGAAAATTTCTGATTAGGTGTGTTAAGGATGAGAGATTTTTTTTCTGAGAGATGGATTAGTCTTTAAAACATGTTCTGTTGAGCAACACCTTTTAAGGTCAGATAAATAATATAATAAATTAATAAAACTGAGATGTTACCTGGCTGCCAATCTAAGCCTTCGTCTGTCTGCTTCTCTCTGTATCTATCAGAGAACCTCTCAATATCTACCATGTAAAAATGTTGGTTAAGAATTAAGTACCACAGATAATATGAAGGTCTCTTTGAGAGGTGAATACAAAACTGTGGAACCAAGGGGTTAAGGCCCAGTGGAGTACTCTGGATTTCAAGTGACAGGGATGATCAAAGGGGGCAAAAAATAGCCTCCCTGCAGATGTTCTTTGGGGTTCGTTTGTCACGCATTTATTTCTCTCTGTGGGGGAGAAATGAATGTGTAACGAACGAACCCCAGGGGACGTCTGCAGGGAGGATAGGCAAAAACACAAAGCCTAAAAAAATCCCAACAAAACCAAAAAAGTCCCTAGACCAAAAATTAACCCCCCAAAATTCCCATGCTGAATTTCCAAGCCTTATTAGCTGGTTCTATGAAACACATGCAATATGAAGCAAAAAATATTAAAACAGGCCGGGAAAGGTGGGCAATACTACAAATCTTCAGATTGTTTTGAATACCCCAAAAAATCCTTACTTAAATCAAACCACCCACAAAGTACTTGCCAAATTTCTAATCCCCCAAAAATCCTGGAACTGAAAATTTCTCACCCCTGCCCCCCCCCTCCCCCCCAAAAAAATCCCTTGATCATCTCTGTCACTTGAAATCTGGAGAACCCTCCTATAATAATAATAATAATAATAATAATAATAATAATAATAATAATAATAATAATAATAATAATAATAATAATAATAATAATAATAATATATGGGCACAGCTGGAATTGACTGATGCATTAGTCAGAGGTCATTGCATTCAAACTCAGGCTTCACTTATTGTGGCACCCCAGCCTGCACAGGCAATGCAGCCAATAACTTGGGTAAGGCACCCAAAAGGCAAGCAAAGACTGCTAGAAAGAAAAGTGGGAGGGATATTGGTCAATTTCTTTTTTGTGTTTTTACTCGGAGAGGTCAATAAAAATGCAAAAACAGAACAAGGCCAATATCCAACCATCTTGACCAATTAAGCTTACTCAATAAAGGATTTATTATACGGCCAGAAAGAGAACTTTTTCTTTTAAGACCAACTTGGTATTCCAAGTGTGCCTGCTTGGGTAGCCAATCAGAATGCAGATTCATCTTGCCATATATTGATTGAAAATATTGAATTTTACTCACCCTTTGTTTTGACCGAGGTCTTGATGAAGTAAGGAAGCTCTCGCATGCATCCTCTCAACTCCTGCTTCAGAGCCAGCATGTATTCATCAGCATCTGTCTGCCTGAGTGGCAATGGCTTCACATCAAGTGGCTGGTATGGTAAAATAAGAGAATAAATTTGGGAGAAATCTATAGAATGCAATGCGACCTACTTCAATCTCAATAAACAACAAAAGCATCTATGTGATCTATTGTGATATGACCCGTTCTTTAATAAAGTGAATAAAGTCGTCCCTGCAGAATTGCCTAGCAGCAATACCTCTGTATTCACACATTTCAAGCAAGGAGAAATTCACTTACTGGAAAAAGTGGAGGAGGTTGAAGTATTGCGGTAGGTAACGCTTCTCCACGCCCAAAACCAATCATTCCCACATCAAACGATAATCCTCTTCCTTTCCCTCTTCCTCTGCCACGACCCGCCATGTTGGAAAAGGACCGCGAGAGGACTAAACCCAAGAGCTTCGGTTCTCGTGCCCAGTACCCTATCTGCCCTGTCAGTTGAGAGGATGATGAAAGCTAGCAGTCATGGCTTCAGAGAACAAACCTACTGTTCTTGTCACGGGTGAGAAATCTTTGATACATTGTTCTTTTGTGAAGAATTTAGCTTTAAGTGTTGCCTCAGATAACTTTAGCGGTATAAGTACACTTAAAGCAATCGTAATTTTCTTGTCAGTATATATGCACGATAAAGGAGGAACCCATGGAGACAGTCTGTTAGAGGGTCAGAATATTTGCCTAGGATGCTACAGTGTATATTTCCTCTTACAGCTTTAAAAACGCATCATTTTATTATGTGGACTGAGTTTGGGTTCCTGGTTTGGTTAGTTAACCTTCCTCATCTCATGTCTTCTCCCCTGCAGCTGCCACGGTGTAGGGAAGGCCGAGTTTGTTGGCAGGGGGGTGGGGGTGGCTGCTACTCCCCAATTCTCTGTTTTCACCGTCACGCCATCAAAAATAAAAATACAAAATACAGAAATACAGAAAGTCCAGAATCTGGGAAATGAAAGGATAAAAATTAATATACAAAAAGCCTCGCTAAGAATTAGGGGCCCATTTCTCGAAAGGCTTGGAAACTTTTCATGCTCAAAGTCAGATTTAAAAATCAAAACTAGCCTGCAGTGCAGGCATTTTCTTCAGGTGCACGAATGTTTTTGCTTGCAAAAGTGCCATTTGAAACTAACTTGAAAAGAGAGTAGGTGCTCCCTTTGACTCATCACAATGAGTTTGTCAATCATTAATAATTTTTGCTGATCAGTCTTTTGGTGTTTCTTAGGATTTGGTCCCTTTGGCACACATGAAGTAAACACCAGTTGGCTTGCTGTTCAGGTATGCTAAAATTCAGAGAAGAACAAACTGCCAAGGAAAGATCTGGAGTTAAGGGACAGAAACCAGATGCAAAGATTAGCTCAAATCTTACAGCACCAGTTGTGTACCTACAAATTATCCAAAAATCTTGGAACACTTGTGTGCGTTTCCCCTTTCCAAATGTTGATTTGAGTATTATAGTGGTCTCAGTGCTTCAAAATACACATGGCTCAAGATTGGGAGGGTGAGGACACTGATTACAGTGAGAACAAAAGTGTGAGGAGTAAATCTCAAGAATTTTCTAGAAAATTCAAGAGAAGCGGTGTCTGTTTCAACGATTTGTGACGAGTATTGTAGTTAGTTCTCTTACCCTCTCCCCCTCCCTCCCCCACCCCTATCTCCCATCCAACTCGCTTCAGCAATACAAAGGCAGATATTAGGATCTGGCCATTAATAATAATACTGTGTAACTTATAAAATAAGTGAAATAAGTTTATTTTATTTATAGGAACTTCCAGGGACTGACCTTTCCCAGAAAGTGAATTTAGAAGTAAGGGAAATTCCTGTGGAGTACGCAGCAGTAGACAAAGAAGTTCCTGCCTTGTGGAATGAAATCAAACCGAAGGTGATAAACTTTACTCTTTGCATAGGAAGGGTGCCTTAGATGGGTTTCTTGCCTGTGTGCTAATGTCTTCTATAATCCCTTTGCTACACACAAAAAGGACATTTAGATGTCAATCCCCAGGTTGAGGTATCAGTGAATGTAAAGGATAAAACTACAGATTACATAGTGCTGAATGTCCCGGCTTCTTTTTGCATACGGATCTGACTCCTAGCCATAATTCTATGAACAAAGCAACCAGTAAGCTTTGTAGGAGGCTAAACTAGTGTTGTTTTGCTCAGCCCCAAATTTGGTCGCTTGTTTCCATTCTTACACCCTCCTATCTCACTACATGTGCTTCCACAAGCAAGTTTGTGATCTAGCAAAGCCCTGTGACACCCAGTGAACTATATTTCCCTTTGGGTGACCAGGAAGATTCCTTTGGTGTACAGTGTATACTGATACTTTCTTTAAGCACAGTCCTGTGGTATTTTAGTCCACCTAATATCATGGCTAATTCTTGTAAGGCCGTTCAAAAGAAAAAGTTAATAACAGTTTCTTGCAACTAGAAGCACTTCTGTTCCATGGCTGATGTGATTTATCCTCTTTGTTGTATTTTTTTAAATGTATTTTTTTTCTAGTTGTGTGTACATGTTGGCGTCCATGGTCTAGCAGACTGTGTGCAGTTAGAGATGTGTGCCCACAATGATGGATACAACAGGCCTGACGAAGGTGGTCAGAAATGTCACCAAGGCTGCTGTGTTGAAGGTGATTTGAGGTGTATCAGTAATGGCTCATTGTAGATTGTTAAGATCATGCAATGGATAGGTGGTGGTAGCAGTGGGTATGCTGTGGTAAGAGTGGGTGTACTGTGGTTATTTTTTGTTAAGAACATAGGTAAGCGATGTTAAGAGTGATGGTTCTAAGTTTTAGAGAGCTTCTCAAAATGAAATTGTGTTTAATCAGGAGCCCTTTACCCAGAGTGAGTAACTCCTTTGTGCCCATAGCCATGCAACACTGTTTTCATGGACAAGTGTATTTTTACATGAAATCAAAATCTGAATACCAGAAAAAAGTATTTCTGATGTTTTGATAACTTTTGCTTTTCTTTTTTTCATACATCAGACTATGGATGTGCACACACATACAAAGTGGTGCTTCCATTTTTGCTGAAAAATTACTTCAAAGTGAGGCTAAAAATAAACTTGTCTGTGAAAATACTATTACATTACACACTTCAGGTTATGGGCTCCTGGTTTTATACATAGTGACCAATAGGTCATTCCTGGTTTTATTTGTTTGTTTTTAGGTGGACCTGAGTGCTTGTCTACTTCTTTAAACCTGGATAAGATTTGTTCTGAAGTGATGACTGCCAAAAGCCCTTGTCTTGTAGGACTCTCAGATGACGCCGGAAGGTGGATATTCTAACTCTTTAAGTTCTTTTATTGATATTCATATTATATATTCCAAACATTTTGAAGGTTCATAAATCATTTCATAAATTCCTTCTTTGAATTTTTTTACAGTCAAACCGGCAAAACCGTGAACACTTGAAATATTTCAGGAATGTTTATATTGTGTTATGACCAATCGCAACAAATATTAGGACATGAGCACTAAAAGCTACAAAACGACAAAGTAATTAATGTTCCTCCTTTTGGTTTAGTTTCTCATGCCCGATTGGTGATCATGGACACGGTTTTCCCGGTTTGACTGTAAGTCATATGCTAGGCAGGGGGCATCCTCGGAGACCCAGGGGCGGTCAGTCGGGCCGGGAGAAAAGGCGCGACGAAAGTTTTCAAGTACGGGCGAAAGAGCCCCTGGGTACCAACTCTTAACGAACCATTTCCAAAAATTCAAACGGATGCCGGCTCCTGATTGGGCACAAAAAAACCTTTGTACTATTGTGCCCAATCAGCGAACAGCATCTCCTGAGTTCTTTTCATGTGTTCGTACACGACGGCTATTATCTCGCCATACTTGTCTGGTTCGTTCACCAACGCTGTGCGTGTATATTCGCAAGGGAAACTTTCACTATCTGCTTGCCTAAGCAGAAACGAAGGAACTATCGATGACTCGGAAAAACATTTCGGATGACTATTCCCATTTGCACCAAGAAAATTCTGCTTCTGACCGATCGCAAGGTATCGTAAATAACGTAAATAGAAGGCCTGATCGATAAAAAGCTTGAATTGAATACGTCTTGAAAGCTCAAGCTTTAACATACCCTCACATGCGTTTCCATGTGTAAGTTTTCGGGAAGACAGTATTTTCAAATGGACGAGGATGTTCTGTAACTGAAAGTTTCCTGATTGCGTGCATTTCTTTGGTGAACGAGCCAGACAAGTATGCACGCGCGCATGCATTCCCACAGGTAAAGTAAGAAGGCTTTCTAAATTACCCGCGTTAAGTAGGTTACGCTACGCACGTGTGATTTATGGAGAATCATGTTAGTAGTTAGCTTTTAACCGATGATGAACACCTCTGGAAATTTCTGTCTTAAGTGTGGTTGTGAGTTTTTGGATAAAAAAAGAAAGAGGAATATTACTGGCCAATTTGGAAAGATTTACCAGGCTGTGTTCAACGAAAATTTAAGTGAAAATGACTCTGTGCCTCGTGCAGTTTGTGCCAGCTGCAAATACCAAATTGAAAAGGCATGGCAACAGTCAAGAAAAGCAGAAGAACAGTCAATTCAATACTTGTCATTGTTAAAAAGAAAACATGACCAGTCTCCTTTGTCATCAAGTTGTGGTGACGAGCAAACAGTGACCCGAATAGAACGTAAGAAGAAAGGTCACAGACTTGTTTTTGAAGCCAACTGCCCTGAACAAATGTGGGTAACAGCAAATACACATCCAGCAAAAGAATTTCCATATATTCTACCAAAGTTACTCACAACATCTGCAGCAGTGGCTCATGCACGTGTCAGTGAACCGCTATCAACCATACGTCAAGTCAGAGAAGTACATAATGTTGCTACGCAGACTGCAAAATCAAGCTGTCATTGCCAGCCAAGTGCAAAAAAAGGTACATTTGTTAAGGTAAGCAGCCAATATAATATTATTGTTCCAGTAATTATCAGGACAACTTGACTACAAGATCAGCTAAGTTACGTGAACTGATCTTATCATATTCAAACATTACTCACGTCATGTCCTATTTGGGGAATGAATTCAAAAATACTAGTCTTGGTCCCCAAATAAAATGAAGGCTGCAGTGTAATAAACCACTTGCGGAAATTCTAGACCTGCACATGTGGCAACTAAACATGTAACCACTTAGTCATCTGTCTAGATTAGTCTTCTTGTAACCACAGGGTATAAGCATGTGTTTTGCAGTAATACCCTAGTTTAGTGGAGTGGCAACTAGTTCTAAATCAGGACCCCTTTTGTCCAAATGTCTCACAAGTTATACCTCAACTTATAATAACATTGAAAAACTGCTAAATTTCATTATCATGGGCAACAAGTAATAGTATCAATCTAAGCAGTATGCCTTTATTTATGAATGCAATGAATAATGATGTTGTTTTCTTTGTAATGATGTTGATTCAGTTGTAATTTTGTTCTTTAATATACAATGATTCTTATGTTCTGATCAAGGTGATTGTGCACTTCAAATCCAAAACTGTGTCAAGGGAATTACCCAAAGATCAAAGTGGTCTGGGGATAGCCCTTTGCTTAAAACGACCTGCTTCAGCAATCAGTGCAGCTGCTTTTAAATCCAAAAGTTTGAGAAATTCTTTGATTCATCGTATCTGCCTCCAAATCAACAAGGAGTGTCGTAAACTGGAGAAGAAATCCTTGCTAAAGAAGACTGCTGTTAGAGACCTCAAACACTTTCAGTGGAATGCAGTTCTCAAAGAATGGATGAAGGAAGCCCCTACCTTTTACAAAGTCCTTACGTCTATAGCAATGCCCCCCACAATTTCTAGGAACCAGAGGAAGAAACAGTTGTTGAAGCCCATAATTGGTTGTGCTGGTGCAGTACTGCTCAAGGGACGCAATTCAAGGTTATCTGCTGTGCAACATCTTGTTGGCCTTTCACTGTTTCTTGGGCGAACACGAAGAAAGGTGAGTTATTGTTTCAGTAGTTCCAGACATGGAGCTAAGGTGGCTGGTCCTACTCTGTGACCAAAATGAAGTTCATGGTACCTTAGTTTTGGTCAAAAATAAAGAGGGAGCATGGCCCCTCCCCTAGTTCTGTGACCTGATACCACTTGCCAGTAATAACAGTATACTGTGTATGACAATTACACCTCTTGTTTTATGTCTTTGATGACTTGTTTTAATAATAACCATCAGGGATTTTCAAGACTACAAAAGCTTGGAGTGACTGTTTGCAAAGCTGTAACAAACAGAAAGATTGCAGAAGTATCACTTGGCTACAGCAAGAAAGTGAAGGCGTGGAGAGCCAATGTTGAAAACAAAAACAAAGATCCCCCAGAAGAGGTACATGTAGTTAGCTGAAATGTTCATTGAATTTGAAACAGTAATATTAACAGTAATTTCCTAACAGAAAACAGTTACAGAAATGCATTTTTATTCTTTGTTGTCTTGAGTTTATTAAAATGTATGCTCATGTTGGTCCAACATTATTTTGCAGCTTACTGTTGTTGAAGAGAGAGGAGAAGAAAGTACTGCAGTGGATACACCATCTGAAGATCCAAATGTTGGTATGATAATGATTTGCAATTTTTAAGAGACATTTATACGTAGTAGAAATAGCCTGTAGGTGTTCTTAATGCAATAACTATTATACTTACAAATCACTGACAACTGAAATAATCTGCCATTTAATAAAAAAAAGGACAGCAATAAGGATATTATTACTGTAGATTAAAAGCATAGGCATAAATTTTTTCAGAATACATGTTGGTCACCAAAACCATCTGTAAAATACCCAAATTAGCAATTCAAATAAGCACCCCTTGAGTCTAATATTATTAAAATTAGAGACCCCATTGAAATAAGCACTCCCCCAACCTACCCTCAAAAAAGAAAACAATTACCGAATCTGAATATCTGTGATAGAAGTAGAATAAAATATTTTCAACACCAGAACTATAGGTCTTAAAAGGGAACAGAAATTTGAGAGCGGTCACACAGATTTGTGTTTCTTCTTATAGATACATGTACATTCTGCTACAGTGGATCTATTTACTGGGAATGAGTTGACAGTTTGTTATTTTGTTAGGCCGAGACATAAAACCAAAGTAGTCACCCTTACCAAATAAGCACCTGCTGTTTAATGAGTGCCTCCTCTCAACTCTGACAGACTTTTGCTAATTCAAGCATTTACAGTTGTTTTACTTTACTTTTTACCAGACTGTGAAGATGTCCCAGATGGTTTTGATTCAAGGTCAGTAGTGTCAAATGACTCCCTTGTCAGTTCGGTAAATTCAGATTCAGACAACAATGATGATTCTGGAGAAGCTACACCTCTGCAGTACACTAATGGTGTGTGTGACTATGGCTTGAATGGGGACAATTTGGACTGGCTCAAAAGACCTTCCATCTACTCAAAGGATAAGGACACTGAGTCAGTACACTGGTTTAATTTGTTGGCTTATGACAACAGGGTTGCTAACTTGGATTTGAATGATGATGCACCTATCAGACACATCATGGAATTACCCAATTCAAGTTTCCTGCCCACACCAGAAGATCATGCAAAACTCAAAAAAGACTTTATTGTGCTTGTGCTTCGTATCCTAACCAAGCATTGCAAGTTCTTCAGTCAGTTTTCTCACATGGTTCCTTCTCACCTTGCTCATCAATACAGCAAGGAAATGCGTCAGCACTCCCATATTGTAGGTTTCAACTTAACTAATGTTCTGTTCCTTCTGATCAGCTAGTTATTGTTGTAAATGTTATAGCATACAGGTATTCTGATTATTATCATCTTTTTTATTGAAAACCACAACTGGCAGTGCACCTTTATAAACAGATTTGGCTCCAATTTTTCTGTTGTTTTTTTTCTGTTGCTTCATTACAGAAGTTAGGTATAAGCAAAAGGAATCCAGCAGACCACTTTTTGGATGTGTCAGTTTTCTGAATTTTTTTTTATCCTTTGGGGGGCAGGGGTTTGGGGACAGAAAACTTTGAGGTGCTTCCTTGTTATGGGGGGGGGGGGGGAAGGGGCATTAGACTTTGGAGATGGTCATTAGGGTGTCATGAAAGTTTATCAGGAATTTTCATTGAAATACCATCAAAAAGCCTTTTCATATCAAGCAGAATGAGCTTACAGACATTACTATGCCCAGTGCTGTTTCTTGTACCGCATCTAGAAGAAGAGTGCGGCGAAGCGCATAAGAAGAATAATTTTGCTACTAAATCAGTGTTATATGTTGCTTCCCAGACAATATTCTTTAATGCTGGGAGGGGGTCATTTAATTTTTGTTGTCTGAGGGGGGTTAAAAGTTATTGAAAGGAGAGCCATAGAGCCCCCAGCCCATCCGAAAGGCAATCAAAATGATTAATAAAATGACTGAATGCCATAGTGGTAACATTTAATTTACATGCATGGTTAAAGTACCCTAAAATGGAGCATTGCTCTGTAGCCTGCCAGTTGAATTGGGTGTTGAAGAATATTGCATTCTACCTTCTCAAAAATTTTATTTTTGATGAACAGAAACCAGATTTTTAATTAAACTATCAAACAAGTTCTGAAATTATAATATAAGAAATAGAAATGGTAAAAATAATGATAATAATAATAATAATAATAATAATAATAATAATAGTAATAATAATAATAATAATAATACTGTTTTAGCTGTGAGACCACTTCAGCAGGTGATCTTCAGTGGGGTTCTGAATGTTATTATTTTGAACACCGATGATAAGAAGGTAATAGGTGATAAATTTATTACTTGTACTATTAGCTAAACCCTTTTTTGAAATCATCAGGTACACTTGGGTCTCTTGGAAAAAAATGAGAATAAAATCCCCGAGATGTTAGAAATTCTTCAGCACTGTAATGAGGAGTATGTTCCAACTAATGCTGACAAGTCCAGAATTCTTCAAAAGATACCGCTGGGCGGCGACCATTTAACTGTTGAACGGGCTGTCAGTGCTGTTAACGCCGTTGCTGATGCAGATAGTCCTTATGAAAGACTCCATGGCCTTGTGCTAAAACATGAAGATTTTCATTGTGAGATGAATTTTCTACAGGTGATAAATAAAGGAATATGCTCCATTTAACATAAAACTTTGTCCTTATTGGATTTCCATTACTGCTTTTTTAATGGTCCACTTATCTTAACAAACATTAGTAACTCTATCTGCACTGGTGGATTATTGGTTATTTTATCAGTAAGAAATTTATTTTTAATGTTATTTTGGATAATCCTATAAATAAAGTATGTATTACTTTAAATGTAAATTTGCAGATGCTGTTTGATTATCTCTACAAAAGCCAGTCAGTGGGAGACTTGGGAACCCTGTATCAACTAAAAACAAGATTGAACAGAAAAGACGTGTGTGACAAAGTAAACAAATCATATCATGGATGTGAAGCATTCTTCAACTCCGTTGTAGATGGGTATATAGTATATGCAGCCATGGTATTTTTTGGCATGGAATCCCCAAACAGTACTCCTAACTCAAACCAACTGGAACCTGGTGCCACATCACAGACACAGTTGTTTGATGCAGTAGAGAAACTTGTGGAGAAGTATGTCCTTCTTGAAGCGCAACCTGCAGCAGTACTCTTCACTGATATACAACAATCAGAACATCCCCATATTTTTAAGTGTAGGTACCCAGATTGTAACAGAGAATATCAACACGAGAAGCGGAGAAACAACCATGAAGTTACAGTGCATGGCCTGAACATAACAAATCATGAGCAAAATGAAAGAAGTCCCCCAGATCCACGCAATGAAGATGGGATTTTCAATTACTCGCATAACATTGTCAAAACGGGTCTTCTTTTCAAAGATTTTCAAGATGCAATTAAAGAGGGTGATGGAGGAAGAGTTGAATACCTATGGAAATTTATGATGCTGTTGTTTAAAGTGAGTGGGAAGACAAAATATGCTTTGGCAGCTGTAAGACTCCACGCACAACTTCATGCACTACTTACACCAAAAGAGGCCCATTCTCTCCGCTGGAACCGTACTGTAAATCTCAAAGGTGGGGTGGGGAGAAACATTGCAATTGATCAAGCCATGGAGCATTGGGTAAGAGACACAAAGCAGCTGATGTATGGCCAAGGTGCAAACCTTTCGTTCAAGGTGGCTCAGACCTACAGCAGGGCTAGTGACGATGTCAAGTCCATCATGAACAATTTTGATCAGACAACTAACGTCCGCAGAGAGTCAACAAAACACAAAAGAGGGGAAGATTCAGACATCACTACCATTGTCAACATTTTAAAGGAAATTGAAGCATTTTGTGAAGTTCCTGGAAGAACACACCCTAATGTTGGATCCATCCCTAAAGACCCCATATCTGTTCTTGACTTTGCAGACTTAAATGTATGGTTAACAAAGCACAAGAAGAGCTGGGTAAATTCAGTTTAGATGCACGTTCTAACAATTTTTAGGTCAAGTCAAAAATTTATTCCAAATAGTTGGTTCAGTATGGCCACATAAGGTTTCTCCTAAAAGATTACTAAGGACTTCAACTTTTAACAGATGGATACAGCTCTTTTTCATTTGACCCCACAACAATGGCCTCAGTTGCATGCCCTATAAATTAGTGAAAAGGATAATTATGTTAGTTGGTTGTCATTACAAGTTTCCCTAATAGTGTTATAACCAGTTACAAACACCCTTAATTTTGGCGTCTGTTACCTTAAAAAGAAGAAAAAATTTGTTGGCCGACAGAGCAAGTGAGTCATTTTAAATTTTCGAAAACTAATAGTGGCTATTAACTCTCCCACCCAAATTTCTTCAAAATCTATGAGAAGGAAAAAATTATTAATTGACTTTGTAGGGGCAAATGAAAAAGCTTGTTTCTAGCATTGATGCAGGAAAGTGATCTTTTAAAACTGTAAGAGCTATTTTGCATTACTTAAACCTTGCAAGTCAAATCAGTCACTGACTTTTATAAAGTCTCTGTCCCTTCTGGCCAATAACAGGGACCCACCAAACAAATGGTACAAAGAATTTTTTCAAAGAAACTGAATTTTTATATTAACGGAACAGCTTCATGTCCCACAGGAAAACCCATTTCACATCTTGTCAAAATCTTTTACAGGAGGCCATATCAAAGCCAAGTCCAGCTGTAGGTATTGAAATATCATAGCCTTAGAAATGTAATTATTCTTTGCAAAATATACTGTTATTATCAAAATACACAGCATACGTGGATGAAAGGCATTGATACTGAAAAACCTGACAAGTGAGATTATATATTAACTACTGCTCCAGACTTTCTTGTTGTAGGTCTGTAAACACCTAACAAAGACAATCATACACTTTGAATGCATGCTGTACACTCAGAACTGGAATTTGTTCAATAATATCATCAACACTAAACAGAAAATCACACTTTGAGGTTGCATCATCAATTATGCGGTCAGTAAAGCCAGTGATTTGGTCAATATTTGAATAAAAACAATGCTGACTTGATTGTAACACTGCCTGACGCATGCTTTCCTGACACTCCTCTAATAGACCCTTTAGGGCTCTTCTATCACTTTCACTTACACTTCTGCCCCTTGGAGCATCATCAGCTGCTGGAAGAGTCATTTTGGAGACCATAGTTCCCTCGTTTTGTGGACAGTCTTGTCCACAAGCACAATCTTGAGCACAGACATCACAGCATAAATGTTTCTTCTCTATTCTTCTTCCTTGACTTGTAACTTTAAAAAAATCAAGAATTTGCCTTCTTCTGCAAAACTTTGACTTTGTGTATTCCAGCATCTCTGGTTTACACTTGCGAAGTTGTCTTCCATGAAAGAGTAGTGCTGCCTCTGAATATGCACCATCTCTACCAGCTCTTCCCATTTCTTGAACATATGATTCTAGGTCTGGAGGAGGACCATAGTTTATAACATGGTGTAATCCCTTTACGTCTACCCCCATTCCAAGGGCATTTGTTGCAATCACAATTCGCACCTTACCAGTTGGATCCTTGAGTGATTGTAATACGTGATCCTGGATGGAAGGTGAAGTGCCACTGTGATACATTGCCACCATTCTGTTTGTACACTTCTTTTCAGCACCATATGGGTAGTACGCCCTGTCAAGCAAACTGCTCATGAAAAATTGGTAGAGCTCACCACATGTTTTATAGTCTCGGACATATATTAATGTCCGCTGACATGCAATGTTCTTTTCGTTTAACTCCCTGGCAAGCCATGTAAAGTTTACAGAAATTTCACTGGTAACCTTCAAAACAAACAGCTTGATGTTCTCTCTGTTTGGACTAACTGATATTTCCAGACATTTCTTTAAACTCAAACTTTTAATGATTTTATCTCTGGTCAAGGGTGAAGCAGTGGCTGTAAGTGCTAAAAACGGGACTTGCTTTGGAAGAAAAGACCTGATCTCACCAACAAGACCACACCACTTTCTGAATGGCTCCTTTCCATCCTTTTTCTCACCCCTAGAGAGACCAGACAAGTGATTTGTAGCTAAAGAGCAATGTTCTACATAAATAATATATCTTACTTATCTACCATGCAAGCGGCAAAAATTATAATAATGCTCTTGTTTAAATATTTTAGAATGACTGTATAATCATAAGATATTGAACAATTCTAAGAACACTATTAAGCATGAAAATGTGCATAATTTTGTGTAAGAAATGCGGAAACAGTATACAACTGCAACATAGTATTTAGCAATTCCTGATAGGGGTTTAACTATAACTGTCCATATTTCTTCAGAAAGGATATGTTAAAGGAGCATGATTCAAAAGAAACTGGCCATGGTTTTGAGTTAGTGGGTAGCAAAACATCACAGAGACAATATTACAATGGAGGTAACATTGTGGCAAGCTTTCTGATACTTGCTTCCAGTACACAATGTATTGTATATACTGTCACGTTTTGACCACCTGAGAGCTTACATTAAGCACATGCAATGCAATTAATTTCTGCAAATATAGGAAACTGTACCTTTCCTACTAGAGAAGACTAACAACTATACTGTACATCTGTCATGTCACTCATGAGAGAATGTTTCCTCTTTACAGTGAGTTAGTAATAACAGAAATTTTTGACATCAGTTTACAGCTAAAAAGCATTATTTCACTCAATCTAATGCAATAATTATTATTGCATTAAGCAGATTTCAAGAATAAATATGAAACAAATAACGCTTTAAGTTTCTTACCAGTGTACAACAGTGTGAACTTCGTCACAGACAACGGCCACAACATTCTGCCTGTAATGCTGCTGTGAAAACATTTCCCGGAACTTTGTGTCCCCAACAAATGACTCTGGGCTTCCATATAAAAAGTGACATTTAATCTTGCCCTCGAAAATATCATTATCTTGTTTAGCACTTTCTCCAATGAAGGCAGCTTCAAAGCCGTGTGACCTCAAGTATGTAACCTGGTCTTTCACGATTGAGCTTAAAGGGGAAACCACAATTACCACTGGCAATGAAGGCATGTCAAATCCCCGGTAAAATAAAGCTTTACAAACGCTAGGCAAGATCTGAAAAGTCAGGCTTTTACCGAATCCGGTGGGCAAAGCTGCAAACACATCCTTTTTAAGGACAACATTCTCAACGATTAAAACCTGCTCAGGCTTCAGTTCCTCGACGTCTGGAAAAGATTTAAGACCTTCAGAGATAGCTTCTCTAATATCTTTCCTTGTTGGAATAATGGCAGCCATGATTCTCCATAAATCACACGTGCGTAGCGTAACCTACTTAACGCGGGTAATTTAGAAAGCCTTCTTACTTTACCTGTGGGAATGCATGCGCGCGTGCATACTTGTCTGGCTCGTTCACCAAAGAAATGCACGCAATCAGGAAACTTTCAGTTACAGAACATCCTCGTCCATTTGAAAATACTGTCTTTCCGAAAACTTACACATGGAAACGCATGTGAGGGTATGTTAAAGCTTGAGCTTTCAAGACGTATTCAATTCAAGCTTTTTATCGATCAGGCCTTCTATTTACGTTATTTACGATACCTTGCGATCGGTCAGAAGCAGAATTTTCTTGGTGCAAATGGGAATAGTCATCCGAAATGTTTTTCCGAGTCATCGATAGTTCCTTCGTTTCTGCTTAGGGAAGCAGATAGTGAAAGTTTCCCTTGCGAATATACACGCACAGCGTTGGTGAACGAACCAGACAAGTATGGCGAGATAATAGCCGTCGTGTACGAACACATGAAAAGAACTCAGGAGATGCTGTTCGCTGATTGGGCACAATAGTACAAAGGTTTTTTTGTGCCCAATCAGGAGCCGGCATCCGTTTGAATTTTTGGAAATGGTTCGTTAAGAGTCGGTACCCAGGGGCTCTTTCGCCCGTACTTGAAAACTTTCGTCGCGCCTTTTCTCCCGGCCCGACTGACCGCCCCTGGGTCTCCGAGGATGGGCAGGGGGCCTCCTCTGTGAACTTCATTGCCCAGCTTTTCCTACCTGCCATCGACTCGCATTTTCCTACTCATTAATTTGAAGCTTTAGCATTTCATTGCATGACTTTAAACCCAAGGCTGTGCTTTAAGACAAATTGAAGGGAGCTAAATCCTTGGAACCCGTGAAATCTATGAAAACAAAGTAATATTTCCTTGTTCGTTCAAGAGCAAAATGAAGACTCCAGTGGCTTCCAGGTCCTGTTACAGCACACTGTAGCTCTATAACCTTATTTTGCTTTCAAACCTTTAATTTATTAGACATCTTAGAAATATTGGTTACTTGATGTTTACTGGTAAACTTTGCATTTTTTGTTGTATCACAGGTTTTTATGTGATTATATATACTACAAGTCACTGCATCTAGGAAAAGGAACTTGTGCTTTTGTTCATGTTCCACGAGTGGATTCACCGTACAGTGTTGAAGAGTTGACAGAGACACTGCGACTTATCATCTTAGCAATGGTTAAGGAACTCAGCTAGTCAAACGAATGAATCTAACCTAGTTCACAGTATTCTCTAAGAGTTAATAGTTAAAAGGAGTTACATAGAAATATTTGGACTTTACCCATTGTAGTGAAATATAGACTCCTAAGACTCAGTCAAAGAGGGGTGGGGGAGGGGGTGCGTACTTGGGTTAATTTTTGCTGGTTTTGTGCTGCTGGCCTCTCAGAGCCCCTAACCCATTATAATCAATTCTGTGGTCAGTCATAGACCCCATCTTAGTCACTTTTGGGCAAATGTGTAATTTTTGCGATCCCAACTTAGTCACTTTCTATTTGAATGAATTGACCCATTTTTTAGATTGAATCAAGAACACCCCATTCTAGTAACTCTATTGAGAATGAAACCCCATTAAAGTCAATCCCGTCATGAAAATGCAACCCCATCCAGCGGCACATCCCCATTAGCCTCTTATAAGGCAGTACCTCCCCCCGGGTTTCGTTGACGAGCAGCTGGTCACCACCCCCCCCCCCTCCCGGGAGTGTAGGGTTTCACTGGGAAAATTTTGGTCTTTTTGATAAGTGGTTGCTTATGGGAGGTGGTCACTTACGAGTGGCGATCGTGCATAGAGGTTGGACTGTATAAACCTTTGCTCAAAGATAGATTAACCACATAAATTTGCCACAAAAACTATTTATATTTACACATTGATCAATATACTCTAGCAATACTTATATACTTTAGATAGGTATACAATGTTGTTTGTGTACTATGTCTCATTAAATCAAAATTATATCTAGATTAATTTAAAAGTCAATAGAGTTCTAAAGTGATGATGTCGTGAAAACTGCATTTTGGAAATTATGGGATTTGTTGGGATATTTTGAAAGAACAACATCTGAAAGGCCTACTTGCTAAAAACTAGCATTGTGGGGCAAATTGTCTCCTAGTCCCGTTTTGCTCTGATGACTCCATAAAAATCCTTCTAAATTTGACTCGGTTCATAAGGTTATGAACTGAGTCAAATTTAGATGGATTTGTGTGGAGTCATCCAAACATAACTGGGCTAATATCTCAAAGCCAATTTGCTAATTTTTGGCAAGTAGGCCTCTTGGATGTTGTTTTTTTCATAATACCCCCCAAAATCCCTTAATTTCAAACTTTAGGACCCTACAGCAAAGAAATAAAACAATTCCATTTTTAGCATAATGTTGATTTCTGGTGTCAGATTCATTCAAATACATCCTAATACTGGACAGCATGATAACCTAGATTATAAGGACAGACATTTTCCCGTTGGGGAAGGAGGGGGAAGGGGTGCATGGGGTAACTTCTGGGGTGTTTAAGAATTTTAGTACAGTATTTCTACTCATAACTGAATATTTATCTATCATGTCTCAAAAAAAGATTACTATTGTCTAGTCTGAAATGTCATACGTCTCCACCCCCTAACCCGTGGGGGGTGCAGGGGAGAGTTAGGGGTGGAGACGTATGACATTTCAGACTAGTTATTGACCAGGCCCCAGTTGTTCGAAAGGTAGAAAGCGCTATCCACGGGATAAATCACTATCCAACTGATAGCGCAACTGGTTCCCTCTAGAGAGCGATTTATCCGGTGGATAGCACTATCCAACTTTTGAACAACTAGGGCCTGGGTTTTATAAAAGTCCTCTAAAACCGCTGAGATCCTACCATTTCTCCCATTTATCTCATTTTTCAGAAGTGGTGGTATAAAACAAGTGCATATTACTCTACTGCATTGAGGTCTGCCTGCTTACTTGAGGGTTATCATCTATTACTGTAGGAGAACCACAAAAATACTTTTTTCATTATTATTCTCTTTTCTGTGTCTACAGGAGTTCATTTGAATCTCTCTGAAAAATACGCAGTTACTCCCTGATTTTCAGCCAGGGTCCACCAAGGAGGATGAGGGAGTTGGGGGGAGGTATGCCGCATAACACTTATCACAAAAAAATTGCGGTTTGACCATTATTTGCCCCTTTCACATACTTAGTTTAGAACTCTGCAGCCCTTTTAACTGCTGAAAATGCACCATACACATCTTTTAAATATAAATAAATTACTGAAAACTAGGAAGTTATCTTGACTTTTTTATAGCCTGCATACAGATGTCTGCTATTTCCTTTGTTGCATGTTTAAAAGTGTCCAACAAAGAGAATAGGAGATGTCTGCAGGCCAGGCGTGGATCCACACCGGTTTCCACTGTTTTACGGAAATTTGTCATATTTTTCATAATAAGTATATTTTTAATAATAAAAATCACTTTCCAATTTGAAATCTGGCCAATATCCTGTCTGAATGACTCGGTAACCCAGGGAAGGGCATCTTTTAGGTCCTTTTACAGACTACAAAGACAGATTTCCTTAGTGTAATCCTTTCCCTTTTATACACGCTGATACACATGACACTTAAAAAGGTACCCCTTTTGGGCGGAGCCGGCCCCATATACATGTAGGGAGTCAGCCTCCCCCTGGCCACCACTAGTTTTGTTCTGACTTCCACAGAGCAGGGAAGCAACCATAGACAGCTTGCTAACAAAGGTCTACTTTTCCATTCAGGTTTTTTTTAATCATGCAAAATACTTTTGGACACAGTCGACACACCATCCTCATGACCAGGACTTGCTTTGTTTTCCCAATGCAGGTCATATGTTTCTTTCAAATTTCATCATATTCACGTGCATAATTTATGAGAAAGCTATAAAAAAAAATAGGTCTTCAATCAAATAGCAAAAAGTCGGCCAAGAGATAGGGAATACAACAAAGTAGTGCCAGTTTCTTTTATAGTTTTCACGATTAGTGAAGTTGCGAGAAGCCTGGTATCTGTGCAGCCAAAACAATATGGCGGCGAAATGTGGAGAAGTTGTTTTCAAGGCTGGCGAGGTATGAGATAACAGATTTTAGAAATATCTCAACAGTTATGTTTGTATTTTGTGTCGCTTCTTTATATTCGTTTATCAAATTTATTTTGAGGGTATAAACTTTGGGCACACTGTGCTCTTGTCAAGACGTAACTTTTCATTTAGCCATAGTCCGCCGTCTGTTCTTATAAATCTTTTCATCCCCTGGTGGTTCTTGAGTTTTAGCGGTTATTAATTTAATGTGATTTATCTCTTACTTTGCTTTGAAGTGTCACCTGTCATGTAGCACTGAATTGCTTTGCCTTGCTGGTGACCGCTATTTAACCATTAAAAACTCCCATCGTCGCGTTTTATTTTATATCAAGTCAAGGGAAAGATGTAAACTTATGCTAAGATTCTATTGCTCAGGTTTTCTCCGTCAAGTCATCAAAAATAAAAATTAAAAAAATCGAAATTCTTCAATAAATAAATCCAGAATGAAAATGAAGATAAATATGCAAACAGCAGCCTAGACAGGGTTTAAGCCTATGTTTTTTTTATATGCAAATTAACTGGAAAAATGTTTTACCCAAATTTATAGAGTTTTGTTTGGAGTTGCCATTTTGTTGTCCCTCTCAGGGTCACCAGTATGGACCAATATGGCAGCTGGAAGCCAACACAAACATCTGTCACTGAGTTTTGCTTTGGAAGCATGAATTTATCACTGCAAATTGAAGCTTCAACTTCCCCTCCCAGGGATCAAAACCCCCCTGTGCTTTTAAATTTTTTAAATTGAAAATTTGAACAGTAACTATACTATCTTTTAACTACCAATGTAGCTTTTCTAAATACTCTTGGAGAGCCGAGTCTGCAGAAAGAGGAAAGCTTGTATAATCCTTTCCCGACTCGTCATGTTGTCCTACACGATGATTTATCACACCTTTTGCTGGCAGCAAGATAGATCACAAGAAGTTAAGGCTAGGGTTAAAATTCCCCATCCCCTGTCCCTCAAAAAAAATAAATAAATAAATAACCTTAAGTCCCTGAATTTGGATTCTTTGTGTTTGCACTGGCATGCTATAGGTCACTATGTTTAACTAAATATGCAATAATAATATAATATGTAAATTGATTTTATTGAGTAACACATCTGAAATTATTTTTTTAAGGATGGCAATGAGTCAGATATCTGGGATGATACTGCCTTAATAGAAGCGTACGATCGAGCAATAAGTGCTATAAAGGTATGGTAGTTAAAGACTCAGTTGCTTTTATTAATTTTGTAAAATTAATCTAAAATTTTCACTTGGAGTGTTACTGCTTCCCATTGGGATTCTCCTTAAGGTAGCTTTGGCTTTACTGCGGCCAGTTCCCATTATAAACACAAAATATTATTCATTAAAAAACAAAAACAAAAACATAGGAAATCAGTTGAACTATACCATTTTTGTCTGGTGCAGATTGAAGTTTCTGAAAAAAGCAATTTTTTCTGACCTAAGTTTCCATACTAATGTGATGATGTCATTGTCAGTAAAATAATGCTGTCAAGTTTTGAGATTTCTACATGTTCATTTTTCAAGTTATTCTTGTAATATTATCTTAAGTTGCACTAATTCTAAAGTAATTCTTTAAAAGAAGAGTTATTCAGAAGGAGTCAGAGTAAATTTTAAAAGTTACAATGGTATTCAGTATTTTTGTTTGTTTTGCCATGAAAATGAACAGAAAGGAGGAAAGAATGGTGGTTCAAAGAGTAAGGGCAATGGAAAACACAGGTATGAAGCAAACCAAAAGTGTGTGTCAGTTGTTATAATAGCCCTCCATTTATTTTGTAAAAACGATTGTTTTCAAAACTTTTTTGGTTGTCTTGAAGGTGAAACACTGTTGAGATTTATGTTGATTGATGAATTATTATTTTTAAAAGGAAAAACCAAGCTTCAAAAAAGAAGGACAATAAAAAGAAGGCTGCAGAACAGGTAACACTTTTGTTTCTTAGCGGCAAAAGACAGTACTGTTTCATTTTAAAATATTTAAAAATTCAAATGTCCAGCTCAACAGATTATTACTCTCAGCCAGGGAAAGGAAACAAAGAATAATTTTTAATGCTGCTTGTACTTCTTGAATGTTAAAATAATCTATTACTTGTACTTGCATGCCAACACGTCTTGAAGAGGAAATGCGTGCGACCATTCAAATTTCAATTAGTATTGTTGTGAAGTAGAATCCCTCCTTTCTTGTTTTTATTTTGTTACCAGTACTTTCAGAAGATATGTGGGCTGAGATGCAATTTTGTCTGGCATAATAACGCCCAGTCTTTTTTGAGATTTTCTTCATCAGACAACTCTTTTCTAATAATAATTATATTGTTAACCTGTGTGGCTGGTGGAAAAAGAGGAAGGGGAGGGGGAGATAATTTGTCACCTACTTATTTTTTTTTTGTCTCTGTTTTAAATTTTCTGGTAAGAGGACCCTGAGTAGTGGTTGAGTAAATACAAAGTAATTAGCATAGTCACAAGTGAGGCCTTGTTAAAGTAAAATTCTGACAAGCAATGTGGCCCTGAAACAGACTTATAAATTAAAGAGTGATGAAATGCTGACAAACAACATAATTAAGTGGATTGAAACTCTGATGGTGACGAGGACAATCCCAAATACAGCGTTCAATACCAGTACTAAAATGCTGAGAGGGATATAGCCTCCTCCTCAATGCGTAAAACAAAATTTAAGGTAGGGATATATGCCCCTGACCCCTTGTAGAGAGCCTCACAAATATAAAAATGCTTTTATCAGCAACTAAGACATTCTTTATTCACTATTAAAAATCAATTATATTTTCAGTGGCATGTTGGTGATAGTTGCCGAGCTGTTTTCTCAGAGGATGAACTAATCTATGATGCTGTAATAATTTCAATTAATGCCAATTCCAAAACTTGTGTGGTAAAATTTTGTGGGTATGGTAATACAGAAGAACAGTACTTAGATGATTTACTACTACCCATATCTAAGAAGAACAGAAAGCCTCCAAAACACTCTAGTAGTCAACCTGCCTGGCCGACATCCCCAGGACAACAGGTAATAATAATAATTAATTTTTATGTAACATTGCATTTGGAAGAAAAGTCAAGTAACTTTTTATAACATAACGCGTCATTATGACCCGTTATCCAGCGGTTAGACTGTCAATCTTTAGTGTCAAGGTTACTGGCCCAAAGCCAAGTGTTACCTCCATGACAACTTGTTCTAAAATTTGTCCAGTTTCTTCTGACAAGAAGAAGACAAGACAGTGTTAAAATTATTGGGTATCTTGTGAACAGGCTTATTACTGTATTTTTTTATTCAGCCATAAACTGAGACCCTAAACTTTGAATGTGTAGTCACTAGAATCAGCATAACCAAGAATGAAAAACAAATCGAAAACACCTGGCTATAATCTGAGACCCATTCATTACAAGACTTTAAACTACAGTAAAACCTAATACTTTTTTAAAACATGTGACCTTCCCCCATGAAAAAGTTCATTAAGGCTGCCCATTCTCTTGCTTTATTGTAGATACCTTGTTCGCACCAGTAAACAGTGCAAAAACTGGGTGTAACTAGCATTTCCCTATCATTTCACCTTGTCACAAATTTTTTTCTGATTTACAAATGAAATGTATTAGTTCATGGGTAGGGTGGATATCAAAGGGGAAATCTGTCATAAAAGAAACAAACAGCAACAACAACAACAAAAGCCTGGTTCTAGTCTCATGATACCAATATGGGACATCGTTCAAAACAGCCTTATATCTAACATTCAGTGCCCAGTAAAACTCTCTAGTTTGTTGTCAGTTGATGGCAGTCACATCCAGCATTATATTTTATCCAGCTGGCTGTTGTCTGGAAAAGATATCATTCCAGCAGTTTCTTGGTGAAGGTCTTGGACAAAGGTGTTAATAAATAAAGTTAATGATATGTTATTCTTTCAGAATGCAGATAGTGAAATGGATTGGACAGCAGGCAGCCAGTCACCTATAAGATGGCAGATTAGTGACTTGTGTCTTGCTCCAGAACAACCCAGCCAGCACCTTCATGAAGCTGTAATCAACTCTTTCTCTACACCATACACCTGCAAGGTTACTTTCCTCAGATCCAGACAACGGTAAAGCTTTAATGTTGTTATTAAATCTAACAGATTGTAATAGTTGAAGCTCTCGTAAGCGATGGCCACAGAAATTCAAACAAGTGGTCATAGAGATGGTTGCTTACGAGAATGAGCTCTTGTAAGTGACCGCATGGTAATACGATAGAGGGTGGTTGCTTTCAAGAGCTTCAGAAATTTGTTAATAATTCATAAAGAAAAAACAAAATAATTAGTTTTTAATGAGTGTCTTTATATCTGATATAGACACAGCTAAACTATACATCCAATTTTTTAGACCATTAGCGCAGTGTGCAGTTTTATTAGAGTGTTGATTTATGTGAATAAGACTATGAGTGGTCACTGAGTGGTCGCTTACAAGAGCCTAAAAACAATGGAAAAGTCCAGTTGGGTAATCCCAAAAGTGGTCGCAGTCCATTATGAGAGCTTTCATTACAAAGTTTAAGTCACAGATCAAAAGGGGTTTTAATTCATAAAATGTAGTCATAACTAGAGCCGGTCGCAAGGAGAGCTTCAGCTGCACTAGTAGCTGCCTATTTTTTACTGGGTAATTGTTAATGTTAAAAGCACTGGCTCCTGGATGAAGAATCAGTGTTGCTGTGGGAGGTTAGAGCACTAGACTTACTATCCAAGGTTAGTCCCTGAGGTCAAATCCCCTTCTGACCAATAGCTAGATTTGTTTCTTGGTGTCAATAGTCCTGAGTTCAACTCCTAGGTCACAATAGCCATTCTAACTAGTTTGCCTCTAGTCTGCGAATATAGCTGTCTCTCCTTGCACCTCGCCACTAGGAACATTTCACAGGAGATGTCTGCCTCTTTACGATAGAAATTCCCTACTGTTGTAAAATCTGGCCAGGAGCTCTGATTGGCCGATGTAGTACATTGATTTATGTCATTAGTATGGAGCTTCTGTTGTTTAGGCATATATGTCTGTCCTACAAAATGTCTCTAGCACCGAGAAGTAAGGAGAGACAGCTCTATTTGCAGCCTAGTTTGCCTCTTATCAGTAAGGGTTTTTTAAAAATTTTAATTGAATCATTTGTTTCAGTTATTTACTCAGCCCTATTTATAATTTTTATGATAATTACTGTAAAGGGTACCGGTAATTATATAAAGATTATCTATTTTTATTTATTGCTTTATGCCATACTTTTTCAGACAAGATGTTGATGTGTCAACACTGAAGCCGTCACAGCCATCTCATCATCTGAGGAATCATCATCATCATCATCATCATCCTTACACCTCTGAACAAAGATATCCTATGTCAGGATCTCCATTTTCTAGTTATCCATTGTCTTCAAACTATAACCCTTCTGTAAGTGATGTGATCACTTTGTAAAGCTTATCATAACTGATCAGCCAATTTAATATTATGCTCATAGTATCTCAGTAAGTGAATTTTAACCTTGAAGTCTAGTCACATTGGCTGTTTAGGTAACAAGTTGGTTGATTAAAGGATTATTTTTTGGGAAGGTGGGGGCGGGGAGTCTAAACCTCCTGCCTCACATACCTTGCATCCCTGGCTTCTTCCCTTTTTATCTTGGCTTCTTCCACCTTTTTTGGTGGCAAAACACATCATATTTAGTATTCTGGCATAATAAAAATTATTTAATTCTCCCGCTTCCCATTCTTTTAGACTCCCACCTCCTCCCTTTCCTCTCCAACTTCCCATAGCCCTCCTGCTGCTGTTCTCCACGGCTCCCAGCCCCCCTGTCCTCACCCACTATTTTAGAGGGTAAACTGATAGCCTTGTCCTGGTTTTAGGAAGAGGTGAAGCTGTATTCTGCTAAAACCTTTGCTAACTATTTATTACCTCAAGTGTTTGCAACACTAAGCAATCAAGAGCAAACTCTGCTCCTCAGCCGGGTATGCTCTGTACAACATAGTCATCTAATATCAAGGAGGAAGCAGAGTGGTCAAGCGGTTAGAGCGCTGGACCTGCAATTCGGAGGCCCCGAGTTCAAGTTCTTCCCTGACCGCTAGCTGGATTTGTTCACGGTAGTCCCGAGTTCAAATCCTCGACCACGCCTGTAAATAGCCAGCTGAATTTGTCTTCAGCCAGTTGAGACTCTTATCCCTGTTATGTTTGATTTGGACTATTTGTTTCCATCAATTGCTCAGCCTCTCTAGCATAACTGCTATAAATACTGCGGAGGGTAAACAGAGGAATTATTATTCATATTTATAATATTAAGTCTGGTTACTAACCATTCGTTTGTATAATTTTGCTCCTTCAGACAAACTTCTTCCCTCCTGCTCCTCCACCACCTCTGCCTCCAAACCTTCTGCCTCATCACTGGCCAACTTTAAATCCATCAGGACTTTCACCTTCCTCAAATACAGTAAGCATAATGTTCCTAAACAACATATTATTTAGATTTAAGTTTTCAAAATTGTTTGGGCTCTGAATTTTCTTTAGAAAAAGAGTGTTTTGCCTAATCGACAGAGGATGAACTGATCTATGATGCTGTAATAATTTTGCCATGGGCTTGTCTTGGTTTGCATTCTCATGGTTAAATGTTGAACACCATATTGCAAAACCTGTATTTTTGTGGACCCCTCAGCTGACACCTTGTATTTGGCAAATTAGCAGTTTTTATAGGTTTGTACAGAATAATTACTATTTGTAAAAAAATTCTGTATTAGCAAACACCCCTGTTAACCCTTTCGCACTCAGAAATAGCCAGTGTCAAAATTACATCTAAAATTGCCAGTTGATGTGAAGATTGAAACACATGAATTTCACTGCAGCCAGTAAGCTTGTATTTTGCCATGAGAAATTTGCCATAAATAAAATTTTGCTCTCTTTACTGGTAGTACATTTAAACAACCAAGCAATTAAACAGTTATTGTATTATCCTGACCTATTGTAGTTCCAATATGCACCTGTGCCTCCTCCGCCTGCACCAGTCAACAATAGTGATATATCTCATGACAATGATGCACTAGCAAGCATGTTAATGGCCTGGTATTTGAGTGGTTATCATACGGGTTACTATCAGGTGAGAGATCTTGCAAAGGTACTAACAGGAAAATAGGGGAGAGGGAGAGAGGCCGGCATGTTGTGGCCAACTAGTTACCATGTAGGCACAGGGAGACCACCCTCTATTAGTGTGGCCATTGTTGATTGAAATCTGAGCATCAATATTTTGTTCTTCATAGAAGAAAATTCAGATGAACATTATGGTGGCTATAATTTGGTCCAAAATGCAGATTTTAACATAAATTGTTTCAATAAAAGTTTGAAGAAATTAATGTTTACTGAGTCATGAGTCATTTTTAAGTTCTTTTAAGTGTTATTTTGGAAGATGATTTTTTGACCTTGGGGTTAGAGCTAAAGAAGGAGACTCCTAACTACCAGAGGGTGGTCTGCCTGTGGTATAGGTCTTTTCATCCAGTTAATATTATTTTACATGACACAAATAATCATTATGCTAGCCCAATTCCTCCCTGGACTGTCTACTCTCTTACATTTTCTTCTGCTGACTTCCATTATCTTAGCCACTGAATTGAGCCAGTAGCTGGGCTTTAGCAATATCCCTGCTCACCACCTTAACTATGGTGCAGGTTTGATTTTCTGTCCTACTGTTCATTATATCAAGAGTTCAGTTTGTTGCTATTCTGAGCCCTGCTCAAGGGGTTTTCTCCAGTTTTCCTCCTCCATAAAAAGTATCATTTCCACGTTCCATTCCATTTCAATCAATCAATCAATCAACCCTTTCTGTGACCATTGTACCGCAGTCATCATCATCATCACCATCATCATGAAGTGATAATTTTGTCTCAAAATTCAGTCTATCCCACTTGTCCACTTAATCACATCCATCTTCGTCTCTTTTTTTCTTCCTTTTTGTAGGCTATGCAAAACCTTCGCTGTGGTTCCAGTTTAAGAAACAATGAAGCTCCAGTGTCTTCAACAGATTCAGATGTTAACAAGAAAGATTCAAGTCAACCACCAACAACATGAAAAGATGTGCGCTTATTTATTACTATTGTCTTATAAGAGGGTTTGCTGTAACATGGTGGACTTATTTTTTGTAAAGAGGTGTTTGCAGTGAATAAATAACTCACAAGATCTGTCAAACAATGTTGTATGTAGGGCTCTGCCTGATTAGTTCCCAAATAAATAATTATTTCAATAACATTCTTTACATCCTAAGAGACAGGGTTTAATGGTCCATCTGGGTAATCCAATCAGAGATTTTGTAATGTATGTTCCTACTCATGGGAGGAAGAAACCCGGAAGTCGGTGAACCTTGTTTACCAATATTATATTTATTGTGTTCTGGGGGATCCTAATAATCTGCTAAATGACAATCAGCTGTTGGAGATGGCTCAAGAGTGCCATCAATGGAGGAAACTTGTGGGCGACTGCTGCAAAACCGAAGGATGATGAGGATGATGAATCCAATCATGTTTAAGTATTACTGATAAGGCTTCATAGGAGTGGGGTTCACAATAATAGAGAGCTTTAGATTTGTGTAGGAGGACTACTTTGAGTACGAGATTATACTTCATTTTTTCGCGTATTGTCGAAAAACATTCAACCAGGAAAGCTTCATTGTACTATTTTTTACCTTAAAAATTAGTGTGGTTATTTTTAATGGAGAAGGTTCAGCCCTTTCCCGGTTGTAAAATGACTAAACATCTAAAATTTGATAACTTGTTCCCGCCCTACGAAATTCTCACTAAAACTTGTGGTAGAATGACGACGGCTATCACATTTTCCCGCCAAAATGACGTTGACTCACAAGTGAGCACTACTTAGTACTGAGAAAATCTTGTACCTGTAGTCGTTCTCATCTCAGAATCTAAAGCTCCCTAATAATATAAAAGCTGGAACTGAAAGGAATAATTCCTTATACCCTGCAAACAGGCATTCCTTACTTGCCAGTCTTAGCCTTGCTGACTTGTTCAAAGAAGACAAGATTGCAGGTTCAAATATTTTTTTATCATATAACCACAAATGAAATGCCAGGTGAGCTTTCACGTGAGAACATGAAAAGATCGCTATTGCTATGGCCACACGGATCAATCTGGCCTTTCTTTATTTCACTCCTTCACTGCACTAACTCATGAAATATTTTTCAACACTCAACAAGAAATTTTGTATGACTGCGCTGCCATGTAATATCCTTTATTTCATACAATGCTGGGTGATTATGTGACAAGCCCTATCATGAGCATCGTAGATGTGTACATAATTGAATACAGGACAACACCCTAGCTCTTCAGCCTTCTTAAAATAATGACCTTGTGCTATGCTCTTGGTCATTATTTTTAAGGAGTGCTAAGAGCGAGGGCATTATCTGATGCAATGCACCTTCTCATTGTTTTCAAACTAACCTTGAGAAAACAGCTGACTTTTTGCAACGCCACCACTGGTTTCCCAACGAAATGACATCTGAGAAATTCCGTGTAACTACTGATGACATATCACTTCCCATATCTGGGTACTGCTTCTGATTGGTTGTGCCGTATGGGAAATTTACTTCAGCCAATAAGAAACACTACCCAGATCTGGCCAGTGATGCATCATCAGTACAGAATTTTCTGCGCTCATTTCTCAGATGTCATTGGACCGGAAAACCAGTGGTGGCGTCACAAAGTGTAGGCTCTTTTCTTGGGCTATTTTCGAACCAGCAGGTCATTATTGTGGCCACTGAGGTGGAAGAGAAGGTTATTATTAGTAATAGTGACCTTGTGTTCCACCTCAGTTACCTAGCCTGCGTGCAGACACTTTAAACCTTGTTTATAGTTTATGACTATATCCACACTATATGCGATACGTGGGCCGGCTGCACTGCAGGCTACAGTTACCTGCTATTCCAGTAATTGAAAATAATAACCTGTTCAAAACAATGGAAAGGTGCATTAAATAGGCATTTAGTTAGTGTACTGGACACATATGATGTAAAAGAAAACAGTAAAGAACAAAACCCATGAATCAATACAGATTCTTCCCTGAACAGAAAACAAAGAGGTCTTTTGTTTTACATCATCTGTGCCCAGTACACGAAGTTTTGACCATTTAAATACTGATATTGCCTAAGCTTTTCAATCAAGATTTGAAGATGCAATTATGGTCGATAGTGCCTTAGCATAAGCTTTAGGGTTCTTATAGAAAACACAGTTGTTTGCACATGTGTCAGGATTCGCATCCCAGATTGTGGGTCCACATGAGCACAAGGGAGGAAGAACGATATTTCTGCTCTGTATCTTCTCCTTCAAAGTTGCTTGCAAAGCTTCTATGTATCTCTCTGTTTCCCTCTCTTTTTGAAGTTTCTTATGCTTTTTAGCTAAGTTTGCTTCAATTTTCTTTTGTTCTTGAGCTCTTAGGAAAGATTCTTCCTCTTTCCTCATCCTTCTCATCTTCAGTTTGTCAATTTGATGTTGTTCTATTTCAAGTCGTTCAACTTCCTTTTCAACTTTCAGAGCCTCCATTCTCTTACGATGTTCCTTCATTCTTATGTTCTCTCTCACTTGTTCCCGTTCAATGTCCATAAACAAACGCCTGTAAACAGCAACTTGACTTTTTGCACGTGCTTTCTTATCCTCCATCAGCTTGGAAGGTTGTAAAAGAGCTTCGAGGGTTTTAGACTTTCTGTTTGTTTGAGTATCGGATTTTTTCTGCTGGACATTTAGGTCATTGTTTTCAATTTCTGAATTCTCTTCATCTTGGACATCTTGAAAGTGAACATGTTTCACTTGATGCTCTGGCAATCTAGATCCAAAATAACTGCATTGATTATGATTATAATATTCATGATCTTTAATTGCATTTTCACCGATCCAGTAATCGCCTATTTCCCTTCCCATAGGTCTGTCTAAATCTTCCGAATCGTGTTCTTGCTGACCTGAACGTTCAGTTCCCTGCCGAGACGAACCATGATCTCGGGTCGGCGAAGTCTTCCACAGACCTCCAGGGAGTAGCCTGCTCAAATTATCCAACTCTGTTCCAAGACTCTTCGAGCTGAGTACATTACGTGCATGCTTCGAACAATTCCGGATCTTTTGAGCGTGTTCCTGCAATAGCTGACTCGCAGCATCAACAGCAGTAAGATCTTGAGTAACACTGCGCTGAATTTTTAGATCAGAATCATCTCGATACACACAGTTGTCCCGTCTGACAGTGCTTGGCAACGAACTTTGCTGCACAACATTTCTCTCAACTTCAAAAGCCTCCACAGACATTCCATGTTGCTCTTCCCGTTTCATTTGTTCCAGGTTTCTAACTCTCGCTTTAACCTCTTGTTGAAATCCCCTAAGCCTTTCTTGCTTTTCTTTTATCACCTTTTTCAACCGAAGTTCTTCTTCGCGAGCGCTGTGTGTCGACGGGCCATGGTGTGGTTCTACCCAAGCAGTAAATGGCAAAGTAGCAGAAGATCGTCGTTCCAGATGACCTCTGGAGCGAGTTTTCTGCGCTAGTTTCTTCTTTTCCTGCTCTTTTGGTATTATAGGGTTATTTTGAGGCACTTTAAATTCTATGAAAGCCGCCATTTCTTCAAACAGGAGTTCCAACCGTTAACTCAACCTCGTCCCCAGGGCCTTTTCAGACATGGGTAGTTGAAAAACCCGAGAAGCCCCAGACCCTCGGGGACAAGGTTGCTGGATTCTTCCAAAAATCTGCTGCTTCGTCTTGAACAAATTGGCTGTTTTGTTTGTGTATCCTTACTGGGAATACAAATACCGTAAATGTTTGTTTCCTTGGTCGGGAAAAGGAAAAATGGTGGATGGATGGCCAAGGAGGTGTTGCTTGTTGCCTGTTCCATCCCCCAGCTATAGGGCCCTGACAGAAACCGTGGGTGATTTCAGCATGATGAGACACAAATGGCTGTGAGGGAGTTTACTCCTGACATGAGTCAAGTCACATTTTAGTATAGCCAGTCAATCTTGAAGCCTGCAGAGCAGGCGCGGATCTAGAATAAATACGTACTGACCGATTTCCATCTTCTAGGGAGGTTTGGGGGCATGATCCCCTGGGAAATGTTTTGGCTTTTAACTCCCCAAAGTCCCCTTTCCTGGGTTTCCGAGTCATTCAGACAGGAAATTTACTGACTGCCCTAACCATTTTCCAGATATCAACTTTGAAAGTTTAGAGTTTTTCACGAAAAATATTTCTGTCTGGATTTATGAAAACATGGCTTCAGGGAGTGTCTAAAGGTCCTATGCTAAGTGTGTCCTTGGTACCAAGACTTTGACCCTCCCCACCCAGGACAATGGGTGACTGTCTGCATATCCCACTGAGCTCTACAATTATCATGATAATCATTCTCAGCAGAGGGCTGATTCAGCTGGCTGGGGTAAATTAAGACCAAGGTAGCTGCTAGTCAAAGCCTGTACTGAACACTGCTGCTTACTGAAGGGGTTGTGTCAAAACAGCCCCCTCCCTACCCCACTAGTTTTGACCCCCAGGCCTGATCCACCCACCCACTGTTAGGGCAGTCCCTGGGCTATCCAGCTGTACCAACCAAGATGCCAAGCCCCCTACTCTTTTGGACACCGGACAGGCCTGGAGCCGGGCTGGGCGCGGCGCCAGGCGAAAACCTAGTGGCTACGTTTTAATGAAATCAGACAGATATTTATTGTGTAAAATCTGACCACTTTCCATAAAAAGGTGGAAACCAGTATGGATCCATGCCTGCAGAAGCTAAACAGCAAGGAGGCACAAACTAACAAACTCTGCAGTATTACCAGTACCTTGTGCATGAGCACAGCCATATTACCCTAGCAGTGACAGCCATGCAGTCGATTGTGGATTCATCCATTTTTTGGGCCCGGATTTTGGACTTTGCGTGTAATTAAAATATTTTTGCCTGGATTTCGGATTCAGGGCGAAATTTTAAGGACAGGTTTGGTTGATAAATCATAACGGATTGGTGGATTTGCATACCCCCATTCACCCCCCTCGTACTTTATCTCATTATAAAAATGGGGAAAATAGCTTCTCACGCAGACGTTCTTTTTGCTGGTGTTGTCTGTATGAAATTAAGAAGGCTATAGGGAAGAGGAATCTTATGCAAAAGAGGACTGATCAGACTGTGAAAGAATTCATGGGTGGTTTGGAAGTCTAGATTTTTTGCTTCTATTTGTACAGACACCTAAACTTTCCTTACTGACAAAAGTTTCTGTATTTTATCAAGAAACTATTAAACCACGGCAACACACAGCCCAATGTATGCCTGCTGTAGGCATTTTGTTTCCCTGAGTTTTTTTTATTTCTTTCGACACAAACCCCTCCTTATGACCTTTAGGTTACACACATAACCTTAGAAGACAACAAGTTATGCATGAGCACTCAGTTCAGATTATTCAAAATATGTTTTTTTAGTGAACTTATGTGTAGAACTTATCTAACAAGCGGGCAAGCGTGCAGGTCTATCTTTTTTTTTTCTCAAAACCACATGACAGACTTTTTTCTGGTATTGAAGCAATTTCACACTTTTACGCATTAGTTTTGAACATGAAAAAGGCATAACACAATAGGAAATCATAAAACTAACTGTACTTTTATTTGTTTTTGGCAACAAAACCATCATCCAAGTCATAGATTTAAGTTACTTTCTCTGCTTTCTATATATCTTGTGTTACAAATAAGAAAGAATAACAAAATTTTTACTTTTTAATTTGACCAAAAACTACAGAAAACACAACAGGGAACTCATTCCCACAAGTTGCAATCTACCAGCCATGACATTATCAAAACCAAATAAATACATTATTTAAAAGCAATATAAACTACCATCCATAAGTCTCTATGTTGTGCCAACAAGTCCTAAAAGATAGAAGTATTAAAACAAGATCATGTTAAAAAAAATCATGACTAGCCTCTGATCCTGGTATTAATATGGGTGTGCAGAGATGTTTTCTGGGATCGGATGTAAGTGCAAGAAACATATGCGGAAGAATATTGGAAGTGGCCTAAGTTACAAAAGTTTAGCCCTAGTACATTTTAATGTATAATATAATTATTTACAGTACTCTGTGATAAGAACAAGATTTAAAGTAGACATAGGTGTCTGCCAGAACCCCAAAAAGCCTGGAGGAAAGGGCCAACAGTACTAAACAAAGGGGAAAAAATCGAGATGAAAAGCAAAGGAAAAGGACAGAATAAACCACATCATACAGGTAAGAAAGGTCAAGCTGGAGGGCAAGCTGTAAAACTATTACTTTCTTTGCACCCTGAACATCGTGCACTCACCTAATCCAGAGTTATCCACGTTCTGAAATGGCTTCATCAATGTCATTTATAAGGTCTTTCAGCTTTTCCCACTGTTCCACATTCAAAGATATACCTAGTTGAACATTATTGAAGAGAACCACAAGCTGTTAATATGGTATTTTGCCAAAAACCAGACTTATTCAATAAAACTTGGTAAAAAAGGGAAAGTTGCACACAAGCCAATGGCCCAAATGGCTGGGGCTTATCCTGATTTCCTTAGAATGAAGCATGCCTAGGAGTATTGCTACTCCCCACAGGCGAGGCTTGAACCCCAGACCTCCAGATCTGGAGTTCGAGGTGTTGACCACTTGACCACACATTCCTCTACAATAATAAAACCTGACATTTTCAATATTCATTTGTACTTGCCCTTCTTGCCAGGAAGATATTCCCCATCCTTCTCGTAGAATTCTCTGATGTCTACATACAGTTTTCCTCTAAAGTCCCTCACTGACACTCTCCTTTTGTCAGTAAGCTGGAATATCAAAAGTATATAAATTTCACTTGTTATAGATGAGAAAATGTAATCAAGGAAAATCAAAAGTACATGACTTATCTAGAAAGGAAAATGTAACCGCAGCTGCTAAGCAGCTGACACCAAACTCACAACGAAGTTATAAGGATTTAGTATTCAAAGAAACAAATATTCCCTGTTACAAAATATTATAGCCTGCAAAGAGGCTACCAAGTGGAGCAAGGCAAACAGGAAAATTGGCAAGCGAAGCCAGCCAAGCATGGCCTAGGCTCGATTTCCGCCGTCTCCCGGGTCCGGTCTTTGATCCTCCCCGAAGAGAGACGGCTGGACGCGTGACCCGTTGACCTTGTCTATGATGTAATTAAAAAGTTGACAATTTAGGCGTCACTGGAAGTGAAACCAGTCTCCAATTTTCTTATTTATTTGGCTCAAAATTGCATCGAGCGCTCCCTTACCCTCCCAAATGACTTTCGAAATAGCTTTTTCGGTACATTTCCATACATTGTGAAAAAGATTCTTCAGTACATTTCTGTACACGGCGACATGTAGTTAATTTTCTTTGATCTTCGAATGTTGGATTTCGTCTTCTGTGGGTCCGAACTGACTGATTCTAGGAGGCGGACCAAATTAAATGGAAAAGTGTCTTATTTACCAGACAGAATTTCCAGCGTATTAAATGTTCCTCTGTCAAATATAAACGTCGATGGTTACATCTATAACGAACGCAGTCATCGACACCTAAAGCGTCTTGAAAAGATCCTTGAAGAGGCAAAATCATTCACAACAAACAATCGAACAAAACGTTGTGTTCCTTCGGACTCTAGGATTTCGCCTAGTGTCTCCGCGCCGTCGAAATCGCTTTGCCATGCGATGGATCAAGGAAGAACGGGAAGGACTTTCTGTTTTGATGTGATAATTTCTGCAACAATCTTTGCCAGACGAAAATCTGCAGGCGGTAACATGATTGGCTTAAACTAACAAAGGAAATCGCACGCGTCCAGCCGCTCTTTCGGGGGATGAGTGCTGGCTCATTTTCCCGAACAGCGGCTGGTAATCGAGCCTAAGCATGGCCTGGGGGAGAAAAAAGGTGGGGGAGCCCGTAGACTCTGTTTTGATGCTGCTTATTCACCCACTTGCAATTATCCTGTAAGACATATGTCAATAAGGTAATTAGACCTGTCAAATTATTGTTTGCTTGAATACATTGGCTTCAATAACATTTGCGTGATCATAGGCATTTGGAATTGAAACTATAAATACTTTCATACACTCCTGTAGTTCCCTCAGAAACCATACCCGATTCTAGAACAAAATGGGCAAAGTATATACCCGTTTTCAGACCAAAACAGTGCAAAAACCCTACCCGATGGAGTTGTACATACCTATGTAGCTTATATAAGGGAGTACCCCCCCCCCCTGGGTGGAAGGGTGAAGGGATGACCTCATCTGGATTGTATAGGTGGCAAAAGGGGTATCAGTAGAGCTAGTAACACTCTTCCAACATCCACTCAAACTAGAATGCAGCATGTCCTGATCATAACTGTGTGACTGTGGCTGTGTGATTGTAACTCTTGACTTTGTCAGATATGCTGAATACCAGCCACTGTTCTAAAATAATACCAAAGTCATACTTAAGCGTTCTTGGCATGACACCAAAGTTTAGGGCACACTACTAGGACAAGCCCCCCTCCCTCCCCCTACCGCTACCGCCACAGCGAGAACCCCCTGCTCTACCTCCCCACACCAATACAAATAAAGTCTTCACATTTATTTTTTGTACCATGGGACACGGGACATGGAACCCTACTTCACTGTTTTTATCGTGTCACAAGGGATGATGGGATAAGATCGTTCGGCCGAGAGCTCTTGGGAAAACACTAGAAATTTCTAGAAAGCAAGCTGCATGCTATTCTACAAGGAAGAATTTTCAAGAAAGCTTACAAAATTTTAAAACGTACTTGAAAAACAAAATCACCCTGCTCGTTCCTGGAGGAGCTGGCCTTAGGCTTTGAAGATTTGTCTGCCTTCGTCTTGGCCTTTTTAGATTTCACCTAAGAAAAGAAGTAACATTAAGTTTCAGCCAGACATACAGACTACAAGGAACCGACCACGTTGAAAAATACTACGAACATTCATTCTGTAGGTACGAAAACTGTTTTGTTACTCACTTCCTCTTCTGAATCTTCGCTGCTGTCAGAAACAGTGGCTTTAGACTTTACTCTTTTAGACATATTTAAACGCTTCTGAAAGTGTTAAAAACAGCTCTATTCAACCTCTTCAAGAACAGCCGGAGCGCGCAACTGAACGCGCCAAAGGGCTTGGTAACCACGTTTTTCTTACTGGGGTGGGGGCCAGGGTGAAAACTGGGCATGAGGCGTGGTCCTGTAAGAGGACATGAGCTTACTTACTCTGTACAAAGACCACGTGCTTACAAAACAAAATCGTTCTTCCAGGCAGTCACGTTGTTCAGCGACTTCTAATTGGCACGTGCACCTTTTGCTACTTTTTGTTATCTGCTATACGTGCTTTGTAGCACGTAAGGTTGGTTCGGCGGCCACAGGCAAAGTAAAAACTTTCACAGATACATTTCTGGGACTTTTGTAATTTCTGGCCAAGATTAAGCACCCAAATGTTGTAACGAAATTACCATAAGATGAAATTTTAAAAAAGTGCCAGTTGTTTCGAATTTATGCAAATTTGTCTCATTTTACTTTTAATGTTTAATACTACCAATGATTAAAAAATAGTCAATTACTAGTAAAATTCAATCAACAATGGATAGGATTAGAAAAGAAATTAATCTAGCAAAACCATTTCGATAAGTATCATAACAGAGTACGTTTTCTGTATAAATATGATATTCGAAAGGTCATTTCTCAGGGCTTTACGGTCAAGTCGCTCGAAAGTCATCTCGCCCGAAGTCATGTCGCCCGAAAGCAGAGTCAAGGAACGCAGCCCAAACACCCGAATTTTTAAAAAAGCCCTAACAACGATCAGTATCAAATTCTTCCTTGTCATAACAACGCTTTATAAAACAGAGAATGGGAGATAGCAGGATCGAACCCAATCCATTCGGCTCCGAAGGTTACGCGTTTCCGCACACGAGAACAATTCGCCACTTGCACATCTCCCATAATGCACCTTATTTGCTCCCCGTCCCCCCCCCCCTCCCAAATTTTTCATAACCTTTGTTTTTTATTTCTCCTGGGTAATACTAGTCTGCTACACAACCGTACTAGAAACGGCTGAGTAGCAGACTATAGGGCATTATTGGGTATTACAGCCGTCCCAAGAGAAATTGAAAACATTGCATTATGGGACATGTGCAAGGGACCTTACTTAACATCATTCTTAGGTTTGATTTCCACTGTCGCGTAATTTTCCCGAACGAATGCACGTAAAATTTACGCGCGTAAATAAAGTAGTGAGCGAGGTCCAACTTTTACGTTTAAGGTTGATTTCCGTAGCTCAGTGGTTAGAGCATCCGACAAGTGTACGGAATCAATTCCTGTCGCCGCCGGACTCAGATTATTTCTTTATCCTGTGCTCGTATCAAATTTTAAAAAGTTTTGTAAACAGACCTCTGCAAACAGGTACCAGATCCTGTGTCGAACCGAGAACCATGGCCAATCTCGCCAACAGTAATGCGTTTCTCAGATGATCAGCTCTTTATGTTGTACATATTGGTTTATTTACGTCTTGAAGTGACGTCTGATATGAGCATCTGAATAGAACAAGATCCGGCAGCAAGAAGTACCGGTTAAGTTTTATTCGGAGTTCTGTGGTTGTGTTAATGTTGTGTAAATCAGGGGCGGATCCAGGATTTTTCTTAGGAGGGGGTGCACCACTAACTGACTGATGACGTAAAAAAAATTAAAAGCGAATACGAACAAGAGGGCTTTTGACTAGGAAATTACATAATGTGAACTGCTGAGAATACAGATCAAACGATAGAGCAGATTTTGTATGACTGTGAAGAGACTGCACAGTTTTAATTAGAACGCAGCCGCGGGTCATCCCGGGTGGGTGCGCACCCCCTGCTCCCTCCCCCTAGATCCGCCCCTGTAAATTGAACACATGTCTATTGTGTTTTAGTCTCCCCAGCAGCCATTGTTGAGGCCTTTGCACCTCCTCAAAAATTCAGCGGGGGAGGAGGGTACAAAGAGAAACGGGAACCAAATACGGGCTACATCGGAGAAAAAAAGAGGGCTTCGTGCTTGATCTCAACAATGGTACACGAGGCTTTCTTAGAGCGATAGATGAAATAACATTGTTTTCTTCACAGTGTGTACTGGAGGCACAAAATGTGTTAATTTACGTAGTACATTTCTTTCTAACTGACTGAGTTAATAAGGTAGATTTTAAATTCTGACCCTCTCTTGGTGAGGTCCCAGTCGAAAGCATTTGAAGAGTCAGCTTTTGAATTCCTTGAAACCTAAAATTGAAGTATTTCACCTTAGGTGATCATTTCATCAATTCTCAAAACCTTTTTTCTTTATTGTGTATTGATATTAATCCCAGCGAATCATTTGAAGCATCAGCATTTGATTCCTTAAACCCTCTACTCCCTAGACAAATCTCCATACATTTCCCTAAAACGGTAAGTGGGAGAAATTGATTAAGAAGCATTTCACCTTACAATAGGTGATCATTTCACTAATTCTCCAAACCTTTTCTCGGGCTTTATTATGTAGTTATACTGTGACGAGAAAACTGATTTTGGTCACTTTTGGCAATTAAAACGGTCAAGGAAGTAAATTCACATTTTAGTACCGATGCAATAGAAGACTGCTTTTATAAAAGACACACCGTGGGGATTTCTAGGATTTAAAATTTTGAATGGACTCATCAAATGAACCAAATCCTCATTCCGGCATTTTTTTTATATATTAGCACTGCTTCACACCAAGAAACCAAAGCCCATGGAATATTGCTACTGTTTTATTCCTATCGAAGACATTATTTAAATGTACATCTTCCTTCAGTCCTTCTAAAAAGGCTCACACTTGACGATTCAATACCTACTAAAATGGCTCCCATTCGCTAGGTACTAAAGTTTTGTATCATATAAGGAAATGTAATTGACTGGTACTAACGCGTATAACGCCCAACAATGACCCAGATTTCAGGTATAACAAGTAAAAATAATGCTGCTAAATTTCACAGAAACCGTAACTATAATCTACCCAATTTATCAAGTGTACAGAATTCTAGTACGAAAAGAAAATTTGTCCGATTTACCAAACTGATCAATTTACAACGAACCTCCTAACTTTTAATTGAATTGCCCTAAAAATTGTCTTTTGTCTCCTAATTTACTGGTAACTCCCATAGTTAATTTCATTACAAGACTAGATTTCCTCTGTTCACCAGGATCACGCAAGATGTGCGTGGGTTGAAAACGCCAACAGCGGTAGGAAATCCATTGGTGCTCTATTCGTCTTCACCGAGCAAGTTTCACTTGGGCAAAGGACCCAGTTCGTGTTCTAAGGGAAGTTTTAATTATCTCAAAATGCTCGTATTAACTGTTATGGGCCTCTCGTAGACACTCTCTCTTTCGCTTTCAGGGGCCCTGAGCACTTGTCTAAGCCAAACAGATGCAATTGGAAGATTGCAGAAGGCGGAAAGATTCATTGCAAGAGTCTTGCAACGACTTTTTCCGCCTTATCCAATCTTTCCATAGCCTCCGTTTGGCTTAGACTCTTTCGCATAAGCTTGGAAGTGAACTGATGCACTTCGTCGTCTGTCACAGCGAATTTACTTCCCTCCAAATACATTTCCTCAGCTTTTTGTCGATCCACGTGCTGAATTTGCTGTATTGACCAAATAAGAGCCTGCAAGAAAAGACACAAAGTTTCCTTAATGCACTATTCCGGCACGGACATCTTCCCAAAACACCCGCAGGTTAACGATCCTCCCCAGAATTCATCATCAACAAAAACAAACGACGAGTTAGCGTGCAATCATTTTATCATGTTTCTGCCACGGGCAAGTTTACTTCACTGAATTCCTAAGCACAATAAATGTTAAAGTATGTTTTCAGTGAAGAAAATGGGGAGGAGGGGAATGCGCAAAAGTATGTGAAAAATAGCTAATATTTGAAGGATGCTAAGAGATAGAATTTGAAGTCTCTAATTAATGGACAACTAAGGTTATGTTCACAATGTACCGGATACGATAGAGAACTGGAACAAGTCGTTCACACACATCGAACATAGTGGAATAAATCCCAGTCCTCACTCCTGAATAATTACTTCCGTCTCAGCGGATTCCATTTCCGGTACGGTCCAAATACCTGTTCATACTGACCAAAGTTTGGCACAGAACCTATCCGATATGTGACTCTCCACTTTCGAGATCGGCGCGGTACAGCTTCGCCCCGTTACAGTAATCGCAACGAAATCACCGTTCTTATGTGTAAACAGAAGCCATATCCGGTATGGCTTTCGTGCATGCGCAAGAGTTATTCAGTATACTGTAGTGTGAACATAGCAAAAGACCAAATAATTCGCCATCTCACTAAAGTGCCCCGAAGCGCGCTAGCAGACTGAGTACTTTAAGTCTACCCTTTCAACCTTCTTTCTTTCTATCTCTTTGCGTCTATTCCTTTCTTACTCAATTTTCCCGACTACCCAAGAAATGTTCCAGTTCTTGCAGTCGTTACCCTTGTAACCCTGATCATAACAGATTTTCATCTTCATCGATTACACCTATGGTAGTAGTTTTTCCAAATCTTTGTTAATGGCGACGTAGGTTGCGCTCAAACTTGGGGGGTATTGACCCAGGAAAACCCCATCGAGCCACCTTAAACTCACTACTAAAACAATGGTACGAAACTCAACTCACCTCGGGTAACCAAACTTCGGACACATAGGTTATATCTGGGGAGCCTTTGAGTTCTTCATAAAACTGAAGAAGCAATCCCATTATCGCGTCTCGCTGTTTAAAAGAAGGAAAGCCCAGGGACAACTTAATTACTAACTAATCAAAGCAAACTCCTTTATGAAATACAGTCAAAACTGTGCTAAAGGAGCGGTTCCTAGAAATTTAGTAAAATTCCATTTAAGGTTTGGTAAAACGGGCAACAAAAAAGTGCAAATTGTTTTGCAACATTGCTGCAAAACGAGTGGAAAAGCGGTGTTGTGCGTTTTACCACGCATGTTCAAACCTGTTAACAACCTGATTTGTTGTAAGACAGGTTTGGTGTGGGTGGTAAAACGCGCAACATCGCCATTCAACTCGTTTCGCAGCAATTTTGCAAGACAAGTTGCACTTTCTTTGTTGCCCGTTTTGCCGTACCTTTAGTGGGAACTTTCACCGAACTGAGTGAAACAAAAACAACTGCTCAAAGCATGAAAAGAGATTATAAATAACACAGCAAGTTCAAAAGGAGGCACGATGGACAAACTTGAAGATAAAAACGGATTCCAATAGCGCTTTTAAAAAACTTTTAACTTGTTAGCCTAACAGTTTTACAATGTTCATTTTTGTTGTTTGAATCGTTTGATGTAATGCTTGGGAGACATATTTGTTTGACACGACGCTGTGATTTTGTCATTCACAAGTCAAGTTCTCAAGTTCCACAGCGAATAAGGACGCATAATTCGCAAACCGAAAATGACCTGTTAATCGCCCGGGGCGTCTATTTAATTCTAGGGGTCCGTGCGGGGGCGTTTAAAAAAGAGAGGCGATTATTTTCATAACTGTAACTAGCTCAACAAAACTTATATGCTTTCGGCGAAAATGTCAAGAGAGTTTTAAAAAGGGGGAATATCCAGTCCATCAATTGATACGTCTAGGCCGCTTAGAGATCCATATTGGCCTTTTGAATCCCAACATCGATGTCAGAATCCTTGGTCATTGTTATTGTGTTGCCATAGTTAGTCTATCCTTACTTTAAACTTGGCATTGAACAAGATGAAATATGCAAACCCTTGTTAATCAAGCAAGAAACTGAATGAATTGAATGATTTTGCACCACTTTGCTAATTCCTAGTATTTTCGAGTAATTCTCATACGGGGCGTCTATTATTGTTTTGTCATGCGTTTTATATATGAGCCTTTGGCTCGGATGATCGGGGCAACCCCATCCCACGTATCAGCTGACGTATTGACGTTAATAAATTGATTGATTGATTGAGGGGGCGTTTATTGTTGTAACTTTTATTTTACTTTGTTTCATTTGTAATAATATTGATTGTTTTGGTACTGAAATCTTCATGTGGAAGATAAAGTCAATAAAGTTGTTGTTATTAAAGAGGGCGTCTAATACAATTTTAACAGCACAGAGGGGGCGTTTATTTGGAAGTGGGCGTTTATTAGGTCATTTACGGTAATTAACAAAATGAATCCGACAGCCGCGTCACAGCCCCTTTAAGGTGATGTTATACGGGGCAATTCGCAACGACGATTTTAACGCAACACAGGGTTGCAATATTGGAACACTGTTGGAACTATTCGAAACAATGTCGCAACAATGTTGCAACGCTGTGTTGTGCTAAAAATCGTCGTTGCGAATCGTCTTGTGTAACATCACCTTTAAGCAGTCACCCTTTGGGAATGGCCAACTGACAGTGACAGCTTATGCAGGTTGACTGTTTAATATAAGAAAACGTCATTTAAAAGGCGAGGTCGCGCTGTTTCAAACTTTATTGCGCTTATTCTGTCTCATTCAGTACGTCAAATCTTGGCAATTTTTTCTGGAGTTGAATTCTAAGACTGTATCAAAGTTCAGAAAAAGAAGAAGAAAGCCGTTGCCTCGTGTTCACGTCCTTCACAAATGTACAAAAAAAATGTGACGCACGCGCAAAGTTGTTGTTTTGCCATTTTGTCAGCTTTTATGTCGTTTTCGTTGACGTCGTCGTTGCTTAAGCTCCCTAATAAAGCTTTGACAAACCTAAGAGTTAATCATGAAAGTATTCATCACATGACAAATTGACCTCATCTTTCTGCCTCTTGTTAAAAGACAAGCAATAAAAACGCCATGCACAGAGCATGTGTATCTATCGCACTTGTATGGTAGATCTTGACAAAATGCCGACTGTTTAATAGAGATGAAGACAATATAAATAACTCGTTGGGACCTCGGAAAAGGTTACTGCGAACGCCTAGTAAAGATGAGCGCTTAATAAAGACAGTTTTATAGAGGAGATCCTCACGGTTTTTATTTTCCTACGCACGCTCGACGATCTTCTGTGAACAGGATATCATTTTCTCTACATACCAAGTTGTCATCTGCAATAGGTCCAAATCCTGCTCTGTGCTTCAAATTATCTTTTTCGCTAACTCTGCCACTTGTGTAGATCAAATGGCGTTCCGATGATTTAGTACCATTCAGTATCTGTCGCAAAAATGTCTGGACAGAGAAAAGAGAGTCTTGAGTCTTAGCTACATCTTATGTAACAAAAATATATACTAAAAAGCGTCAGCAAAGAATAGCTAAAAAGCTCTTTGTTGTATAGCTACCTAATCATTCTGGCCCACAATGGTTATTTCAGACAGCCCGCTGTAACCAGTTGCCAAACATTGTTTTCCTTGAACATTTTTTATTGATGAATTTCTTCAATTTTATACATACAAATAAAAGTTAGAAGAAAAAAGTGAAAAGAGGAAAAATATATATCTACAATCATGGACAAAAGTGTTGGGATAGTTGTACAGTTCGAACGCTTTTCAAGACACGCGAAATTGTATCCGCGCACTACTAACACTGCACCTCCCTACCCCCTTCCCCCACCCCACGACGGACAGTGTTGAAACCGTCCAGGCACAATTCCTTTGATCTTTCAACATTGTGTTCGGTGGGGAAGGGGGAGGGAACATGGATTTGTAAAATTACAGCACTGCTTTTTACGACATTACTTGCGAAACGCAGAGAATTGAAGTTATGCTCTGACTGTCCTAAGGACTTTTGTCCATGATTGTAGTAATCAGACTGTGACAGGAACAAGTAAAACCAAACACAGTCAAGCCAACGTAATACCCAACGATAAACACAAAACAAACACACACAAAAGCTATTACAGACAGTAGTATCCTGGTTAACAGTATACAATATACTCGCACCGGTAATCGCGAGGTCACGGATCGGTCACGGGTTCAAACCCCGTTGAAGTCCTGAATTTTTTTCAGGCTTCTTTACGCAATTGCATAAATTGCGTTCACTGCGATGATCATTTCTTCATTTTCATTTCATTTCCGCAGTTCATGTTTGATTTATTTCATATATCATTAACAGTATACAATATCTTCAAGTTGAACTTAACAATAACATTGAAAATTAAGATATCAATTATCGGAAACGACACTGATTAACTTTCCTCACTTTTTAGAGTGATTGTTAAATTTGTCTTTTTCCCCGAAATATGGGGTCTAGTGTAAAAAGCACGCCTTGTCCTGGCAATGAAAACCCTGAAGAGCAGGCATACCATTCTGACATTTCCGAGAATAAATATAAAACCTATCCAAAAGCCAAACAAGATTCAATAAGAGAAAATCTTCTCCAACATTAAATTATCATAAATTCAATTACCTTTGCCTGTCGGATGTATGATAAAATATTGCTGTACTGCGATACTTGCCTACAAAAAACCCAAAGGAATTAATCATTTAGTTTCTATTCAAATTAAGTAACACAAAGCTGTCTCACAACGTAAACTATCTTAGTTTTTTCAAGTCGCTGAGTTTGTAAGTTGATGGAAAGGCGTGCACTGATTATACTCAAACTACCAGAGTTTTTTCCTCGCGTGCGATGGGATGCCTCGGTGTCAGGCCGACAGATCTTCGACCGTAGGCCGAAGCCACGAGCAACAGAAACCGGAAACCGCGCTTGAAAAGTCTCTGGCACCCAGGGTAACCTGGCTACTGTTATAGGCTATATTCACACTCAACCAGATACCGGTTAAACAGGCTTTTCGTGGCGCAACCAAAAGCTATCAGCTATAGTGTGAACACCTATCCGATATGCGACTGTCCGAGATCGGCGCGACCCAGCTTCGCTACGTCACAACCGTTCTTGTGTGCACAGAAGCCCTATCTGGTGCGATTTTCGGGGCAGTGCAGAAGCTATCTGGCATAAGGGAGTTTAAGATCCAACGACGCGGACGGCAACGAGAAGGTAAAAAAAAACAATAGGTTTAATAAGCAAAACAACAACTTCGCACAAGCACCACACTTTTTTTACATTTCTTTCCCGTTTTTGCACGACTAGGGCGTGAAAATGCCTTATTTCGCGTTTATTGAAGACATAAACAAGCAACGACGAAATTTTATTTCTCTTTCTGAGCTTGGATATGTCCATTTGAAATTTAGCTTCAGGAGGGTTCGCCTACAATTGACAAAGTAAGTGGGTAGGAATGATCGCTATAGAGACTGAAATAACGCAAATTCACTTTTTAAGTGGCGTTCTCGTTGTCGTCGCGTCGTTGAATCTTAAAGTCCCTATAGTGTGTTACACGCAGCCTTAGTTTATTAAAATCTTACTTTTTGGCCCTTGAAGACTTCCGGCATTGAAACAGACTCGATTTTTCTGGAGCATCATCTTTGTTTTCTTTTGTAATTTCACTAACTTCTTCTACACCATCTTCCTCTTCGAGGAAGACTTCATCACCTGCTAAAACAAACAAGCAATACGTTTTTATACTTGAAAAAAGTGAAAGCTGATTTATTTGGTAACTTCTTAAACTTTAAGGTTTAAGTTGAAACATTTTAACTTTAAAACTTTAAAGTTTAACTTAAAAGTTCTGAACATAACAGTTAACATAAGTAGGTTGAGTATGATCGTCCGGGTGAACGTAGTCCCTAACAGGACTGTTGTTGACAGTGACTGACATTTCGACAACCTGATACAACTCACTTTGACTCTAAAGATGACTACCACACAGGTTGTCGAAAAGTCAGTCACTGTCAACAACAACAGCCCTATTAAGGACTACGTTCACCCGGACGATTATACTCAACCTACTTATGAAATAACTCCTGGGTTCAAACTTTTCACAGCAACAGTTAACACTTACATCTCTGTTTCATTGAATGCAGCAATACTCAATGTAATAATGTAAGTTGTAGAAGTAGAGAATTACAAAAAAACAAACAAACAACGGTCTAAACAACAACAAAAAAAGATTAGTACGGTAGGTGCATGTACCTTCATCCATTTCATTAAGACTCTTTCCAAGCCCTAAACAGGGTTAAAAATAACAATATTAAATTTCCTTTACTTAGCATCACAGTTGGCTATAAAAAGAAAAATATGTATAGTGAAATAGTATACTGTATATGATTGCCAAGATACTAACCTTTCAGATTTAACAAGGCTTCCGCTTCGCCCAAAGCTTGCTGAAAACTTTCTTGAAGTTCATGCTTTAACTTTTCTTTTGTTCTCTGTGAAATCAAAACACATTCATTTACATTTACCAAATAAAAAAACACCAACAAAAAGTATATTATAATACATAATTGTATCCTATGATGTGCAAACCCTTCATGTCATTAAACAGTGATACAGAGTATAATATATTATGCCTAGTTTAAATAATTTTTACTTTTATATTTTATAGGTGATTCTAAAATTATTTAATTATAAATTGTGTCCCCAAATTAGTATGGGGTTGTTCCCAAGCTATACGGCTCCGACACTTTAATAATGTTTTCTATTCTATTCTATTCTACAGTCAGGCGTCAGGTAAGTCACCACCTAAAATGCAAACAATTAGTGGTCACTTACGAGAGTTGAACCACAGGGGGTCTCTTCCCAGAAAAGGTCCGCACATACTTTAGCCTGTGAACGCAGACATATTTCCGGTTTCTGCTTTGCCGGGCAAAGAGCAGCGACACCTGGGAATAAGACTGTGTTTGCAGGCAAGACATCATAGTAACTATCGAAACATCTACTTGTGGAAGAGAATTTAGTAACTGCAATTTTTCAGTTACCATATATGTAGTTCCATGTTGTCACTAACATTTCTCTGGGTAACGTGCTACATTAGTCTCCTTCGCAGTCATTTTAAGGGTCATCACAAAAGGCATCTCCCCACAAAGCATTGCATTGAGCGTTGCGTGACAACCCTGAAAATGGCTGCAAAGGAGACTACGTGGTACATATCTTACAAGTCAAAATTAAATTTAAATTAAAATTTTTTAACCTGGATTGATTCTCGATTTCCATGGTCTCCTAACCCTAATTCATGGCTATAGTTTAAGAAAATTTCAACCTGAACATGGAGATTACATTAGACCATGCCTCAAGTGGTCCGTTAAGTAATGGTCCAGATAAGAAGGAAAGAACTAAACCCAAAGAACAGGTCAGAATGCAAAAAGGTGCTAATTTTATTGTCTCTACTACACTTCTAATCGGTTTTTTAACGTCAAATTTTACAAAATCTTCTCAAAGCAGCATGTATATTAATCCCTTGTTTTCTAACCAACTTCCTCATAACAAAATCTCATCTGAGTCTAAGTAACACAGAAATCCTATGTAAAGAACATATCAATTTGTAAACTTTTCTAGGCTATAGTTTACAACTCTTATTATTGGTCGACATCTTTTAGCACAAAAAAAAACACCTTTAAAAATGAAGTTTACATACATTTTATTTGTAAACTGCCTTTTTGTAGATTTATGCATTCACTGTGTGAAAATGAAAACATTCCTATGTGAGGAAAGCACATTGCGCCAAAACAAAAGAAAATCACCACAAAAAGTGGTCGCAGTAGCTTACATGAAGTGGTCATTTATTAAAAGTTCTAACTACGGGGTTACAGTCAAGAAAGTGTTACATAAAAAAAAGGACATGATTTCTTAGATGAACTACAGTAAGGGCAACAGGTGGGAAACCGCCCACCTACCCCTCCCCTAAGCCAACATTTTGCCTTAAGTGAGAAGTAAGTGTAAATGTTAGCTTAGGGGAGGGGTAGGTGGGCAGTTTCCCAGAAACATATAATGATCTCATTACATACATAATCAAAGGACTTACCAAGAAACCATCCCTCTGACTCTGATCACAAGCAAAGTGAACTAATTTCAATGGCTGGATTTTGAACCTACGAAATATTTAACAAGTTGAGTTAGATGGTGGTCGGTCGTTATTGAATAATAAGTCAATCAGCATAATGAGAGGTCAGTGGAATGTTTTCACAAAAAAATGCAAACAGTTTTTTTTCCTACAAGTTGGCAAATTGACTACATGTTAACACTACAGTCACACTTGAATTTACATGTAACCTCCCACACAGACATTCATAGGGCTTTGTCACACATTCCTTGCCCACAAACGTTCGTTGGGTGGGATTGCGTGATGAGCCAAAAGAACATCACTCCACAAAGTTTTATAATGTCGCTAAATGTAATTTAGGCATAGTTAACCTCGAAGCAATGCTGGTCAGCAGTTTTCCCAACAACACTGAGGGTGGCCCAATGCCTTTAGCAGGGCACCTCATGACTGGTATACGCAGTTGCTTGCTTGCAGTTCTTTGCCACAAGAATTAGCTAGAGCCTTGTTGTTTGCTTGCGGTTTTTTTTTCCAGCCATCCCTCCCTTTTTAGTTCGGGGCCAGGTAAGTATTGGTTGATAAGTATTCCACTGAACAGTTCAGTGAGAAGGTGCCTGGTGGGGGCCGCTCACAGTGTTGCCATGGATACCTCCTTCCTCATGCTAGAGCACTGTTGTGCTAGAACATTGTCCGACTCCAACAACTTTGTAGGCACAAGGGGCCAAGCTCATCTATTGCAGATGAGTTTTATGGGGGTTTTTGCTAGGGAGGGGTCGAACATAGTGACAGTACAGGAACCCCTTTCATGTTCCTTCTCTTGAAAAATGGTACCCCTTAATGTAACTTACTTAAAAGAATAAATTGCTAAAACAAGAGGTCCTCTTTTCATTTCATGTCATGTGTAAGAAATTAAAATAACATAGACCCTTTTAAATACTTTACTGTTAAGTTTTCCTAGACACTTTCAGGGTTCGCATTAAGTTTTAAAGTAGACTAAGATATAAAAGTAAGTGGCATGGTTTAGAAATCAAGTGCTGTAAGCAGTTTGAGGCTTTCAGCCCCCTCACTTTACCCTCTTCTCCCTACAAGAAGATGGCTCAAATGTCAAAGCC